>NW_022437007.1:10539006-10934897 GCF_009761245.1 Sapajus apella | reverse complement strand
ACGGAATTGTAAATGTTTCACAGAAACACAGGTTGCAGTCCCTTGAGGCTCTGAGAAAGTACACAAGGAAGCTGACACATGATGGCGTATATTGAGAGCACACTGAAAGAATTTGTAGACACTTGTGATAGGAAATGTTTTTTGGGAAATGTTCATTGTTTTTCCCTCCCCACAGAAGCAGTGGGAGACAGAGTTTGGATTTCTGAGTATTCCAGAACCTGGGGAGGGTCATAGCAGCTGCTGTTGCTAGAGAAGTCTGCAGTGTTAAGAGCAATAAAGGCAGTAAAAATAAAACCTAAAATAAGTATTTGGCCTTCTGTTCCTCAGCCGTGTCACTATGGAAGGCTCTTGGACTTCCTCCTTATAAACGGTGGGGCTGACCTGCCTTCACTGTCATTTTCATCCTTGATTTATCTGTCTTCTATTTCAATTGAATTTTTTAATCAACTCCTTGGAGATAGTATCTTTGTATCCGACTAATTACTAGATGAGGTTTAAATAAATCGAGTATGATCAACTTCATTTGAACACATGAAAGTGGTGACTATTTTCTTCTCCTTCAGTTAGTTCATGTCATTCTGTTTCTCTAGTGATAAAATGTGAAAGATTCCAAGAGTTGTAAAAAGAGAGAAAACATGAATACAGAAGCAGGGAGTGCATAGGTAAGTAAGGAAGAGTGGCAGGGAGCTAAATCTTGAGAAAGCACAGAACTCAACAGACAGACCGAAAACTGTTTGCTATTAAATCTTACATTAGATTGGACAAATGAAACTTCTTACCTGAGCAAGCTCACCTGTGAACTGGGCAATTTCACTGCAGTCTTTTTTTTTTTTTTTAGAGTTATTAATAAGATGAATTGATCTAATGCCAATGCCTTTTGGAAATAAGAACCAAACAAATACGAGGTGACATGGAAAGTTGTCTCCAAAAAAAAGGCAGACCCCAGGAAACATTTTAACTATATTTTTCAAAATTGCTTTCGTTTTCAATGATTTACAACTTCAGGGAAACAAAGGAAACTCCAGCTCATCTCCCACATCTTTGATTGAGAGGATCGTTTTCTGACTCTCTGCATGGATAGGTACCTTGCTTTTCACTAGTTAGAAGCTCTTGCACTCCAGTCCTTATCTCCTGGTGCGCTTTTTTCCTTATATTCTGTCTGTGATTAATGCAGGTAACTTTTGACTACACCTGTCACATTTTAATCTAATCTAAAGGGAGAATTGTACTCTAAAAGCACGGTAGGTAATTTCATGAGCTTGTGTCTGAACAATAGAGAATGATTGAGTAATGGAAAATCATGAGATCCTTCTGTTTCAACTCAGTGCATTACCAAATCGAGTGCTGGAAGAAGATCCTAAGGAAAGGAGAAAGAATGATCAATTAGAGAGAAATCATAAATACCTGAATAGTTAAATAAGCTGCCAGTTAATTATAGAAAGAAAAATATAAGTTGTGAAGAGATAAAGGAAAATTATGAAGGAGAGCAGAGAAAAAGCACCATGGAAGGAAGCTTGTAATTAAAAACAGAATGAATGAAAACAGGTCACAATTGGCTAATTGGATGAAAAGGGACGAATGGAAAAATAACATAGTTTTTAAAAATGGCAGTGATAGAGGCAAAGACTCTTCAAACAGAAAGCAAGGATTAAAAAAAAAAAAAAAAAGATATCTTCAAAGCAAAAAGGGACCCAAAAAGCTACCTCAAACTGAGTGACAGAAACAAGAAAGAAAAAACCTTAAAGGGGAGAAAAGACAAAACATGCGGGACAAGTAAGTAGACCCAGAAACATACATTAAAAAACATTATAAAACAGACCTATCTTATTCAAACATTAATGAAAGTACGAAGCTCTGACACTAATAAAATATTAGTTATTATTCCACTACCTGCTAGTCTGTCTCTGCTGGCAGCTTTAGCATATCTACTTGTTTGAGTGACAACCTCCTGAAATCTTTGTGATTTCACTCACTTTTTAAAGCCCCCCTCCCAGGGGTGAACTAATTTTATTCTTATAGAACCAGCATAAATAGTGGCTCAAGAAATCTTGTGTTTTGAAGATTGACTGAGAAAGAAAATTTCCAAAATTTTCTCCAAGCTGAAAAAGATGTAGAAGCCTGAGACCAAATGGTGGTCAATACCCAGAATATTCCCAAATAGATTAATATCTGTAATTGGAAATAATGGCAATTTCTAGGGTTACATCAGGACAAAATGAGATCATACACTCTGAACACTGTCTGGCATCTAGTACACACACAATAAATATTAGCTCTTATTATTAGCAAAATAGATTTAGTTTAAATGACCAACATCAGACGGCTCTTTAAAAAAGCAACTGAAGTATAAAACCAAGGATGTGTGGCCAATAATGTAAAGTTTGACTTGCCATGACCCCATGTCAGAAGACTAGAAGATTCAAAATGTAATCTTGGTTAAAAAAATCCAGGGAGAATTATTACATCACATTTCTATTCCAGACAACTGACACTAGGTTATAATTAGTAAAGAATTGGACCGTCAAAGTCTTAAAATAACCCATGAGGCAACATGAGTTCTCTCAAAGGAACATGCTTTCTTGTCTGTTACTGATAAATTCCTGATGTTTTTAAAGAGATGAGAAAGCAAGACCATAGGTAATTAGTTGATTTAGCCTACTGAGAATTTCCAAAGGTCTTGGACAAATTTTCACACAAGCCATTTTCAAAATCTGGTCATAGTGTAGTGAAGAGACTGTTTTATCTTGTGCAGTGCTTAGAGAGAGGAAACAAAGGGTATAGACAAACTCTTCTCAGTGATCCTCTGACAGAATGGGAGTTAATTGGATATGGGTGAGGTGTTTGGGTTGTCACAGCCGTGGGAGTGCATAGGCATCTGGGTGTGTAGGTGTCCTGTGGATGCTAAATATCCTTTGTTTTGTGAAACTGTCTGCTATAATCAGGGATTGTCCAGGTCCAAATGCTGAAAGTGGTCTGGCCCAGGCTGCCCATTGAAATTCACTGAGGAAGATAAAATGATATTGCTCCTTTTTCAAACAAATCATTAGAAATTCTACCACTCAGATTGTGTCTTCTCTTAATGTGAACCTGTTTCCTCATCTGCAAAACCAGGAACAATGATACCTTCCCTAAAGCATTTCGAGGATGAAATATGACATATGCATCTAGCTTAGAATTCTTTCAGGCATATAGCTGTTGCTCCATAAGTGGAGGCAGTCTTTGTTACTATTAACTGGAATATATATATATAAATATTTCTTTTGTCTGAAATTCCCTTAACTCTAAATCTCCTTTGCAGTTTTTCCAGGTCTTGAGAATTGCCTTCTCAATCAGTTGGACTGATGCCTTAGACCCTTTCCTGGACAGCATTCCTTGGTTTTGGAATCCGGCTCTACTATGACATTTCTGCTCCTGTTACACTTCCTGATGTGCATGGCTCTGCTTTATGGACCTGTTACTTACATCTGGTGTGTCTATCTGGGCTCACTGACCACTCCTAGATCTACTATTCTAGAAATACTGTTGGTATATCTGCCTTCTCAACCAGGTGTAATGGCCCCTCTCCCAGCCATTTGAGTAAACAGCAGGTAACCTTGAGCTAATAGGCATACTGGAATATCAAGTATAAAGGCTACTCAAGCTGCTGCAGCTATGCAGAAGGAATAACCTCAGATTTATCTTTATTTTGAAATTTTGTAAAGAACATCTGAACTCTTCTCAAAAGATCTTGGAAGCCCAGAATATGAGCCGTATCTTCTCCAGTGATGGCCTTGAATCTTATGTCCTATTTCTAGCTTCCATTTTCATGGTGACAAAAGTCAAAGAAAGAGGAAAAAAGTGATCTATAGTTTAGGAAAATATATTCCTCTCCACTGTGAGCAGCACAAGTGCTGCCACTCCAAGATGAGCTTTTTGGTGTGTCTTGTCTGGCTCCCAACGTCAAACTGAACACAGTTCTCTGGTTCTCTTTCTTTGGTCTTTAAAACACTGGCCATGGTTGCCTATGATGACTTCATTTCTGCATGCCGTCGTTCCTTAGTGTTGGTGAGAGCTTGGTTCCAGGACCCTCCTCAGATGCTCAAGGCCCTGATACAAAACGGTGGAGTATTTGCGTGTGACTTAGACATATTGTCTCATACTTTAAATCATCTCTGAATTACTTATAATACCTAATACAATGTAATGCTATGCAAATAGTTGTTATACTGTATATTTTATATTTTTTGTATTGCTATTTTGTAGTATTTTTCCAGAATATTTTTGATCCACTGTTGGTTGAATCAATGGCAGGGCCTGTGGATATGGAGGGCCAATGGTACTTGTACCTTTTTTTTTAAGCTTTTAAGTTCAGGGGTACATGGGCAGGTTTGTCATATAGGTAAACCTGTGTCATGGGAGTTTGTGGTACAGATTATTTTGTCACCCAGGTATTAAGCCTTGTACCGATTAGTTATTTTTTCTGATGCTTTCCCTCCTTTCACTCTCTGCCGTCAGATAGGACCCGGTGTGTGTTGTTCCCCTCTATGTGTCCATGTATAGTCATCATTTAGCTCCCACTTATAAGTGACAACATGCTGTATTTGGTTTTCTGTTTCTGAATTAGTTTGCTAAAGATAGACGCCTCTAGTTCCACCCATGTTCCTCCAAAGGACATGATGTTGTTCCTTTTTATGGTTGCATAGTATTCCTTGCAGTATATGTATCACATTTTCTTTATCCAGTATAACATTGATAGGCATTTAGGTTGATTCCATGTCTTTGCTATTGAGAATAGATTTGCACAGTTTTAAAAATTTATGGTAAGATACACATAACATAAATTGTATCCTTTTAACTACTTTTAAGTGTGAAATTCAATAGTATTAAGTATATTCTCATTGTTGTCCAACCATCACCACAATGTTTTGTTTTGTTAAGAATGGCACAGTGTGGCTGGGCGCGGTGGCTCAAGCCTGTGATCCCAGCACTTTGGGAGGCTGAGGCAGGAGGATCACGAGGTCAAGAGATCAAGACCATCCTGGCCAACACGTTGAAACCCCGTCTCTCCTAAAAATACAAATATTTGCTGGGCGTGGTGGCCTGCGCCTGTAGTCCCAGCTACTTGGGAGGCTGAGGCAGGAGAATTGCTTGAACCTGGGATGCAGAGGTTGCAGTGAGCCGAGATTGTGCCACTGCACTCCAGCCTAGCTCCTGGCGACAGAGTGAGACTCTGTCAAAAAAAAAAAAGAATGGCACAGCTGACAGCACTCTGAAGTCTACTTACTACTATACAATTCTTTGCCACTCATTTTCTCTTTGCTCTTACCAAGCTACTATGAATGGGAAATAATTGGGAGGTCTACTCACAACTCACCAGGCAGCAATCAGTTAAGAAAAATAATCCTTCTTTTTAAAAGCTGAAGAATATTCCATTGTGTACATATGCCACATTTTCTTTATCCATTTATCCATTGAGGGACACTTTGATTCCATTTACGGTTATTGTGAGGAGTGCTGCAATGAACAAGGCAGTGAGACATCTCTTCAGCATACTGATGACATTTCTTTTACATGTATTCCCAGTAGTGGAATGGTTGGATCACATGGTAGTTCTAGTTTTAATTGTTTGAGGAACCTCCATACTGTTTTCCATGATGTCTGTACTAATTTACATTCCCACCAGCAGCAGGTGTGAAGATTCGGTTTTCTCTACATTCTCTCCAACACTTCTATTTTGTCTTTTTGATCAAGTCCATTCTAATAGGCATGATGTTATACATCATTTGGTTTTAATTTGTGTTTATCTGATGATATGATTCATCTTTTAAAAAGAAGGAAATCCTGTCATTTGCAACAACATGAATGAACCTGGACAACATGATGTTGAGTGATAGAAGCCAGGTACAGAAAAACAAATACCTCATCATCTCACTTACCTGTGGAATCTAAAAAAGTTAAACTCAGAAGCAGAGAGTAGAATGGTGGTAGCCGGGGTCTGTGGAGGGAGGGCATAGAGGGTTGGGGAGAAGTTCATCAAAGTTTACAAAATTTCAGGTAGATAGGAAGAGTAAGTTCAAGAGATCTATTGCACATCACGGTGACTGCAGGTAGTAACAATGCATAATATTCTTGAAAATTGTTGCGAGAGTAGATCTTAAGTCTTATCACCACAAGAAAATAAGTATGTGACGTAACACGTGTGTTAATTAGCTCCACCTAGCCCTTCCATAATGCATATATGTTTAAAACATGTGGCACATGACACATATATACAATTTTTATCTGTCAATTAAGGGAAACAAATATGAATGTCTCCTTCCAAAAAAGCAAAACAGCAAACAAAAAAATATATAACCCAGCCATGCTGCTGCTTTTTCTAGATGTCTCAGGCCAAGCAGTACTGTCATCAAGTGATCAGTTCTGTTCGGCTTCTTTGTAGCATTTTTACCATTCAGCCTTTCCATTAAAGTACTCATTTCAACCCAAGAAACCCCTTGTCTCTTATTGATAGTCCTCTGCAGTGGAGAATGGTGGAGGAACCCAGCCGTCCTCGTCCTGCTCTGCGATGCTGCCTGGCACAAGGCTTTGTACAGACTGGACTGCATGGTGATTCCTGGAGATTCATGGAGAATTCAAAGCTAATTCTCACTAGAGCCACCTGCCTTGAAAGGTGAGTTTCTGTGGCCTCTTCTACTGAGATGCTTTAGTATCTTCCTGGCTACTCTTTTCCTTAGGTTGGTGTGAGTGTGAGGATGGTCATCGAATATGATCCCTCAAAGTACCCCCCAGACACAGTGCGATAGCAACTTGGAATGGAGAGAATTAAAAATAGATCCAGGCTCTCACACAGCCAGTCAATTCCTGTGCACTTGAGTCTTACTGAAACTAGGAACTCCTGAGATTTACTCACTGTTGAAGAAACTCCTCAGTCAGAAATGCTGGATGGTCATTACACCACATCCAGCAGATTAAGAAGATGAAACTACTGGTCAGGGTTGATGTTGGTTATGGGTTTACAAGTTTCTGAAAAAGAGCCATGAGCATGGATGCGGTTGATAAAGAGGTTTTGTTAAATCCCTCAGAATGTGCCAAATCATGTGTTTTCTTCTCCCGCTCCTCCAGAAATTACCATAAATGCAATAATTTGTTTTTGACACACTCAGTTTTATGACAGGACTGGGAACTAGTCTAAGAATCTCTTTCCTTGAATGCAAATCTCCTGCTGTTGATTTGTGGTTTATTTTCCTACACAGGGTGGCAGGGACCCCCCAGCTGGCTTCCGCATGGGATTTAGGTCCACATGAGATTCTATCCTTGTCCTGGCCTGGAGCAGACACAGGAAGTATAGGGTGACTTCTGTTAGCCATGGATTTAGGTGTTGAAGGATGCCAGCCTAGACCTGTGGAGGGTCGCCTTGTCTTCCTGCTCCCATTAACTTCTACTTTCCACCCCCACAACAGCAGTCGAGGCAAAGGAAGATGAAGAAAAAAAAGCACTTATGGTCACAGCCAAATATTAGTTTTCATTTTAAATGGTACAGGCATTGTGAGCAAGGACATTCGTTTTTATCAGATGGGCCAGGCCCTGTTGGACTGTGGCATGCCTATCATTTATTCCTGGGTCTCTCAACCCAAGTGAGCAGTCAGCAAAGAAACCATTTGGAAGCCCCTCTGTTGTTGTTGTTTTAAATACCATAATTAGATTAACTAATGCTTATTCTGTTATTTCCTATGAACAATCCAGCTTTTTTCCTTTCAGGAAGGTGTGCCCTGTGGTCAGGACCAGACATGTTCCTGTGCTTTTTCTCTCCACATATTTTTCCCCTATGATGCAGAGGCAAAGGAGCTTTGGGTGGGTGTAGGCTGAATGCCCAGGAGGGTGCTGCCCAATGAGGTCAGTGTGTCATGTCAGTGACCCATACCTGCCTAGAATTGCCCCCACCAGGGCTTTGTTGAGTCTTCTCCCTGTAGCTGGGAATTTTGTCCTGCCTTGATGTAGATGTGCATTAACTGAGTTTATCTGCACAGGAAGGGATATGAGCTCTGAGTTCATGGACTCTTCCTTTTCTCAGGTTCCTGGGAATGATTTAAGAGCTGGATTCTAAGCATCTTGTGGAGGCTGGGGGTGTCTAACCACTCACGTCTCAGGGATATGGGAGGGCCTAACAAACAAAGTGCGCTTGGGACTAGACATAGAAGCTGGAAGAAGGCGGAGAACAAATGAACAGGGGCCTGGCCTTCTAAATATCTAAATAATGGGCGTGAAGGGCCATACAGACCACCCAGCCCCTGGGATAGACAAAGAATGGGCAGTGTCTGGAAGCAGAACTGGAAAGACCCCCCAACACACACATGGCCCACCCATGCGAGATTTTCAATCCTGGACTCCACACTGCCACTGACAAATATGTTTTTTTTCTGGGAGACTCTCTGACCTCACCTATCCTTAGTTTCTTCATGTATAAAGTAGAAATTTTGTAACTCATTTGTCAATATTTTCCTGGGGTAATATAAACACAAATGAGATACAGAAATGCTTTGCAAGCAGATGAACTAAATAAGTATATCCAGAGTCCTGGCAAACTGGACTGCTTCTTACGACCCACTTGCTTGCTAAGTCTTGGAAGAGAATTTGTGGGCAAACATCCTATTTTACATCTCCCATCTGGGGACAATATATCAAATGACTTACAACATTTTAATCATGTCACACAAGTCTACTGTTATGAGTATTAAACGTGTGAAAGATTTAAAAATAAATGAAAATTACAGTGCCCTCACTTAACAGTGGATTATTCCCTGAAAAAGTCAGAAAGAACTCCAAACTCAATTATTATTACTGAATCATATTTATCAGTGTGTGCTGTGTACTCAAGAAAGAGGCTGCACACACAAACAGATTAACAAACACAAAACCCCAGACCCCAAAACCAACACTATGGTTGAAAATGCCCAGAGCACATGTGACTTTTCAGGAGCCTCTGATGACCCTGAAGTCACAGACAAGGAACCCTGGTTTAGATGGTTTGCTACTCCAGACAGGAACAATGCTTTATTTGCTGTTGTACCCCAAGTCCCAGCACAGTGCCAGGCATCTAAGAGATGTCACTCTGAGTTGGCAGAGCTAGACGCATTGTTATTTATGCTCTTTTAACACAAGCACAGATATGCAGGGCAACTTTGGACCAGGGACTCAGAGGGAGGATAACAATAGCTGGAGAGTTTGAGAGGCAAGACGAGCACAGCTATCCAAACCTCTGAGAAGTGACTCCACTTCTTAGCTAGCTGTGAAGGTATGGTGGACAGAGACAGTCCTAACACCCAGCTGAGAATTCAGGAAGACACCTGAGGACAAGATCTTGATACAGTCACTGGAACCATAGTACAAGATGAAGTGTGACTGAGGGCAAGCCAGACCAGAGGCTAGTTACAGATGTTCCCAGCCTTTAGGGTAAGGAAATGAAGGGACCAGGAGTTGGGGAAATAATTGCAGGAGGCTCTGTCTTTGACTGTGCCTGAGACAGGAGGAGATCACTCAGCTTCTCTGAGGTTGTTCCGTGGAGCTTGCAAGCTTCTCAAGCACACTTTGGCCCACTTTTAGAGGTTCATAAATACAAGACAGCTCTTAGTTTCTATTGCTTCTACCTTATGCCAGGCATATGGTACTGAAAAAATTAAAGAGTAGACATTTTTGATGATAATCAGTTGTAGAAATAATCAGTTGGTGGTATTAAAATGTTGTTTACCTGTATTCATCCTTCCATGTAGTATACTCTAACAGACATCATTTAACCTCAGCACTTAATCAGGAGCACTGAAACACTGCTGCTCTTGTGGGATATTATACTCCATTATTCTAAGACACCAAGGAGTACTTGGAAGAGAAAACTCAGATGAGCAGCTTCATAGTTGGGTAGGCTGGGCTGCATCTCATGCAGATGCAGTTATAAGAACAAAACTCTTTTGAAGGGAAAATAGAAATGGTTCCTACATTAGCTGATAAATAGAAGCTAATTAAGAGATTTTCTATAAATTGTTAAGTTTGCAGAATGTTAGAATCAAAAGGGATCTTGGAAATTACCACGTTGCCAGTTACTAATTTTAAATCGAGGAACCAGGTGTTGAGGGTAAATGGGTTGCTGAAGCCCGAGAAGTTAGAGGAAAGGAGTAGCATCTGTTTCCTCTCATCCCAATCAATGGTCCTTCCAGGGATCTCCCTGGCTGGAGGGAAGGGGTGGGCATAAGGACCAGGAGGAGAGATGTGTAGATTACTCCCTTCTTCCCAATGTTCACCATACAGAAGTCATTTGTCCAATGGGGAAATTGTAGGGGGAAAAATTATTTTAAAATTCCCTAACAAATGTGACATCTCAAGTCAGGTTTCTTCTCTAGACTTTCTAGGTGTTTCTAATGACAACCTTATTTATTAACTCTCATAGCATAGCATTCTTTTTGCTTGTTTTCTAAGGAAAATCAAGGTTTTGAAAGTAATATTTTTGAGATGGAAAAAGTTGGGAGATCCAAAACTGAGAAAAATGTGAACAAAATTATTTTAAAATTCTTTTTTCTTTCTAAATTGTATTATTTTTGATAGAATAAAGCAATTTTAAGCAGTATTATAATATAATTGATGAGATTTACATTGTGGCAAAATTAGCTTTTGATTTTATCACAAACAATGAATATTTCTGATAATATTTTTTGAGGAATTTGTAACCCCATTAAAACTTTCCTTACATCTCTACTTGAATGTCTGTAGTTTCTGGTTAAAAACTGATTAAATCTAAGGAAATGTTCTTCCTAGATGAAAGAAAGGGTTCAATATGTCACGCTTCCTCTGTAAATGCTTTGGCTAATGGAGTACTCATGTTCAACCAGATGTGGGAAAATTCTATCCACAGGTCCTTGAATAACTAATGGACAATTACCATGGGAAGTCTTTTGATAGAAGGCAACTTGACATTTGTTAAATGTCAAACTTCCTTAGACCACAGATATCACGTATTTCTAAAGGGACTTGAATCCTTTGAAAGAAATCAGTTATATATGGTGCCGGTGTTAACACAGATTTTGGGCTGTCTTCATTCTTTAAGGAGGATGACAGCTAAAGTTTATGGAGTGCTTATCATGTACAAGTCACAGTTCTAATTATTTTATATGGAATAACAACATTATTATTGTCCCAATCTTACTGTTGAGGAAATTAAGGCACAACAAGTTAAGAACCTGGCTAAGATACACAGCTTGTAAGGAAGTCTGGGTCCAGAGACTGTGCCCTTTTATGTTATACTGCCTTTCATGAGTAAAAATTTCCATACAGCATTGTCCCTAATAGGCCATGATTTTAGATTATTCCCTAGGGTTCTACTACGTGACGAAAATGTGGATCCTCAAATTAACTCACTATCTCTATTTGTCCCTTCTACATGAACAGTGATAGCAATAATGGCTATTATTATTATTATTTTGGAATTTTAATATAAGTTTTTACTTCCAGTGAAAATAGAACCTCATTAATCTAGAGTTGCGCTGCACAGTAGAATAGGCACTAGTTACCTGTGGCTACATAAAATGAAATTAATTGCAATTAAGTACTGTCATAGTCTGTTTTCTGTTGCTTCTAACAGAATTACTGAAACTGGGTAATTTACAAAGAAAAATAATTTATCTCTTACAGATACATAAGCTGGTAATTTCAAGGTCAAGGGGCTATATCTGGTGAGGGCCTTCTTGCTAGTGAGGACTCTGCAGAGTCTAGAGGCAGTTTAGGGCATCACATGGTGAGGGGCTACGCTTGCTAGCTTAGGTCTGTCTTCCTCTTGTTATAAAGCCACAAATCCCACTCCCATGCTCACCCACTAATCCATTAACATATTAACACATTCATTCAGGAATGAATTAGTCTATTCGTGAGGGCAGAGCCCCCATGATCCACTCACCTCTTAAAGGCCCTGCCTGTTAATACTGCCACATTGGAGATTAGCTTTCCACGTGAGTTTTGAAGGGGACAAACATTCAAACTACAGCAAGTACAATGTAAACAGTAGTTCCTTAGTCATACTAGCTATGTTTTTAATGCCTGATAGTCACAGGTGGGTAGTGACTACCATAGATACAAAAAAGTTCAATCATTGTGGTTCTATTGCATAGCAATGTGTTGTAGCATTCTCAGTGTCTTTATATGTAACTAAACGCATCAATTACTAGATGCAGAATGCAGCCAGGAGATAGAACTTTATCTATTTGGAAAAAAAACCTCATATATTTATCTTTAAACTTGTGAGGTTGGAACTAACTAAAGTTGCATATTTGACCTTGAACCAAGCCAACATAAAGTGAGAAAATTACAAGTGAGAGGAGAAGGATTGGCTGGTGATCTGATGAATCAGTAAATTATATATGTAGTGGAGGGAGAATCTTTTCCATGGAGCTAAAGGGAGTGTGTTAAAAGGACTCTTGGCTCCCCCAAAAGTAGAGCAACTCACTTTTGACGTGTAGTAACATGGATGTATGTACCATTTAGAATGTCAGAATGAGCAGACTATTTTGCCATAAGAGCATGTTTTGGAAGATTTCTGAAAATGAAATGGGATTTTAGGAAACTTTTCAAGTGAAAGGAACTTCTTTTAGTCAGCTTTCTACAGAGAGACAGAAACTATAGAATATAGACAGCAATATATAAAAAGGGATTTATTAGAGGAATTAGCTTCTTTGATTATGTAAGCTGGGAAGCCTCAAGATAGGCTGTCTGCAAGTTAGAGAACCAGGAAATTGGATAGCATGGCCTGGCCCAGGTGTAAAGGCTTCAGGACCAAGGAAGCCAATGGTGTAACCCTCCATCAGAAGCTGAAAGTCTGACAGCATGGTGGTGGGGAAATGGGCTTCACATGAGTCCTGGAGTCCAAAGGCCAGAAAACCTGGTGTTGTGATATCCAAGGACAGGGAAAGAAGAGTGTCTTGGCACTGGAAGAGAGATTAAATTTGCCGTTTCTTCATCTTTTTGTTCCATTCAGGCCTCCATCCAATGGGATGGCACCTGTCCACATTGAGGGCAGATCTTCCCACTCAGTCCACTGGCTCACACACCAATGGCTTCTGGAAACACCGTCATAGACACCTGGAACAGCCCAGTCATTCTAATCAATAGCACATATGCCTGGGTTTTCCTTTCAGCAGAAGAGGGACAGGCTCGGTGCCTATCCATTGACAATAGCTGATGCTTTACCAGCTATCTGGGTATCCCTTAATCTAGTCAGGTTGACCTCACAAATCGACCATCACAGTACAAAAGGGCTGGCTTATTTGGGATTGTGCAGGTCAGACTGGCTTTTAGATTTCTGGGTTGGGGACCAAAGATACCAGAATCTGCAGTCATGATTCACTCTCATGAGGGAAGAATGTTGGAGGGGAGGTATTATGCTTTCCCTTGTTCAAGAGGTAATTTTGACTCCAGGTGTGTTTGGCCATCAAAAGCCTGTCTTTCCACTATGGCATTTGTCCTCAGTACATATCCTACAAGTTTAGTAAATTTAATTGAGGAAATCACAAAAGATGTTGTCCAGAAGCGTGGCCTCAGGAAGATTAAAGAGTGGGGGCTACAGGAAGATGGGATGTGACAGGAGAGCCACTCTAGGGAAGAAGATTGGTCAAGGTGGAGGCAGAGGGATGGGGAGGAAGAGATACAACACATTTAATAGCTCTACTTTGGCCACAGTAGCCTTGAAGAAATGGTAATTAATACTTAAATTAGGTAGGAAGGTAGACTACAGTACTGAGCACAAGAGATCATTTTTCCTATTACTGTCCAAAGCTGTTATCCTGTGAAGAAGCTGAGACTGACTTCATCAACAGTAACTTGCTGTCATTGTGAAGTTTCCATGGTCCTAACCTTGACTTCAAGGTTAAGCTCTGTTAGACACTAGCACTCCTGAAGGGCCAACCTCCTCTGAATTCTGATGCATTCATTCATGTCTCAATTAAGGAAAATGACATCATTTTAGAGAATTGGTACTTTCAAGGGATCAGTACATAAACTTACAGTATTAAACATACTTGTCAAATGGCAAACCACACACTTTATTGTGGGCACAGAAATGAGCAATCTTTTCCTCTGAGACTCCTCTTTCCCTCCTCCTCCATAAATAACAGTCCTACATCAGCATTATTCAGTTTTCTTCTAGGCACCCTCTAGCTTCCTGAGAATGTAGAACATGGTACTGTTTAGCATTTGTTGTCCTGTCTTTTCATCTCAAACAATCTGCTGTATTCTCAGAAAAGGGCTTCTCGGGAGGCAGGGAGTTAGGACTGATGTGGAGGTGATGCGAAGTGGAGGTGGAAGAGAAAATGAATCAGCAGAGCTGCTTGTGAAAGTTGACACAATGTGTGTATTAAGATTTTTGGGTCAAGTTTTTGTATATCTTTTGGTGCATTCTAGATATGCAATTTTAGAATAAATCCTAAAATTTATTTTACAATAAAATTGCATATCTAGAATACACCAAAAGATATACAAAAACTTGAGCCAAATAGATACGCAAAATAGAATAAAATACTATTTTACAGGAATAATTTTGAAAAGCAAAAATAAAAACAATAATTGAGAGGTAAAACCTATTTCACCTATAGGGCGCTACCTCAATCTATCCTGGGACTGAGATCATTTGGGGCTGCAGAGAGAAAAGCCTACATAAAACAAATGTTTGCTGTCTTGTTTAATGTGTAAGGTCATAAAAATGAGTATCACCACCTTGAATTGAAGCAGAAATGTCAAGAGTCAGCTTCTCTGTGCCTTTTATCAAAGCCACACCTGCACTGTGAACCACGGTCAGCCTGTGGGTCCACCAATAATATCAGTATTGTGAATAGCTTCAGGTTAGTATGTCCAGAGATATTTTAGTGATGGAAGTGGAAATCTTTGACTCTGCAAACCCATTAGTGCTGGCAGGCATGTGTTGCATGTGGAACCAAGTGTCTCTGCATACAGACTAGCATGCCACTCTGTAGAAAGGATGCTGGGGGTGGGCTTTTCCTCTACCCATTCCCACACAGTCATCAGCGTGTGATTATGCTTTTGGAATCACCATGGGTACACTGGGAACTCACTTGTTGCCAGACACTTCTTGTGGGCTTGCAATGGTTTCACCCTCCTGAAAAAACTGGGGCTTGCTTGGTCATAGTGAATACCAGACCCTTTCCATCCACCTACCTCTCCTTGAAGGAAGCTTCATGCTCAAAAGAGACAGTAGTTACTAAACATCTCTTTTCCTTTAAAGGAAAGGGACGTGGAGTTACAAAAATAGGACTCTAAGCCTGTGTTTGCCTTTTCTCTACTTCCAGGATTGTTATATTACCATTGTAAAACAGGTTTCTGCATACAAAGCCCTGTCATGTACATTTTTCTTTTTTCTTTTTTTGTTTTTATTCTGGCAGGAAGATGTGAGTCATAATTGTGCTAGGATGCAACATCTGTATATGTAAAGATATGTCAAGGACGTAGACACTTAAATTGGCCAGTTGATTAATAGAGGCAAGGCAGTTAAGGGAGAAATATCACTTAGCAGCATCTAACTAGAAGGACAAATTCTCAGTCATCATTAAGTGCCCAGATGATACAAAGACAGCTTTTTCCTGGGAGAACTATGGCAGCGAAATAGTAGGATGAACACCCAGCTTATCTATACCAAACAAATCCCCCAAATTTATACTTCTTTGGAGATATGTCTCCTCCTCTTATTCATTTTACATAGTCAAGTAAAAATGTAGACGTGATTAAGAAATCAAAGACTCAGCTTCCAACAAATGCAATTAAGGCGACAGACGAAACTACACTTAATTATGAAGTTGGACGGTGACATGATCATTTCCTGTGTGCCTTCTATGGATCACCTGCCAATCAGAAAATGCCACATCTCATTCATCACAGAAACAAGGGGCTCTTTTGCTCAAAACTGAAATGTGTACTTTAAAAACCCGACAGTTCTCAGGTTCTGTGGTTCACCCCTAGTAATGTTGTAGAGTTACATGACTGCATTCACAACTGACATTCTTTGTAATGTGAAAGAAAAGAAAACTCATTGGCAGAGGATGCTGATTACAGCATACTGCCTAAAAAATTTTCCACAGCACTTAAATGCTTAAAGATTCATTCTCACAGTTTCCATAGAAAAACACTCTTTTAGAAGAAAAGTTAGTTTTCCTAAGTAAGCAGTATGAATATGAATTTAGAAGCGAACAAATTTTTCAAGTAAAATATTTTATGTGATATTGATACTTAAAATCGTTATATATCTTTTTAATTTATAAATATTACCAACTACCCAGCTCTGTGAAAGCTATGTTGCCAGATTTGCATCAGAGTAATAAAATATGACAACCACATTTGAAGACCCCCATGCTCCCACCTTCCCAATCGTGGGTACCATTGCGTACTTAAACATGTGTATGTTTATACACGTACGTGAATCACGTTGAACATGTTTGTGTTTATTGACTATACAAATTTCCTTTTCTGTAATTTTTCTTTGTTCATTTATCTATTGAACTAGCACTTTCTTACTAATTTGTTATTAGGTTGGTGAAAAAGTAATCATTGTTTTTGCCAACATTTTCAATGGCAAAAACCTGATTACTTGTGCACCAATCTAATAAAAGTTATGGATATAATGCCTTTTTTCATGATGTATATTATAAATGCCTTCTTCTAGGTTATGGATTCTTTTATAACTTTGTTAATATAGTATGTTTGTTTCAACACTACTTAATTTCAAGTAATTTATCAATCTTCTCTTGTGTTTGTGTATTTTGTATTTTGTTTAACAAAGTCTTCCCTACTCTAAAACTATTAAGATATTCTCCTAGGTTTTAATCTCAGAGTTTAAAATTTTATTTTCATTTCATATATGTGAAGAGATCCAATTTTATTTTCTTTTTTATAAAAATAATAATTCAGCACCATTTATTAAATTCCCCATCCTCTTTTTATTTACTAAGTTATCTCCATATCAAATTTCCGCACGTTTGTATTTCTAGGCTACTCTGATCTATTCATCTCTTTATAGCTGGTAGGATCCTCCTATCCTTTCTTTATTCTTCAAAGTTGTCTTCATTGTTCTTGTCCCTTTACGCCTCTGTATGAACTTTTAAATAGTATTGTTGAACTCTACAAAAATCCACAGTGGCTTTTTGATGGGGATTATCACATTTAAATCATTGAGTATTCTTTTCTACTATATATCATCATTTGATTAGGTATTTTATTTCCTAAAATAATAGTTAAAAAAAATTTTCCATAAGGTCTTCAAAATGTTAATTTGTTTTAGACACCTTATAGTCCTTTTTATTGTGAATGAGATTATAAGCTTTTCTTCTATTACATTTTCCATTAGTTTGTATATAAAGATCTTAATGATATTTGATATTGATCATGTATTCACACAGCTTGTGAGTTCTCTGTTAGTTCTAATAATTTAGATATAGAATAAATGTCTAAATAGTGATATTGTCTGTTGACTATTTTTTTTTCCAAATTTTCCTCCCTCCCTCTCTCCCTCCCTTCTTCCCTTTTTTCCTTCCTTTCTTCCTTCCTTCCTTCCTTCCCTCCCTCCCTCCATCCCTTCTTCCCTTTTTTCCTTCCTTTCTTCCTTCCTTCCCTCCCTCCCTCCCTCCCTCCCTCCCTCCTTCCTTCCTTCCTTCCTTCCTTCCTTCCTTCCTTCCTTCCTTCCTTCCTTCTGTCCTGCCTTCCTTTTCTACGATTATATACAGCTATTGGTACACTTTTAAATAATAATAGAAGTGATCCTTAAATCGTGGGCAGATTGACTTAGTTCTTATTCATGAGATCCAGTGTTCGTTTAGGTTCTCAAGTTCCCAGGTGGTCAGCGACTTATCTTGATCTATCTTTTTTTGGAGGAGGGAGCTCAGCAGCCCTAACCCAGTTTTAAGTACTGCTGTGGTCTCCATCTTGCAAAGAACATTTTAAGCACTTTCCTTCATAAATGCAAAATGCCATGTCTAGCAATGTCTACTTCCTGGAGGAGACCAGGCCCAAACTTCAGCCATGCACACTGCTCATTTCTTGTTCAGCATCTTGGGAGATTTTTCTCTAGAGTACATACCTAGAAATGGAATTATCTCACTTTCTAAGATATCTTCAGCTTTACTAGATATTGCCATGGAGATGCTTTTCTTGTGTTTCAATTTGCCTATGTCATTTTTACTTTTATTTGTGCTTTAAGCATTTTATCTCTTGTTGCTATTTTTCTGCCGTGAAAACTGAAGCAATATATGAACTTTTGGAGTGATTTTGGCCAGGAGTCATCACTTCTATTTTAAACATGACTTTCTTTGTATGTAAGAAAAGGTAGGAATCAGAACAATTATATTTATATGTCTGCAGAATAATCCCTCAATTATGAATTCAGTATGACTATAGATTCCAACACAAGGAAAATATCTGCCCAGTTGCCATGTGGCTTACTTATCATTTGTTGAACATGATCTGTGCATATAAAACATTTTTTAAATGGGATCTGACATATAATGGATATTTGTGCTCTCCAAAGCTTGTGATGAAAGGTGACCCCCAATGTTGGAGTCAGGGCCCAGTGGGAGCTGTTTGGGTCATGGGCATGGATCCCTCATGAATGGGTTGGTGCCCTCCCTGCAGTAATGAGTGAGTTCTTGCTCTATTAGTATACACAGAGCTGGTTGTTTAAAAAAGCATAGCACCTCCTCCCCATCTCTCTTGATCCTTCTTTCACCATGTGGCATGCCACTCCCCTTCCTCTTCCACCATGATTAACTACTTCTTGAAATCCTCACCAGAAGCAGATGTTGGCACCATGCTTTTTGTACAGCCTGCAATACCATGAGCCAAATTAACCTATTTTATTTATAAATTGCCCCTTCTCAGGTATTCTTTATAGAAACACAAAATGGAATAACTTAGGGCCAGTATAAGTTTATTGTTTTAAAAATTAGACATTCCTAAGGCACTTTCAAGTGTGTAAAAGGCACACTTTAAGACAATGTAGTGAAGGGGTTGAGAGAAGAGCTTCCAGTCACACCACCGAGTTGGATTCCAGGTTCCACCAATTACTAGTTTATTAAGCCATGGTTTCCTTATTAATAAAATGGGACTCTATTAGTATCTACCCTGAAGGGTTATTTTGAAGCTTAAGCAAAATAGTTTACATTTAAAACTTTTAGCACAATATTTGGCATATAACAAACACTCAATAAAATTTAGCTATTATTTATTTAAGTTCATAAAGGTTAATAGATTATCTTTTATGTGACATAATCTGACAATAATCTGTAGCCTTTTATTTTCATTACTTTCAGTTTGTCCATTTCATAAAATTAATCACATATGCTTCCTGTAATTAGCATGTAGGATAGGGGTCTTCCATAATTTTTAGATAAAAATAGAAGCTACACTTTCAAATTAAAATGGAAAAGTTAAACTCCATAAAGTAATCAAAGTCTATTTGCTTGTGTCTCATTGCTGAAGACCAATAATCTAACAATAGGCAGATTATTTCCATTATATTAGCTGAAGAGAAAAATGAATGACAGACTACAAATGATAGAAAATAAAATAATAACATCAAATATTAAAAGCCAAGTTTAGAGATGACATAAAGATTCAATTACTAACATTATGAGGCTTTGCCCTTCTGCTTAGTATAAAAGCAAACTATGCTCTGTGAAATAGTACTTAAAACTGGTGAATTCATGGTTTAGCCAGGTATACTTACAAATCTGTGTTATAAGTGAACATGCAACATGAAAAATAGTATTGAATTGATGATGTAATAGTGACAGACATATGTTCCTTTGAGGAACTGGCCTTTCTCCACCAAGTGCTTGCCAATCACGTGACCCAACCTTTCACATTGCAAGGTTGACCTGAGGCCAGGGAACCCATCCTCCTGAACACTGTAATTGATTTAGAGATTGTTTTTGCCATGCAAAATATTTTTTAGTCAAATTTGTCATGAATTTCTGTTATTAATTCTGAATTCTGAGTTTATTAGAAAATAGTTTCCTATTCCCAGCTTATTAAAGTATACACTTACGTTTTCTTCTAGTATTTACTTGTATTCATTTGTATAGTTTATCCTGGTGTGTCATATGAATCACTTTAATCTTTTTTTCATATAACTCTGCCAGTTATATCAACCGCACTGAGTTAAAAATTTCTCTTTTCTTAATTTAATGTGTGGTCTTTATCATGTGTTATATTTCCATATGCACTCAGTTCTTTGAATATAACATGTCATTTCTCTCTGAATGCTTTTAAGATACTTATATTTTGTTTTATAACAATTTTGCTGCAATGTGCTTGGTTATTTTATTTTTTAATTTATCATGTCTGTGGTGTGTAGCACTTACACAATTGTGATTTGATATCAGTTTTGAAAGACTCTCAGCTACTTTCTTATCAAATATTTCTGCTGGCCTATTATCTCAATTCTCTTTTTGAGATTCCAATTACAGATGGAATCTATGAGTAATAAATTAAGGCCTATGTTAGACCTTTTTACCTTGTTCCACTCACCCCTTATTTTCTTTTCAGTATTTTCCAAACATCTCTCTGTTTTTCAGTCTGTATATTTTTATTTGATATATCTTCTAATTTACTAACCCTCTCTTCTTCTGTATCTAATCTGATGCAAACATTGAGTTCTTAAGTTTCAGTTACTGTATTTTAACTCATTTATTGATATATAATTTATATATAATATAATTCATAGATCACATAATAATTCACCTATTTAAAGTATACAATCAATAGATTTTAGTATATTCACAGTCATATAACCACCACTACAATTAATTTTAGAACATTTTCATTACCAAAAAAGAAGCCCCATACTCATTAGCAGTCATTCCCCATCTTCTCCCAACTCACCAACCTCTAAGCCCCACTAATCTACTTTCTGTCTCTCTATATATATTGCTTTTTCTGGAAATTTCACATAAACAAAAATAAAATCTGTGATCTTTTGTGACTGGCAATTTTTATTTCCTTCTTCTGCATATTTTTCATGCTTCCTAATTTCTGCCATTATCCATGAATTATGGACAGGGTTTGGGGGTTAAAATAATATTTACTTTTATACTGCAGTGGATACTTAGGACATTAAATCCAGGGACTGACTCCACCGCTGAGATGCTACTTGTGGGGATCATCTTCTCCCAAGCTCCACGTTTTAGCTTTGTACAGAGTGATGTCGTTGTATACCCTGAAGTGGTTCAGCCTGTGGTTGCTGCATTCTCGGTCGACCAAGGACTCTGAGTCCCATCCAATTTCCTGGTTTTCAGTCTGTGCCTCCAGGCACTTCTTTGGCCCCTGGGCAGCATGGTGAATGAGATTCAGAAACCTGGCATCTGCAGGTTCCTCCAGGTTATTATGCCAAGACATGGGCTTCCTGGTTAATCTTGTGAACCTTACGCAGGGGATTCAAGTGGCACTGCGTGTAGAGTTTCTGGGTTCGTAACTCTTTGACGTACAGCTCCCACAAGATCTGGTTCTGACGGACCTCATCTGTGGCCACCCTCTCCTGCGGGTGTCCCACCATGGCCTTGGAGCTGCTGGGTGGGGGTGAGGATGAGGGTGGGTCCTGCGCTCTCTCAGCGTCCTCTTACCGTTGCCTGCATCTCCAGGCAACGGTGCCCCACTCCGTCACCAGGCAACAGCGTTCTTATGATACCGCTCTGCCCTCTCCGAACCCAGCCTCGTTACTAGAACCGCCTCTGGATAATGCCAGGAAAAAGACTTGCCATCAGGTGGCAGACCCAAAAGATAATAAACAGAACTGGACCTCACGTTGGCCAATCACTTCCCTCCTTGATAACAGATCTTCACTCCTCCACCTTCTTTGCCCCTGGTCCTGCAGTTCGCTCTGTAGTCACAGCCCAAGTTCTCTGGAGAAGCCAGTTCAAATGCAGAGCTTGTGCAGGCTGGTGGCCCAGGCAGGAGAGGAAAGGCGCAGGCCAGGCCGAATGCTCGCTTGCCATGGTGTTGGATTCCCTGTGTCCGCCAGGTCGCTGCTGGGAATCCACACTCCTGGCAATTCTCAGTTGCCTGAGAACTGCCCCAGTAGGAGGGAAACCATCTCTCCAGGGTGAGATTTGTAATCCGTCAGGTCTGGTTGTGGGTGGCTGGAAAGGGGGTGGGGACTAGAGTACAGGGGACTAGTAAGAAGGACTATGGGGAGGGCGAGGGGGAAAGATACGGGGGCACTGGGAAAGGGGTGACTTACGAGCAGGGCGGTGGCACGCCGATGCTCTGGAGGTATCACAGGAAGAGCTGTGCAGGGAGTTCAGGGAGGTTGGGTACTGGGAAGGGGCAACATTAGTCAGCTGCGGCAAACGGGTAGGTTGGAAAACCGAACAACGTGGATGGCCCTGGAGAGGAGGCTTATGGCAGGAAGTTTGAGGCGTAAGCGAAGGAAGGAGGGCTGGAACACGAGAGCGGGAACGAACAGAAAGAAATGGAGCCTGGGGTTGTGGCTGAGAAATCGGAGGTAGCTTTCTAGTCATTTTTCCAAACGAGCGTGGTAGTAACTCACTTGTCCAAACGTGTCAAAATGAGTAACTGAGATGTACTAAGACCGACTCCAGCATTTATCTCCTGGGGACATTTCATCACAGAATGCCTATTATGAAATGCACATTTATCTCCTGGGGACATTTCATCACAGAACGCCTATTATGAAATGCACATTTATCTCCTGGGGACATTTAATCACAGAACGCCTATTATGAAATGTACACGCTCCCTTTTGTTCTAGTGAGGAGGCCCCCCACCAATCCCCACCAATCCGGGAAATGGTCTCAGTTTCTTGGTTTAAGAGTGATCACGAGAAAGAGCAAAGAAAAGAAATGGGAGTTGTAATATGGGTCTCTGTTCTTGGGATATCATGTAGTTTTGCCCCTCTATAGGCAAAGAGTGATCAAGGGGGGCCAATATAGAGGAAGGGGCTTGGGGCCTAGGAGAGCAGTTCTGAAGCGGGAATTGGGAAATGGGAACACAGTATCCTAGTCTCTTGCCCTTACTACATTATTCAAATCCCTTTCACATTATCTGCCTCACTGCATGAATGTGCATGATTAGAGATGTTATGTTCATTTTATCAGTGCGGATGCTAAAGACCAGAGAGGGAACCACCATAGACAGGCAGGGGGTGGGTGAGCAGGCGACTCTAGAACTTGGGCCAAAAAGAGGGGCAGGTAGGATGGAGAACAAAATAGCCCAAAACGCTGACCAGCACCATTACCTCCCCCTGTGTCTCTGGACAGGATCTTGTAGGTCATGCCTCAGAGAAGAGCTGTACTTTTTGTAGCTTACCTCTTGGTCCCTGTGCTCCCTTGGTTTGATGCCTTAATCTTCACTGGAACCAGAAACCCAGCGTCCAAGCTGGGAGGATGACTGCCCACTCCTGAGCACCTAATGACTAGAGGTGGACTTCCTGGATCACTATCTGAGATGCCTAACTCCATCAGATGATGAAGGAAGCTGCTGCACCCATCCCCTTTCTTTTGTCTGAAGTAGCAGCCCTCTCTGCTGAGCATTCCTAGTTTCTTTGAATGCCATTTGAATCATAGGCTCCTTTGGTTCCCTGTTCTCTCTTGTGCTTGTATCACCGTAAGATTCTGAATTTTCTCCCTTGGCCCAACACCCTTTCCTTCCCATGCTGCATAAAACTTTCCATTGTGCTTTGGAAGTCCAGCCACATGATTATCAAACTTCCCTTTTTCCATAGACTGCTTCTTTATTGACAGTTCCTTGCCTCTTCTTGCTTTAACTGTAACTTGGGGTTTCTCTTAAGGACATTGCTTCCTTTGTCTCTCAAGTAGAAACTACTAATTCTGTCAAACCCTGAAGTACTTCAGAGTAAGAATGTGGTTTATAGATTCTCCTTGCTCCTCCTGACTCCTTGAAAACCACACTGCATTATTCCTCTATTTGCATTGGAAAATTTCTTGCTCCTTATGAGTCATCTTTAAACTAGGAAAGAAAATTTACTGGGAAATAAAAACGTTACACCTCCTGTATAATCACCTAAATAAACAAAGATGTTAACGCATAGTGCAGAAAAATTTGTCTGTTCAGAAAACAAGTATGTTCTCTATTCTCAGTGTGTATTAGTCTGTTCTCATGCTGTTAATAAAGATATACCTGAGACTGTGTAATTTACAAAGAAAAAGAGGTTTAATAAACTCACAGTTCCATGTGGCTGGGGAGGCCTCATAATCATGGAAGAAAGAAAAGGAGGAGCAAAGGCACATCTTACATGGTGGCAGGCAAGGGAACATGTGCAGGGGAACTCCCCTTTATAAAGCCATCAGGTCTCATGAGACTTACCATCATGAGAACAGCAAAGGAAAAACCCGTATCCCCCATGATTCAATTACCTCCCACCAGGTCCCTCCCATGACATGAGGAAATTGTGGGAGGTACAATTCAAGATGAGATTTGGGTGGGGACACAGCCAAACAATATCACACTGATTGTAAACAACAGCCAATAGATTGTTTACTTTTGACCAGGTTGAAGGAAGAGTCAACATATAGTACCTCAGAGCATGTTGCAGGCAGTGAAGGAAGAGAAAGCACAGGAATTTCTGAAGATCTTTCTAAGGTTCCTTCAATTTGGAGAACAGAGCTTAAGAATCTCAGAAAGCCAAGAAAGGAAATGAGCTCAGTTCCTCACCACAGAACAGCACTGGTGTCAGGATCAAGAAATAGCAGGTACCTACATGAACTTACCATTATGCAGACACAGGTTCTGCAAGCAGCCTGACCCATGGTTGGCTGGCTGAGTTACTTTCCAAGTAAACAGATTTGGAAGAAATGTATGTGAGGACAAAGCTACCAGAGTGCCTAGTTTTCTTCCCAATCCATCAATTATTTGAAGAACTGGGCTTAGCGGGGCTTCTCCCAAGGCTCATGAAACCTGGGAGAACCACCATGCATGAGGGAGCCATAGTGGAGGCCAACATGTGGATAGTTTGGTGGTTCTGCCTCAAATAGAGGATAGAACAAACGAAACAGAAACAAATAAATTCTTAAAAAGATTTTAGAAGATATTTTCTCTAAAATGAAGGAAGGTAGCGAGCATCAGATCAAACAGAAAATTTTCAGTTGGTGGCTAATGCCACGATATTCTGGAAAATTTTCTGAACTACAAGGTTAAGGATAGCCTTATGAATACGCCTGTCACCTATTAAGCTTAAAAACTGAGGCTGAATTCAGACATCTTCTAGGTAGCATTAAATGCTAGCAGATAGTGAAGCAAGTTTCAGAGGAATGCCACTTGAATGTGGTCTGTAGGCTGACAGCTTCAGTATCACCTGGGGTCTTGTTAGAATGCCAAATCGTGGGCCAGGTGCAGTGGCTCAGCTTGTAATCCCAGCACTTTGGGAGGTCGAAGCAGGTGAATCAGAGGTTTGAGATAAGCCTGAGGTCAGAGGTGCGAGACAAGCCTGGCCAACATGGCAAAACCCTGTCTCTACTAAAAATACAAAAATTAGCCACGTGTGGTGGCAGTTACCTGCAGTCCCAGCTATTCCGGAAATTGACGCAAGAGAATCCCTTGAACCCGGGAGGCGGAGGTTGCAGTGAGCGGAGAATGCACCACTGCACTCCAGCCTGTGCAACAAGAGCAAAGCTGTGTCTCAGAAAAAAAAAAAAAAAAGCCAAATCCTGGACCACTATGGATCACTATCCCAGACATACTAATTTCAGTTCTCTAGAGGTGGAACTCAGAAATCAGTATCTTAATATGCCCTCCAGGTGATTCAGATGCATGGCTAACATATAAGAAGCACTGCTCCAAACTTCCGTAAAACAAACACATGCAGCTCAGGAATTTTACATCATGCTAGGTCGTCATTTGCATATGAAGGTAACAGACAGCCATCTCTTCTTTGTATAAACTCAGGAAATATATTTCTCATGAGTATTTGAAACAAGAGCAATTGAATGAAGGAATTCAGTTTCACTGTTCATGTAAGAGCTAAGATAACAAATGACATTAAGACACTTCAAGATTAGCCCAACAGCCAGTCCCTGGGCTGACAGGACAGAGGAGCCCTGACTCGGGCCAGAGTTGCCTGAAGGAATCTGGAATCCTGGCAGGCCTGTCCAGTGGGAATGGAGATAATGCTTTAAACAATGGGGAGCTGGTGCCTGAGATTCTGACTGAGATGGAGCGAGAGAAAAAGACTCTGCTTCGCCTTCCTTCATCCTTCCAGTTTCTTGCCAGACATTTATAATACAGGGGTGGTGGCAGACCAGAACGGCCTTCCTAGACATGCTTGTCTTAAAGCCCCTTCTTTTGTTTCTGATATTTACAAATAGGACCTCTTTGTACTTCTGCTTTCTCTGGTCCCTTCTTTCCTTTATATATAGGACTTCTCTACATTTTCTGTTTATATGACTTTGAATTCTATTTTCAGCAGACTTTACTTAGTGTGGGGTTCTGTTCTTCCAGAGGGAAATCTTGGTTGGCTATTTCTAGAGGCTCTGGGACTTAAGTAGAAATCTTGGTTGGCTATTTCTAGAGGCTCTGGGACTTGAGTAGAAATATTGGTTGGCTATTTCTAGAGGCTCTGGGACTTGAGTAGAAATCTTGGTTGGCTATTTCTAGAGGCTCTGGGACTTGAGTACTCCAGCATAATCTAGTTTCACTTTACTTTTGCTACACCCTTCTACAGAGTTGCTGCTCTGTAACCTCACTCGAGTTTTGGCAATTATTCCCCGACCTGCCTGCCGGGTTTCCATCCAACAGCAGACTTCCGCTTTAGTAGGTGAGTACTTGCTGAGTCTTGTTACCGTGGCTCACAGAATGTTGGAAGTTCCCCCTTTTCTCCTCTCTGTTACTGCCAAAAGTTGGTAATTTTTCTTGCCTGCTCATATTCTAGAGTTTGTAAGAATGAGCCTTGTTTATGTTGAAGGTGTCCATGAGGTTTTACTTTCACTATTCTCGGTGCTCTAATCAATTTAGGGGAATTGGAATGGTTTAAAAGTCTGCACTGAGGCTGCCATTTTGCCGTGACGAAAACCTAAACCACTTTCTTTACTTGATTTTGGAGACATCATACTACACTGTCTTTCTATCCTATCTCACTGGTTTTTCTGAGAATTATTTGTTTCATGTGTGAGGAGAAATTTCATGTTTACTCTCTTCCCTAATACCTCGGCACACATTTATGAGATGATCTGTACTTGTTTAGAATGTTACCCTTGACACACATTAAGTATAGGCACATATAGAATATCCCTCATGAATTCTGTATGTTGTTTGTACTTTAAATATTGATAAATTTTGATGTAAACATTCTAGGCATATCTACTGAACTGCATTTTGTTCTCATACTGATAGAACTTCATTCTGCCATTCTGCTATAGGGCAATTATAGTTTATTATGGGATTAGAAATTAAATTAAACCAATGTGCTTGGTCATGTCATGTTGCTGTCTCAAACAATATGCTTTTGAATGTCATACATAGCTTGTTTCTTTTATGTCTAAACTTCACAAGATATTCGTGTATATTGTGAGGAAGGCAGAGAGAGAGAAAAAAAAATTACAGAAGAAATTTCTATTCCTTTGGCGTTTTCTAAGATATTCTATAATATTTTGATAAAATGTTTGGACTTACTTTCTCTCTGCTTTTTAATTGGCTAAAATCACAGAACTATTGTAGCTTTCTCATCTACTGGGTTCAAGGCTGTGTATCACACCGTCGCATTATGGTACCCTCTGCGTCCGTTCACATATGTATTCATTCATTCTAAAAACCATCTGTACTTCATAATGCAAGTGGAGACCAGGCCCTGAGGGTTTACTATCTAACAACGAAATCCATTTATTTAGTTTTCTAACCAAAATAATGCTTTCTCATTCAAGAGATGTACTTGTGCATCTGCTATTTATTTGGCACACTTTCCCCCTCTCTATTACTCACTTCACAGCTTTGGTTTAGCAAATGCTTTGGGTGAAATGAGTAAAGTTATATAGACCAAAACAGTAGGAAGTGCTAATTGTCATCAAATAGCTAAGTGCTGAGTTTAAAAGAGAAAGGTATAGTTTGATATTCCAGCTACTTTGGGCTGGATCTTTCTAAGATAGGCACATTCTGTTTCTAATAGACAGATTTATTTGATCTATGTGGAATCAAAATAATTTAGATCACCAGAATTCAAATAAAATTGACAATGTTTGAGAACAAACTATTGACCATGCCCTTGTGTTATTTTATACTGTGGTTTAAAAGTGATATAAAATGTAATATTTAAACATAAACTCAAAACCATCAAGCATGCACTGATTTTAAAAACGGCAACCAGGAAAAAAGATTAGGTAATGAAATTCTACATTCTGACACACTGCCTTCTGAATGTCCATTTACTTGTTTATATGAATAAAGGCAACTACTTAAAACCATGGCACTCTCAATGCCAATGTAGAGTGGGAAATAAGGTAATAATTCCTACCGTTTGGTTCTGAAATTCACCCAAGAAAACACAATAAATGGAAGTTTTCATGGTCAAATGTATTCTTATTCATTGTCATCTAGCTTTAGAGTCACTGCTTGTTACATTTAAATTGTCAGACCATGGAGGGAGAGATTTGGGAGGAACAGAATGGAAGGAGAAGAGATTGCTCACAAGGATGCATCTATGAAGGGCAAATGATTCAGAAAAATCTTCATATGCTAAAAATTACATTTTACAAGTCATTACCCATCTACCTTCTTGCATTTCTCTACTTGTGTGCTAATTATTCATTTTAAAATTTAATTGTCCATTTCTCTTCTGTCCCTCCCTCCTTCTCCACCTTCCTTCCTCTTTCCCTTCTCTCCTGCCATCTTTATAATGGGTAAAAACTCCCACTGAAATGCCTAGTTAGGTCCTAAGCAAAGCTTCTGCAACTCCACTGATCCCAGTATCCCTCCTGTACAGGACCATCTTCCATTCTAACTTCCTTCAGTTACGACCAAATAGACAGCTCTATACCTTTCCGCTCAAGTAAAACATGCTGTGAAAATAAACCCAATTAGCTTATCTGGTATATCATGTGAGAAATACACTGACCATATGAACTCCATGTATTTTATTGCTTTGAAGTGGATTATCTTAGATCCTTAGTTATGTTTTGCTTTTCAAAGTTAAGGTATGTATAGAATGGTAAAACAAAAGTAACATAGTATATGTTTGGATGAAAACAACTTTAAAATGTACAATCGAATCATTGCTGTAGCTTCTGGAAAGCACAGCAAGGAGGGCTAAAGTAAAGGCACTGAGAAACACAATCCTGTCTCAACTAGACGTCTATTGTAGACTGAATATGAGTACATGGAGGCAGCAGTAGTGTAGAGTGCATTTTCATAATGTTTAAAAGAGTTAAACGATCAAATACCTAAAGATACAGCATTTTTCTTTTTCTTTGCCCAGGAATCTGTTTTGGAAGCCAATTCGATGATTACTACTAGGACATGGAATTTTGATATCCATTTGGTACTGATTTACACCAGTATTTTAAGGCTGCCAACAAGACAGTCCAGAATTTCAGGCAGCCAAAATTCCACAAGAGACAACTATCTTTTATTTTATAGCTTATGAATTTGGGGCTTAATATGATTTTCCACTAACAAGTTCTGTACCCCCTCCAGAGTGCTAAAGCCAGTGCATAGATCAGCAAAGTACCCCAGAACGTATGAGGCAAATTAATATTAAACTTGAAGGAAAAATGTACAAATTATATTGTTTACTTAGGAAAAAAAAGCACTCTAGTTGAAAGGGCTGACACACGATTTATTGCAAACACTTAACCAGAGTGTTCACATTTTTACCCACAATCCCCCTCGTAGTACTTGTTTGGTGGTGGTGTGGCACTGGATACAGATTAATAAATCTATCAATTAAAAGTCCATTAAATATTGGTAAGAAGCTCTAACAACAACTACATGTCTTCTTTTTTTATGAAATGGCTAGAAAATATACAGAATCACATCCATAATGAGTAAATAAATCACAGTAATAAATAACTTAGGAAATAGGTAGATGAATAACTCTTTTTAAGCATAGTAAATAAAGAACCTGTTTAATTAAAAACAACAAAATGTTCTTAGTTTCCAGAAGTAATTCTGTTGTGAAAAGAAAACTTCCATACGCAATTAGGAAAAACAGTATAGACTTTCTTTCTATGCTCAAAGCAGTGTTTTCAAAAGAGTCAAAAAGATAATAAATAGTGGAACACATAAATGATTAACTGTGTTGGTTTTTTTGTTTTGTTTTGTTTTTTTTACATAAGTCATGAAATCTTCTTCCCCAGATTCCAGGAAGAAAAGGAGAAACATGTATCAGTCTCACACTATTTAAATTTCCCACTCCACAGGGATTTTCCTAAGATTTTAGGTTTATTAAAAAACCTTCATGTTTCATACAGTTTGTAATGTAGTTTTATACATTTGTTCTCAGTTTGAGTCAGCATAGATATATAATAGATAATATCAGCACAGGAAGCTATAGAATTATTTATCTACAAAACCAGATATCAAACACTGCACCCTGCATTATTTTTTAGTAAAGAGAAATTAATTATGTCACAAAATTTCACAGATGATGCCTACGGAAGAAAAACACAAAAGAACCATTTCTGTAGTAGAAGCCCATCCTAACTACTAAGAAAGCCACACAATACCCTTTAGATTTCACATTAGAATTCCTCAACTGTTAGCCTAATACCTGGCCCTGGTGCCAACCATGGGAAGATGACTTCTGGACCACCATCGTCAGGATGCACTCCGCCTTCCTTAGAGGGATGAGAATCTTCGTGGGATTCCCAGACTCATCAGAAAGAAGGCTAGAGCACTGTATATGAGCACCATATAGCACTGCTATATTTCTAAAATAGTAGTTGTACAGAGTCATTTTAACCATGTGCCAAACTGCTCCACCTATTGACAGTTAAAGCTGCACATGAGTGTGAGCGAATGGTTAAAAGACTTCTGACTTTTTAACTTTTGTAGGAGAAACATTTCCATAAAAAACTTCATTTAAAAATATATTGCTAAATTACTCTATGAGATTTATCATTAGCTAATAACATGATTTTATCTACACAAACTTTAAAAACTGACACTGTGTGGATAAATTATTTCACACAAAAAGACTGTATCTAGAAGAAAATAAAATGACAAATTTCTATAAATTAATTTTTGAAGTTTAATGTCTTTACTCACAGCGATTTATAAGACAAGGCCTGGAAAAAAAAAAGCCATTCTGCTTGTAAAGGCCAAGATAATATATCTCAGGTGATAGCAAATCACATAAATGCTGTGAGTATCAATCCTGGCCCTCTATCATGAACATGCGTTTCTGGTTTATTTAATCAGGAATAATTATCTTATTTGTTTTCGCCTTATTGGCACAGAGTTATGACAAATTCCATTCTTAATTTCTCATTAGATTTCCAAAAGACTCCAAATTGAACTTCAATTATGGCTAAACTCTACAGGTGTGATATTTGGGGAAACAAATGGAGAAATACTCCTCTAAATATATGAGATCCACCGACTGCTACTTTATCTTAAAACTAAAGTTTATCCATTTAGACTTCCCCTGTCTGTTATAATACGTTCTGACCTAAACTTATCCCATATTTTGCCTTTACTAATTTGTTTTAGATATAGCAGTGTAATCAGCAGCAATGTGACCAGAGTACACTATACTTTGTTACAGTATAAACATCCTGGCAGTCAGTTAAGTTCAGTGTGTCCTTTGGAAGTCTAATCATACAGACAAGAAGTATGACAGAATATACACTACTTGATATACACAAATGTGAGTCCTGAGAGCAACACATAAGGATTAAAAGAGGAAATAATTTTTCATTAAGGCTGGAAGAAATTCAAGAAACTTTAATGGGGAGGTTTTAAAAACTCTGACTAAAGTATATCACTTGCTTTTAGATAAAAATAAGCCCAATCTTGAGTTGCTGGCTGAGAATGTTTTGTTCATTTATTCATGACTGATGGCGACCAGGTACTTGGCATCCCAGTGGTTTTATACTTCAATTTCATCTTCTACTTTAAGTTCATGGCATGTACCACTGATGTATGTTCCTAATAATTCTCCTTCTGATAACAGTGGAGACAAGGCAGGACGCTGCATGGTCAATAGGGAAAGAGATGGAGAAAAACTGGGAGTCATGGCTTCTGGCAGAGAACCAAGATGATAGGGGATGGGAGAGCGTGGGTGTTTCGGAGGCACCTGCCCCAGGGTTACTGCTGGCATTCTTGGTGGGACTGCTTTAATCCCAGGCTGGGCTATTGCTGTTATCAAAGGGGGTGGAAAAACAAAAGATTTCTTCTCTTTTGGAATGCCAGGCATATGCACATGTTCATCCTTTAGTTTCGCAATATCATTAAATACTGAGGCAAGAGGTTGGAACTTGGGTTCCCAACTAAGAAGATAATTCCAGTGATAGTTGCCTCTTCCATCATGATCAGAGGTTGTCTGAGTTGAAAGAGCTGCACACCTTACTTCTTGATCACCTGAAATAAAGACAGACTCTTTTCTAGCATCAGCCAGGATGCTCTCTTTTGCCTCTCTCTTCTGAACTGTCTGGGGTAACACATTATTTTGAGCACAGATGGTACTGCAGCCTTCCCCTTGATCTCCTTCCCCAAGCGTTTGGCTGGCATCTGCTGTTTCAGCAGTCACCATCACATCGGTTTCCCCAGACAGGCAGGAGAGCTGGTCCGAGTCCCTGGGGATACCCGAGTCTGACACCCTGGACTCGCAGTCACTCAGAACTGAGTCTGAGCCCTTTCTGTAGGGATGCTCATTTATCCTCTGGATTTCCTTGTCTTCTGCAGTTTCTCCTTCCACAGAACAGTGGCCACTGGAGTTTGAGTGTCTGTACAAATCGACAATGTCCTTCTCCATGACACTAATTAAACTCAACCATTCCTGCGTGGCATCCACGGGCACCACCTTGTTACTGCAGCCGTCGGTTTTCTGGAAGGCTTTGAGCACATTGGGATCCCTGGTAACTTTCAAGTCCATATCTAAAGATGAGGTTTTCTTCTCCTCATAATTGTTTATTGTGTCTTTTTGTTTATGTCTTAAAATCAGCACAATTAGAATGCAGATGAGTATCAGAAACACTAAAAAGGAGACCACCAGGCTGATTGAAAAGCTGCTGGCGAACACTGCCAAGTGTGTTCCTTCAGAGGAGAAAGACACATTCACAAAAACGGTGCAAGATGCAAACTTGGAGTCTGGTTTGGGGCTATGAGCGATTATTTTCATTTCCATGATGTCTTGTTTGTTGACTTGACTTTTTATTAGGGGAAGGGCTCTAATCAAATAAATATTTCCATTGGTTTTATTTACTGAAAAGAAAGGAGATGATGTTCCAAGAGAGTAAAGAATGACTCCATCAATACCAGCGTCTGCATCTGAGGCTTCCACTCTTCCAATCAACTGTCTGTCTTTGTTCTTTTCTGGGAGGGTGAAAAGATACTGATCTTGAGTGAAAATGGGTTCAAATTCATCTATCCCTTCAATATCCACCCAGACCACTAAAGAGGCTGTTGCACCACCTTTGTCTTTGGCTTGGACTGTGAGGCAGTATTTATTGACATTTTCATAGTCAAGGATTTGCTTAGCATGAATATCCCCTGTCAAAGCGTCAATGAGGAAGAGATCATGAACGTAAGGCATTCCATGAATGAGTAAACACAGTGATACAATAGAATAGGTCAATTCTCCATACGGACCTGCATCAAAATCCAGAGCATTGATGGAGCATATGGTCGAGGAAACAGGCAGATTTTCAGGAACAACACAGCTGAAACTTGAAAACAGAAACTGAGGTGCATGGTCGTTATCGTCCAGGATATTGACAAACACAACTGCAAAAGAAAAGTGTTTCTTTTCTGCATCTGAAGCTTGGACAGTTAAGGTGAATTTTGTCATTTCTTCATAATCCAGAGGTTTAATCAAATAAAGAACTCCAGTGTTTTCTTCTAAATAAAAATGTCCCTTCTCATTTCCAGAGATGATGTGGTAGATGATTTCTGCATGTGACCCTGTGTCACGATCATTTGCTGAGACCACAGTGATGTGACTCCCTAAAGGGGTGCTTTCCTTGACATAGGTGTGATAGCTCAGGCTGCTGAAGTTTGGAGGATTGTCATTGACATCAAGTACTTGTATTGATATGACAGCTGTGGCACTCAATGGAGGGCAGCCACTGTTAGATGCTAGAATGACAATCTCATGGCTAGCACTTGCTTCTCTGTCCAGACTGTGAAGCAACACAAGGTAAGCGACTTGCTTATAAGGATATCCTGAATGAATGAAATTAGTTTCCACATGAAAATTGTTCTGTAAATTGCCACTGATGATGGAATATTCAACATATGTGTTTTCAGGGGTCCAGTCATGGTCAATATTTGAAAATGTAACAAGCGTGCTTCCAATCAGAGCATCCTCCCTTAGGCTAAGATTATAGGATTTGACTGTGAACTCGGGGGCATGATTGTTCATATCTTGTATTCTTATCTCCACTAATGTAAGAGCTCTCAGCTCAGGATTTCCACCATCACTGGCTTCAACAAGAAATTGAGTTGTTGATATTTTATCCAGAAGCAATATGGGACTGGTAGTAAATATTGTGCCTGAAAAATAAGACATAGGATTTCAGCATTAGGAGGTACAGTTTCATGATCCATTTAATCAGCAGATGATTACTGAATGTCTACTAATATGTGTTCAAGTCTTTGTTAGATTTGTTACAACCTTAAGAACTCCAAATAGAAATACACATTATTGTATATATGTATATGTTTATAACATGTAAGATACAGAAATAATAATCATGACATTCACTCTGTGAAATATGTGTGCAGCTAGAGGTTGCTTTTGCCACAAATTTCTCTGAATTATATTTTTGTAGAGTAAGTTGTTCCACTATTCTTAAAAAAAATTTTTGTAAAATTTATACCTGATTCTACTACCCACAAACACATGTATAGAGATATTCTGTCATAAAGATACTTATTCTGGGCAAGGCACGGTGGCTCACACCCGGAATCCCAGCACTTTGGGAGACCGATGCGGGCAGATCACGAGGTCAGGAGATCGAGGCCATCCTGGCCAACATAGTGAAACTCCGTCTCTGCTAAAAACACAAATATTAGCCGGACGTGGTGGCACATGCCTGTAGTCCCAGCTACTTGGGAGGCTGAGGCAGGAGAATTGATTGAACCTGTGAGGCAGAGGTTGCAGTGGGCCGAGATCATGCTGCTGCACTCCAGCCTAGGCGACAGAATGAGACTCCATCTCCACAAATAATAATATAAAATAAAATAAAATGATACTTATTCTAGAAATACTTGTGGACACTTGAGCCAAATGAAAGCAGTAAAAATGATAATGCTGAGTTACTATTGAGATGAGCTTTCCTAAAGGTCATGCAAGTTGATTTTTCCCTTATTGCTGAATGTAGTTAACAAGAGTTTATTGTGGTAAATACAGAAATATATAGTTTTTATAAATATATGTGCTAAAACATTTTTAAGATAAATGTGTCTTAAGGATGGTCACTAAAAAAGAATACAGAATGTTGACATTTAAATGCCACATTTCAATTAGAGTCCCACTATGAACTAAATAGACTGTCATTTAATGTTTAAAAAATATTTGAATCAACAGCTCAGTGCAAAATTTGTCGATAGCACATGTCAAATGAAAGTGTTGTTAAGGATTGAGTGCTCAGAAGGACTTGCACACTGTGATCTGCTGTGGCCAAGGTGGCAGTTGCCATCATATGAGACGAGAGAGAGAGAGAGAGAGAGAGAGAGAGAGAGAGAGAACATGATATGTTTGTGTTCATGGAGTAATCATTCATCCACGGGCAACATGATACATGATATACTTCTCCATTTACAACACCAGGTGGGCTTCATGCTGGTATTTTGGGACTAAATTCCCCTTTCAGGTAATCCCAAGGTTGATTTTTAAATGAACTCTCACTTGTGAAATGATGCAATGGTGGATAGAGATGGGGAACACAGAGTGTGATGTGTCCCAGGCCCTATTATTTTCCATTGTGCTCTGCTAAGGACATTGTTTTGCTAATTATTCCTCTTTATAAAATTTAGCTTTTAATGTTCACTCACTGTTAAACTTTCTCTATATACTGTTTAATTGAATGTGGAATCACTTGTCTGAATGCATTTCACAACCACAAATGTCTTGGTCTCTGACAAAAAGACAAAAAGCTTTGGGAAGCATCAGATAAACCAAAATACCACAATGGTTTCTAGTTGATAGAGATGCTTAAATAATTTTCCTTTTTAAATTATTCTTATGCTTATTGAACACATAATGCTATTACTGATTTTTTTTAAATTGGCTTGGGGAAAAGCATCCAAACTCTAGTAAGACGAAGTCTTCAGCACAGAATAATCCATTCAACATCATTTTGATTCCTGCTGATTCCCGGGATAATTGCCTGAACTGAGCTTAGTTGGGTGAATGAACCTGAGTGTTTATTATACCGGGGTCTCTGAATTTGTGAGCATTTAGCAGCATTTAACCAGGGACTTTTGCTTTCCAGCCACTGAGATGTTGGAGAAGAGTACTAACACTGGCATTGGCTACTGCAGCACTTGATGTGAAGAGTAATTCAAGAGCCATGCTTCTTATTCCGTGGGGGGGGGGGGGGGGGGGGGGGAGGGGGAGGTTGGGGGGTGGGAGGGACTTTTTTAGGGGCATTTAGAAAGGGTTACTTCAGGTTTCCACTTTGAAATTCCAACCTATGAGCACTAATGCAACTATAAATAACTCACCATTCTTAGGATCAATGGAGAATTCCTTAGAAGAGGAAAGAATTCTGTAAGAAATGTTCACATTGTTTTCTAAGTCTGTGGCTGACACAGCCAGCACTGAATACCCCACAGGTATTAATTCAGGAACTGTGGCCTGAGGGAAAAGAGAAAAATAGAGACATTGTGTTTAAAGGCTGAAGATATTTTTACAAACAGGGCCAGAACTTGAGGTCATTTTATTCATTTTGATTATGGAAACCATACAATACAACCTGACTTTATTAGACATATTAATTTATGGAATTGACATATTAAAAATATTGTGTGAATAGTCCCTGGAATCCGGGGGGAAAAAAAGATACTGTTTGTTTTGTTTTTGAAACAAAGTTTCACTCTTATTGCCCAGGCTGGAGTGCAGTGGTGCGATCTTGACTCACTGCAACCTCTGCCTCCTGGGTTCAAGTAGCTCTCCTGCCTCAGCCTCCTGAGTAGCTGCTACTACAGGTGCCCACCACCACGCCAGGCTAATTTTTATATTTTTAGTAGAGACGTGGTTACATCATGTTGGCCAGGCTGGTCTTGAACTCCTAATCTCAGGTGATCTGCCCACCTTGGCCTCCCAAAGTGCTGGGATTACAGGGGTGAGCTGCCACACCTGGCCAGAAAAAAATAAGTTTTAAAAATTATTTTATTCCATTTTTCTCATTATAAAAAATTTCTTCTAAACTATTCCTATGTGGCAGAAGATAGTTAATACATTCACTAATGTATTATATGACAGCGTGGCGTAATTCAAGCAAGCCTTCACAGGGGATCATTGCTTAGGTTAACCTCCCCTTGTGTTTATACTTAAATCTTGCATTTGCTACATTCAAAAGTTCTGGAGTCCATTCGCAATATTGAGTTGAATGCTATCCTGGCCCTTACTTCTATAAACATATACTATGCTCTAAAAGCCAAAATTTCCAATTTATAGTTTTGTTTATGGTGTTTTTCTGTAAAATTTTAATCAATGCATTCCAAAAATATGTCTATGAAAGAAAGAATTTTCCCAAATTAACTGCTGATAATGCAAACAATCTTATCAGTGGGTTTGCAAATATTAGGTAGGTTCCAATTGTCATGAAACACTGGACTACACCCTCTAAAAAGTAAAAAAAATATATACGTAGTAAACTAAGTCAGATGAGACTTCCATTTCCATATGTATTTATAGACTCCATGATATTAAGTATAAAACCCACAGCATTAACTTAGGCACTAAAAACAGTGAATGCTGTCTGTTTGAATCAGTCTGTTGGCGATGGAAGGCTTACATCATTCTCTATTCTTTCTAGTTTTGGCTGTGGTTTCAGCATCCCTTTAAGCCCTTTACCTGATAGAATTCTTGAGAAAACACTGGTGGATTATCGTTGACGTCCAGCACACGGACTATGAGTGCTCCCTCTGTGCGGTGCACTGAATCAGAAATTTGGATGAGCAGCCGATATTCAGTCACTTCTTCAAAATCCAGTGTTTTCACCAACACCACCACTCCAGTGTTTGGATCAATAGCAAACTTGGTTCCAGGATTACTCTCTTTGGCAAAACTGAATATGAAAGCTGAATTCAAATCCACATCATGGACTGACACATGAGTCACAATTACACCAGGCAAAGAATCTGAAATAGTCATGACCAGTGTCAGTCTCCATTAAAATTCATCCTTTGAAATACATTTATTTCATAATTCCATCCAAGTGTTTTTATTCTAAGTCCAACGTGATTTACTCTTTCTTGGCCTGATTTCTCGTACAAATCTCATTACTCACTGAACAAAAACTCTGAAGAATTTATGAGCCCAATAAAAGTGAAAATTTACCACTGAGTAGGGAATTGAGGAGGTAGGGTATATTTAATTTTTATATCACATTATTTTCATCATATGCTTACAACACAATTCTAGTAACAAGAAAACATTCTAAGCCACTTATTTACAATATACAGTTTCTGTATCAAAATCGTATCTTCATGGGGTATGTGAATGGGATGAAGGGTATTACTCAGAACATTATTACAAAATATGACATTGTCAAAAGTAGGTCAGTTTAAATATTTGGGCACTAATCTTAGAATTAGATACTTATTTCCTTAAATTTATTTTTGAACAATTATTTCTTTTAGAATGGTGCACACACTGCTTTTTTTCCTTAAATCTCAAAATTATTAAGACTATAGAAAAACAAAGTCTACATAGAACTAGTGAGGAAAGCAAATCTCGAATATTATTCACCAAAAAATTACAAAATAGATGACATGCTCAATGCCTCACTCACCACATATGTTCTCTAGCCTAAACAGCCCATGAAAGGGACTTTGTTTTAAGCTTACCGATATGGTACAGGTGGAAAGAATATGCCAAGATGCTCAGAATAGTTCCACTGTATATGAAACTCATAATTTTCCATTTTCAAGCTTGAACACTCTCAATGTGCACTAGCTTCCACACCATACCCCATTCAGCATGTTTTGATTTATGTAGTTTCTTCTTGTGATATATGTATATTAGGCCCATTGCTATAGTTTAACACTAATTGCATGTGCTGAAAAATAGAACCTTCCATAAAATCAAATGAAAATATATCAAATATATGAGAGGCAGAACTGGATAATTTCTTTTATTTGTAGGCTATAATATTTGTAGATACCTCTATGAATAAACATTTCTGGACTATTTCCCTCTGTGAGAGGTGATGGTTGTAATTTGTTTAGAAAGTGAATATAATAAAATGTTGGAAACATTTTTAGGAATTAGTTTAGCATTAAGAATGAAGTAGAGAGGCAAGCAAGGGACCCCCATTATTTTCAACTTCAACTATAAAGACTCAGGTTGTGTTTCACCAGCGCAGCCATTGACCATGGACAACCTTGGGTCCACAGACTATGGGATCATTGGATAATCCACAGATCCAAATAATGAAAATTAACTGGATGGGCGTGGTGGCTCACACCTGTAATCCCCAAAATCTGGGAGGCCAAGGTGGAAAGATCATGAGGTCAGGAGTTCAAGACCAGCCTGGCTAATATAGTGAAACCCCATCTTACAAAAAATACAAAAATTAGCCCTGCATGGTGGCACATGCCTGTAGTCCCAGCTACTTGGGAGGCTGATGCAGGAGAATTGCTTGAACCCAGGAGGCAGAGGCTGCAGTGAGCCAAGATCGCACCACTGCCCTCCAGCTTGGGCAACAGAGTGAGACTTGGCCTCAAAAAAAAAAAAAAATTAACAAGCATCTCACTTAAAAACTTTCCAGTTTCAGCCTCTACAATTAGTGTGATACAAACGTTGAAGATTAGGTTATTCTGGGAAAAACGATGGCTTTGTGCAATAAACATCTAATTCACTTCATTAAACATCTAATTACTTGTTATTAGTATCCTGAAAAGACTGACAGAGTTATGAATGCTGATTCTTCTTAGAGGAGGCTCACAATGGTTATCACAGTAAACAAAAATATACTTCTTCATAGAGTAGATTTAATTTGTGAGAAATGTCTGTATGTGAACAGATACTGTAAGGAATGACGATTAGAGCATGGGGACTTGGCCTCCACTGATCTGAGTGCAAATCGCAGCTTTAACATTTTACTCCTTTGACATTTAATATTTAACTTATGACCATCCATTTTCTACTCTGCAAAAGGAAGACAAAAAATGATCTAGCTTGCATGGTTGTTGAGAATCAGCACTCGTGTTTAATACAGTGTCTGGCTAAAGAAAATAGAAAATAATGTTATACAAAACCGCTATGCCAAATTGTCACACTTACCTTCTGCAATTTCCACTGCTTCAGAGTGGAGAAAAGCTGGGGCATTGTCATTTATATCAGTCACCTGTATCTTGATCACAGTTGTATCAGAAAGCCTGGGCATCCCTTTATCTGTGGCTTGGACAATCAAGCTGGTTTAGGAAAGAATGAAAGGATGTGATTCATCATCCAGGAATTAGAAAAACAACATAAATATCAAATATCTAGTTGAAAATTTTAAGATGAGCTGACTAGCTACTTTTCTTTCTTGGATTTTCTAAATGGAAACATTTAAAATGTGTTTTATAAGAATGGTACACTGAAGTTTGTTTTTGACATGTTCAGAGAACTAAATTCAGCAAGCTGCCAGGAATCATGAGGCATTAATGTCAAAATGGACCGTTTTGGAGAGCCAGACTGTAAAATTCAATCCTGACCTGCAGAGAATAATCTAAAAAAATAGAAATACCAATACCTGTACTTTGAGTAAGTAGACTGTCTCCACCTTGTCATGCTGTGGTCTTGGTATTGCTACGTATTTCCATCTTATGGAACCAATGAAAGATGTAGCCACTAAAATATTGCTTTGTACCGATATTTTTTGATCCAAATAGCAAATCAATCAAAATGCTAGAATTAAGACAGCACACCGCTACGATGAACACACATACAGAAGTTGCATGATTGGCTAGGATTGTGAAGTAGAGGTAAAAGTCCGTGATCTGAAAGAATTTACATGTACTGATATAATCTCTCTTGGATAATGCTACAGTGAGCTTCTCCATCAAACAAACTACAAACCTTATTAGTATCTTCATCTTCTCCCTCTCTCTCACCACTCTTCCAACAACCAACTAATTCTGTGTCCTATCAGTATTACCTCCTGGATGTCACTTGGATTAGTGTTCCCAGCCATTTCTCTTCTACCTTCAGCATATTTTGCTTTGTCTGTGTGTGAAGAATTTCCTGGGACATGAGACTTGCGATGTTTTTAAAACCAAGATAGTCCAGGTAAACTGGGACTTGGAACTTTCAGTGCTACATCCACTAAAGTCCCAAGCAAACCCGGACAAGCCAGTCCCCTGTAGCCTCAGTCCCTCACCATTTTTACCTGGAATGCTCTATGCGTATTGTATTCTTCCTCACCAGGAGTATCTGATAAATTACGAACCACCCTATTGTGAGTCTCCTCTTGTTCCATCTACCCTCTATATTGCTCTCAATTGCTCTAACTAAAATCCTAATTTAAAAACCTGACCTTCCCATTTAAAACCCTTCTTTGGTTCTTCTTGTCTCTAAGAGGTTGACCAACCCCTGAACATGTCCACATAAACTTTTATGTCCTTGCTTTTACTTGGAATCCCACCCCTTACACCTTCTTGGTTTTTCAAAGTTCACATCTCTGCCAAGTTTTCATGGACATTTCATTTGATTTAAATGCACCTTTATGTATTCCCCTAGCACCCTGTACATTCTTCTGCCATAGCAATCATCACTCTTTTTCCTAAATAACATATTTGTCTACCTCTTCTGTAAGTTTCTTAAGGGCAGGGAGCTGCCTTATTTGCTTTTCTTTAGTAAGTATTGAACGTTGGTTTCTCAAGATTTGCCCAAGGTTATATACATATTATATGACAGAGCTGGGATTCAGGCTCATGTCTTGGTCAACTGAAAACCTGTGCTTCACGTTACTCATTGAACATACCTCTCTTTATTGTGTATATGTCACATTCTAATGTATAATTATTGGCTTATTTTTCACTCCCCTCTAAACACGAGGAAGGCCAGGAGGGCAGATGAATTATAAAATGAGTTATTAATTAGAAGACTCTCTTTATTTCAGAAGTGGAATTAGTCTTAACTAGTTGTGGGGACTACCTTCTAAGAAACTAAGACTTGAAAGTTGATACACTTCTCCTTTTTTTCATTGTTTGCTCACTTGATAAATGTTCTTTCTCTTTGCAATCCTGAATTTTAAAATGACATAAACATCAACTATTTTGTGGTTTGAATTCCACTTAAAATGAAATGACCAGTGCTTGTCTATTATTCATGAAGAACACAGGCTGCCTTCTGCACTATCAGAATTGAAATATTAGTAGAACAACCACCTGAATCTCACACTTCTGTAGCCTAATTTCTGGAATAATTCTATGTGGAAACTTAGTAATGAACGTCAGTCAGCTACATATGGAAATATTTTACCAAAAATAATGAACTCATTCTGCTTTCTCCCCTGCTGCTTGTCCCTCCCAATGTCATCTAACATCTCAACCAAGACATCAAAGTTTAACTCTTCTACTGCAGCCATAATTATCCTTATTTTACAATGTTACAACTTCAGGCACCCTACATAATGTCTTGTCAGATTAACAAGAAGTGAGATTCTTTGATATGGAGAGAAATGTATTGTTTAGCATCAAAATAAATGGGAAAGGAAAAGGTTTCTCAATGACTTGAAGAACAGATAAAAAAAATATGAAGGTAGATGTGCAGATATTCTACACATAACCTCTGCAAGACTTCAAGCCATCTATGATGGCTCTTTGGCCGTTGTTGGGAAGCTGTTGGTTGTAGCCAGTCCAGCTCACTCCATGTTCCACAGCTGTTCCCTGATTACTATTATCAATAGAGACAATAAATGAAACTGACCAGATTTAGAACAGGCCCATTCTAAGGCTTTTAAGTTCAGAGCATTTTTTTTCTCACTTTATCAACCATGGGAAGTGTCTTTTACCATGTTAAACTTTAAGTGAGGCCTTTGACTAGGCAGGATCTTTTTGATTCCCTTAACAAGTACTAAACTTGTTGGTAGAGAATTTTTCAAAACTCTCAATTATATCTTAAATGTCTAGCAAGAATTTTCTATTTTTCTGAAACTCTAAAAAAACAAAAAAAATCAGCCGCCATCAAAAATAACTATGAAAATAAAAACTGTGATTTCTGGTTAAAGATAGTAAGCAACTACACAGGTTTTACCTTCTCTTCCTCTCAAGATTCTGTTAAAATGATATCAAAATCCTTTTGTAATGAGTTATAAGTCCATAAAGCTAAAAAAATGAGGGACAATATTAGTGGGCGGAATGATAAGAAATATCAACAATTTCTGGAAGATACAAGCAGATTCAAGAGTGGTTGCGAATGAGCGGACTGAAGGAAATCAGAGATTAAAATCCACTCAGAATGTACACCAAGAGTAGATCCCACTGAAAACTGCAAACAAGTTATAATGACGTGTCAATGTAGCTTCATCAAATTTAACAAATGCTCCACTCCAGTGGGGATTTTGATAATGGGGGAGGCTGTGCATGTGTATGGGCAGAAATACATAGGAAATCTCTGCATCTTCTCTCAATTTTGCTGTGGGCCTAAAACCACTCTAAAAAACTGTTTTAAAATGCAGTCAGAGGAACATAAAGATACGTGAGGAGCGGAGCTGCTCCCAGGTAACCAAGGAGAGGCTCAAGACATGGCAAAAATTGCAGTGAGGTATTGAGATAAAAATAGGAAGAATATTTTAAATTCAGATTATTTAAATATAAAGATTATTTTAAATACAGTGTAGTAATGTCCCTCTTGCCCATTACTCTTCATTCTCAGCCAAAGAATGCCTTTGGTTCATACTTCAGGTTAATAATATTGAAAGATCTTCTCTGGAGAACTGAAAGTCCCCTCCCAAAGAAAAATGAACTCCATATATACTGCCATTTGTATGCCATCCTGAAAGGCGGTCAACCTCCCCTCTGGTTCACTTGAAAGTGAAGTGTGCTAGGCAAGTACTTCTAGCCCACCCAGAGGTTCTAATGACTTTGATACTGCCTCACTTATAACTATGGATTAACATTTATTTACAGAAAGCCTCCAGCATGAAAAAGAGAGCTCAGTAGAGACAAATAGAAAGAAAGGAACACAGTGGAAGCAGATAGTGAAAGGAACAAAAGAAACTTTAAACAATTCTAATTAATACCTTGGAGAGGTATCAGAAGACAATATATCCATAAATCAACAGCTGGATATTATTTAAAAAGTCAAGCATCAAAGAAGAGCTTTTAGAAGTAAAAACAAATATATAATATCCTCTCAATTTTTAACTAGAAAATAAAAAAGAAATTTTAGAAGATTAAAATTCAGGAAATATCTCCCCAAAATAAAACGGCAAAAATAAACTGACAGGCAAAACAAGAAATGGAAAGTAGGAAATAAAATACAACTAAGAATCCATCTAGGCAAGCCAATACCTAATTTAATAGGATTCACAAAAATGAAACAGGGCAAAACAACAAAACAAAACTAAAAAAAGGGAGGAAATTTTCAATGAAAGAATACAAGAAAATTAAAAGAAACATGTCTCTTTATTAAAAGGGAGCACTGAGTATGCAGCACAAGGAGAAACCCACATCAAAATTTGTAATCATATTTTAAAATATTATAGGTGATAAGTATAACCTATAAATTTCTAGAGAGAAGGAAAAAATTATACAAAGTAAAAGAATTAGAATGGCATCTGGGTATGGTGGCTCACGCCTGTAATTCCAGCACTTTGGAGGCCATGGCAAGCAGATCACAAGGTCAGGAGTTCGAGACCAGCCTGACCAATATGGTGAAACCTCAACTCTACTAAAAATACAAAAATTGCTGGACTTGGTGGTGAGCGCTTGTAGACCCAGCTACTCAGGAGCCTGAGGCAGGAGAATCACTTGAACCTGAGAGGCAAAGGCTGCAGTGAGCCAAGATCACACTGCTGCACTCCAGCCTGGGTGACAGAGTGAAACTCCATCTCAAAAAAAAAAAAAAAAAAAAAAGAATTAGAATGGCATCAGACTTCTCAACAGCAACACAGAGTTTCAGAGAATAACAGAGCAATGGCTTCAAAATTCTAAAAGATACTTTCAACTTCTGTATTGTTCATTGAATATATTACATGAAAAAGTAGAATAAGGAAATTTTCAGATATGCAAGGACTCAGAAAATTTACTTATCTGGCACCTTTACCTGCAAACCTATTAGAAAAGAAAGACATGGGATCTGGAAGTGCTGGCCTGACCTAGGAGAGCTATAAAACAAAGTTATAGGATCTTAGCCCTGCAATAGGTTTATTAAGCCAAGTTGTTCATGCTAGATGTAGAGGGCAGAAAACAGTAGGAACCAGATCTTCGTGAAACAAGAGGGCTTGATAGGGTATTTGATGTGAAATGCAGTTGGAGGTAAAAAATAGATGCAGATAACAGAGCTTATGGGATATTTACAGGGAATTAAGTGCATAGATATAGCCAATTGTGCAACCAGGAAAGAAACTCTAGGGCTGGAGGAGTAGTGATAAAAGGAAATAAAATAATATGATCTGACTATGAAGTAAACGTGAATATATTCATACAATAAAAATAATTACTGATTAAATGAAAAACAGTGATATGAATATAGAAGAGAATTGGAGTGTGAGAAAGTTAGGATGTTATACCTCATCTATTATAACAGGAAGCAAAGAGATAATGTTTAAAGTTATAAATTATTGCATATTGTACTTATAATATCAGAGAAAGCCAGTTAATAGTGTCTGCTCCTGGAGGGCTTTAGCCTTGGGAGAGGTGAGGCAGTGGTTGCTGATTTTCATCTACACTCTACACACTATTTGATTTTTTTAAAGTATATATTATTTTGGTAACAATAAAAAATCAAATTAAGAAAATATACTTAGATCAAAATCTTGAATCTTTATGTATCTATTGAATTCTTCTTTTCTGCCTAAAGAGGCTCAATCAAGCCAATCCTAAAACATATTTTACTCTCAAGACTGAATCCCACTCAGTCACCACCATATGGCATTTCTTCCTTTCAACATAATAGTGATGAAAAAGGAAAGCTGTCTATCATAATTGTCTCACTCACTCCTTCATCCATTCATCACTTTTGTGAATCTGCTTTCTATTCATCACTTTTGTGAATCTCCTCTGGAAAACATTATCAAGAACCTCCTAATAATCAAAGGTTTCCTTCCAGTTGTGGACATAAACGTTATAAACCTCAACGTGCTTACTCGGCCTTGGTTGAAATGAAAAGAAATCTCATATCACAATGATATTCGTTGAGAAGTCTTCAGAGAAAATAATCCTGCCATATGAACTTTGAATACTAAAACTACTATGCTAGTAGTTTGGCCTTTGTTTATAAACAGAAATATACAAGGATGGAGAATAATTGCATGAAAATGAACATAAAGCACTGTTGGGACACTAGCCCAATTAGATAAAAGTTTGATTTTTTTAAGTTTAAATCTATACATACAACACTTTTTTACCATCATGAATTATAATTCTCTTCTTTAAAAGTTGGAGAAACTCTCTAAGACAATAACTAATAATAAGGAAGTATTCGTTGTTTCATCTCCCAAAACTTGTGGTGTTTGTAATACATACTGGGTATAGGAAATTGTACTTGTTCATGTAATCTGTAGAGTATTTTTATTAATGAAAATCAATCTGTTGATTTAAGTTTTAAGTGAACTTAACAGATGTATATTAATTAACCTGCAACTATAATACCATTAGGTTTATATTAATTCATATATTATTAACAGATTTATATTAATTAACCAACAACTATAATACAACTATAATAGTTGTTAGAAAATAATTTGGAATCAGGTTATTTCTCTCAAACCTCTCAAAGTAAGTAATAGTTGGCTTTCTATATCTGCAGGTTCTCCATCCACAGATTTAACCAACTGTGGATGGAAGCTGAAAAATACAATAATAAAAAGATACAAAATAAAAATACAGCATAACAACTATTTACATAGCATTTACATTGCATTAGGTATAAGTAATCTACAGATGATGTAAAGTATATAAGATTCAGGAGAAAGTTGAAACCCAGTCCAAGGAATCCAGTAAAATGATTCGAGAGCTGAAAGACAAAATAGCCATTTTAAGATATAATCAAATTGAGCTTCTAGAGCTCTTATCACAAGAATTTCATAATATAATCAGAAATATTAACAGCAGAATAGACCAAGCTAAGGAGAGAATTTCAGAGTTCCAAAACAGTTCTTCAAATGAACTCAGACAAGAAGCTTTATGAGGGAAGGAAAAATGAAATCCTTCTTAGGCAAGCAAATGCTGAGGGAACTTGTTTCAACTAGACGAGCAAGAGGTCCTTAAGGGAATGCTAAACACAAAATCAAAAGAATGGCACCTGCTACCCAAAAGACACATTTAAACACATAGCTAGCAGGTACTATAAAGCAACTATACGATCAAGTCTACATAACAACATGATGACAGAATCAAAGCCACACTTTGATCAAGTCAATACTAACCTTGAATGTCAATGGGATAAATGCCCCACTTAAAAGACACAGAGTGACAAGCTGGGTTAAAAGACAAGACCAACCATCTGTTGTCTTCAAGAGACCCATATCACATGTAATGGCACTCAAAGACTCAAAGTAAAGGGATGGAGAAAGACATACCATGCCAATGGAAAACAAAAAAGGTCAGGACTTATTATTCTTAGATGAAATGTATTTTAAACCAATAAAAAATAAGAAAGATAATGAAGCGCATTACACAGTGATAGAGAGTACAATTCAATAAGAAGACTTAACTACCTTAAATATATATGTACTCAACATTGGAGCACCCAGATTAAAGTTTAGATAAAACAAGTTCTTCTTGGCCTATAAAAAGGCTTAGATAATACACAATTGTAGTATGAGACCTCAACCCAACTGACAGTGTTAGACAGATCATCAAGGCAGAAAACCAACAAAGAAACTCTAGATTTGGGCCGGGCACAGTGGCTCATGCCTGTAATCCCAGAACTTTGGGAGGCCGAGGCGGGTGGATCACGAGGTCAAGAGATTGAGACCATCCTGGTCAACATGGTGAAACTCTGTCTCTACTAAAAATACAAAAAATTAGCCGGGCATGGTGGCACATGCCTGTAATCCCAGCTACTTGGGTGGCTGAGGCAGGAGAATCACTTGAACCCAGGAGGTGGAGGTTGCGGTAAGCCAAGATTGCACCATTGCACTCCAGCCTCAGCAACAAGAGCTAAACTCTGTCCCCAAAAAAAAAAAAAGAAAAGAAACTCTAGATTTAAACTTGATACATCACCAGTTGGATTTAATAGACATTCATGGAACATTCCACCCAGCAACCACAGAATATACATTGTTCTTATCTGCACATGGAATATATTCTAAAATTGATCACAGGCTCAGTCATAAAGCAAGTCTCAATAAATTCAAAACAATTGAAATCAAAACAAATACACTCAGACCACAGTGCAATAAAAAGAAAATCAATATCAAGATCTCTCAAAACTACAAAAATATATGGAAATTAACTTGCTTCTAAATAACTTCTGGGTGAACATCAAAATTAAAGCAGAAGTAAAAAAATTCTTTGAAATTAAAGAAAATAGACAGAACTTACTAAAATACCTGAGATGCAGTTAAAGCAGTGTTAAGAGGAAAGCTTAAGGCCCTAAACACCTTCATCAAGAAGTTAGAAAGATCTCAAATTAACAATTTAACTTTGCACCTGAAAGAACTAGAAAAAAAGAACGAACCAAGCCCAAAGCTATCAGAAGAAAAGTAATAACCAAAATCAGAAGAACTTAATAAAATTGAGATACAAAAATCTGCACAAAAAATCAACGAAACCAGGACTTTGAAGTTTGAGAGACCACTAGCTAGATTAACAAAGAAAAAAGAAGAGCTGAATAAGTACGATCAGGAATGACAAAAATGACATTACAGTCAATCCGACAGGAATACAAAAGATCTTAAGAGAATACTATAAACAGCTTTATGCACACAAATTGGAAAATCTAGAGGAATGGATAAATTCCTAGAAGTACTTCCTCATTGGGAGAGCTTGTTTTACATATCTGGGTGCTCCAATGTTGCGTGCATACATATTTAGGAAAGTTACATCTTCTTGTTGGAGTATAACCTCTATCATTATGTAGTACTTTTCATTGTCTTTCTTAGTTTTTATCAGTTTAAAGTCTGTTTTATCTGATATAAGAATAGCTTCCTTTTTGTTTTCCATTTGGGTGGTATATCTTTCTCCACCCTTTTACTTTGAGCCTGTGGATATTATTACATATGATTGGATATTCTAACTTCCCAAAGATTGACATCCCAAGATTGAATCAGGAAGAGATTGAAACCCTGAAGAGACAAATATCAAGCTCTGAAATTGAATCAGTAATAGAAAATCTACCAACAAAAAAAGCCCTGGACCAGAGAGATTCACAGCCAAATTCTACAAGGTATATAAAGAAAAACTGGTACAAATTGTACTGAAACTATCCTCAAAAAACTGAGGAGCAGAGACTTCTCTTTAATTCATTGTATGAAACCAGTATCAGCCTAATACCAAAATCTGTCAATGACATGACAAAGAAAGAAACTTCAGGCGAATATCTCTGATGAACATAGATGCAAATATCTTCAACAAAATAGTAGCAGGTAAAATCCAGCAGCCCATCAAAAAGCTAACCCACCATGATCAAGTAGACGCTATTCCTGGGTTGCAAGGTTGGTTCAACATACATAAATCAATAAATGTGATTTACCACATAAACATAATTAAAAGCAAAAACCATATGATCATTTCAATTGATGCAGAAAAATCTTTTGAAAAAATTCAACATTCTTTCATGATAAAAAACCCTCATCAAAATAATAAATTAAGGAGCATACTTCAAAATAAGAGCCATTTTTGATAATCCCACAGCCAACATCATAATAAACACCAAAACCATTCCCTTTGAGAAATGGAACAAGACAAGGATGCTTACCCTCACCACTCCTATTCAACATACTAGTGGAAGTCCTAGCCAGAGCAATCAGGAAAGACAAAAAAATAAAAGGCATCCAAACAGAAAAGAAGTCAAACTATCTCTCTTCATTGACAATATGATTCTATACTTAGAAAGCCTAAAGACTCTGACAAATGTTGACTAAGACTGATAAATGAATTTAGCAAGGTTTCAGGATACAAAATGAATGTACAAAAATCAGCAGCATGTCTATACACCAATAACAACCAGAATGAAAATCAAATCAAGAACACAATACAACTTACAACAGCCACAAAGAGAAAGAAATACCTTGGAATCTATAGAAATGCAGGTAACCTAGGAGGTGAAATATTTCTATAAGAAGACTAACAAAACACTTACAAAGAAATCAGAGATGTGTCAAATAAATGAAAAAAAATTCCATGCTCATAGATTGGAAGAATCAATAGCATTCAAATGGCCATACTGCCGAAAGAAGTTTACAGATTCAATGCTATTCCTATCAAACTACCAACATCATTCTTCACAGAATTAGAAAAAAAAAATTCTAAAATTCACATGGTACCATAAAAGAGCCCAAATAGCCAAAGGAATCCTAAGCAAAAACAACAAAGCTGGAGGCATCATATTACCTGACTTCAAATTATATAAGTCTACAGTAATCAAAATAGCATAGTACTGGTATAAATGCAAATACACTGAACAATGGAACAGAATAGAAAACTTGGAAATAGAACCGCACACCTACAACCATTCAATCTTAACAAAGCCAGCAAAAATGAGCAATGGGGAAAGCACTCCCTATTGAATAAATGGTGCTGGGATAACTGGCTAATCATATTCAGAAGAATGAAACTAGATCCTTACCTTTTACCATATACAAAAATTGACTGAAGATGAATTGAAGATTCCAATATAACACCTCAAGCTATAGAAATCCTAGAAGAAAACCTAGGAAATACCCTTCCTGAAATTGGCCCTGGCAAGAAATTTTTGGCTAAGTCTTCAAAAGCAATTGTAACAAAAAACAAAAATTGATAAATGGGGTCTAATTAAACTAAAGAGCTTCTGCACAATGAAAGAAATTATCAACAGAGTAAACAGACAACCTACAGAATGACAGAAAATATTCACTAATTATTCATCTGGAAAAGGTTTAATATCCAGCAACTACAAGGAACTTAAATCAACTAGCAAAACCCAAATAATCCCATTAAAAAATAGGCAAAAAACGTGAAAAGACACTTTTCCTAGAAAGACATACAAGCAGCCAACAAACATATGAGAAAATACCCACCATCACTAATCATCAGAGAAATACAAATAAAAACATAATGAGATTCAGTCAGAATGGTTATTATTATTATTATTATTGAGACTGAGTCTTGCTCTGTTGCCAAGGCTGGAGTGCATTGGCACAGTCTCTACTCACTGCAACCTCCGCCTCCTGGGTTGAGGCAATTCTCCTGCCTCAGCCTCCTGAGTAGCTGGGATTACAGGAACCCACCACCACACCTGGCTAATCTTTGTATTTTTAGTAGAGATGGGGAGGCTGGTCTCTAACTCCCAACCTCATGATCTGCCTGCCTTGGCCTCCCAAAGTGCTGGGATTACAGGCGTGAGCCAATGCACACAGCCTAGAACGGCTATTATTAAAAAGTCAAAAACAACAGATGCTGGTGAAGTTGTCAAGAAAAGGGAACACTAAGACATTGTTGGAAATGTAAAATAGTTCAGCCACTGTGAAAAGCAGTTTTGGAGATTTCTCAAAGAACTTACCACAAAGTATCATTGCTGGGCATATTCTCAAAGGAAGATACATCATTACAGCAAAAAAACACATGCACTTATATGTTTATCACCATGCTATTCACAATAGCAAAAAGATGGACTCTCTATCTATCTATCATCTAGATAGATATATAGAGAGAGCATGGAATATATATATGTGTATATATATATATATATATACACACACACACACACACACACACACACACAGAGAGAGAGAGAGAGAGAGAGAGAGAGAGAGAGAGCACGGAATACTATGCAGCCATAAAAAAAGAAATCATAGAAATCATGTCTTTTGCAGAAACATGGATGGAGCTGGAGGCTATAATCCTAAACAAACTGAAACAAAAACAAAAAAGCAAAATATCTCTTGTTTACAAATGAGAGCTAAACGTTGAGCACACATGGACATAAACATGGGAATAATAGACAATGTGGACTGCTGAGGGGGAGAGTGGGAGGCAGGGTGGGTTGAAAACTTACCTATTAAGTACTATGCTCACTACATGGTGCAGTATACCCATGTAACAAACCTGCACATGTGTCCTCTGTATCTAAACTAAAATTTGAAATTAAAACAGTTAAAAATAAATAGATAAAAATAAACCATATGAGAGGCTTGCATAGGTAATATGCAAATACTATATACCATTTTATATAAGAAATTTGAGCATCCATAGATTTTGGTATGGGGGAGTGGGAGAGATGCAGTGGAGAGTCTCACAACTGATACCCCATGGATACTGAGAGAGGACTGTATTTTTAGAGATTCTAATGCAAATACATTTTGACGCCTTCTCCTTTCATTCAGTCCAACCTCTTTCCTTGGTCTCCATGACATCATCTTTTCCTGGGTCTTTCTATTACCTAAATACATTTTGCAGTTCCTATTTCTTTGCCTAATCCTGAGGTGGTGATAAGTCACCACTCCTCAATTCTCATTTTACATATTCTCCCGAGGTAATTCCATTTTACACATTTTCCCTGGATGAATCTCAGATCTATATCTTAAGTAAAGACACCTATCCTGAGCTACAGATTATTATTTTCTTTTTTTTTTTTTTTTTGAGACGGAGTTTCACTCATGTTACCCAGGCTGGAGTGCAATGGCGCGATCTCGGCTCACCGCAACCTCCGCCTCCTGGGTTCAGGCAATTCTCCTGCCTCAGCCTCCTGAGTAGCTGGGATTGCAGGCACACACCACCATGCCCAGCTGAATTTTTGTATTTTTAATAGAGACGGGGTTTCACCATGTTGACCAGGATGGTCTCGATCTCTTGACCTCGTGATCCACCCGCCTCGGCCTCCCACAGTGCTGGGATTACAGGCGTGAGCCACCGCGCCCGGCCCAGATTATTGTTTTTAATTGCCTAAAGGGTAGCTTCACTTTTGTCCTTGTGCTGGTCCTTCCAACTCAAAATGCCCAGAATAAACAATCATAATGTCCATCTATTCCTTTCCCTTCCTTTCCTAAGTAGAAATTTCAGCACCGTTCCCTCTCTTTACTTGTTTAATAAATTCAACTGGTCGAGTTCCTATGGATTCTATATTCAAATCAACATTTTAGTATGTCCCTTCCTTCTGTCTCCACTGCATCATCCATGTAACAGACTTTTCATTGCTGCAGCCTAGCTCAGCTTGCTGATTAATGCTAGTTCTCTGTCTTGCAGTATATCCATTACCAGATGTCTTTAAAAATAAAGACACAAACATTCATTCAACTGCTTATAATTGTATGTAGTTCACAGAACAATGTATAGTTTCCATAACATGACATAGAAAGTCTTTCAGAATTTGTCTGCTGCCTCTTTTATTACCCCACACTTGGTTGCTTCTCTGATGTGCTGTACTACTTGCTATTTCCAAGCATACCAAACACTTGCACATACCCGTGCCTTTCTTCATTCCTTTGGCCCCAAATGCTTTTCGTTCCCTTTCCCTCAGGGCATCAGTAGACTGGGATTCTAATCCCAGCTTTGCTTTTCATGAGTTGCGTATTTTGAAAAAAATAATTAACATCTCAGCCCATTTCCTATGTTACCTGTAAAATTGCTTTCTCCCACAGTCATAATGAACATTCAATGAAGAATACACTGAGTTTATCATTGCTTTTGGAAATAACTGCTTGCCTTGAATATTTATTTATTTTGTAAATGTACATGCATGTACTTTTAAGATTCATTCACATCATAAAATAAACCCTGCAATCATTCACATCAGCTAGAATCATGTTCTATCACGTACTAGCTTAGTATTCTTGGCCAAACCACTTTACCTCTCTGAGTTTCAATGTATTTAATTTATAAATCATGTCTACCACAAGAATTCAGTTAGTTAATAAATGGAAAGCAGGAGTTCCATAAATGGCAACTATTGTGATTATTAATGTGGCTTCTGCCACATGTTTGACTAGGACTCGATTTTCAAACTCCTTGAGAACAAGGGCATTTACACTTATCCTTGTGTCCCCATCTTCATGCTTGATAAGTAACATTTTATATATTCATAAATATCAGTCAGACAGAAATTAATGCCTATTTTACAATTTGTCATCATATTTCCTCTGAATTTTTTATATGTTGCTTACTATGAAAACTAAAAATTATTTAATACATTCATATTTAGTAGAATCATGACTGATACTATCTCCTTTTTTATTTTACATTTTAATTTATTATTATTTTTAGAAATGCATCACTAATTAAAGATTAAATTGCCCAAGTCTTGGAAATTGAAAAATATAATAATAAATCTTTTCTTTTTCAATTTTTAATTTTGGGAGTATGTAGTAGGTACATATATTTATGGGTTACATGAACTATTTTGATATAGGCATGCAATGTGTAATAATTACATCAGGGTAAATGGGGTATCCATCACCTCAAGCATTTGTCCTTTGTGTTACAAACAATCCAAAGCTTTTAGTTATCTTTAGTTATATTCTTTTTGTTATTTTTAAATGTATAATTAAACTTTTGACTACAGTCACCCTTTTGTACCAGAAAATACTAGGTCATGTTCATTCATCTTAACTATATTTTGCTTTAACCATCTTACCCCCAATCCTCCCTGACACTTCCCAGACTCTGGTAACCATCTTCTACTCTCTATATGCATGAGTTCAATTGTAATTTTTAGCTCCCACAAATAAGTGAGAACATGTGATGTTTGTCTTTCTGCACCTAGCTTATTTCACTTAACATCATGACTTCCAGTTCCATCCATGTTGTTGCAAATGACTGGATCTCATTCTTTTTTAATGACTGAATAGTACTCCATTGTGTCCATGTATCCCATTTTCTTTATCCATTCACCTGTTGATGGACACTTAGATTGCTTTCAAATCTTGGCTATTGTGAATATTACTGCAATAAATATGGCAGTGCAGATATATCTTGTTGATATTGTGATTTCTTTTTGGCAGGTATATACCTAGGAGTGGGATTGCTGGCTTGTATGGTAGCTCTGTTTTTTTTTTTTTTTTTTTTTTTTGAGGAAATGTTTTGTATTTTAAAACAAAGGGCTGTAATTGGGATATTTTTCTCAATCAGAAAAAATAGCAATACTTCAAAAGTAAAAGCTGAAAGCTAAATGAGACTGTTTCCAAAACATTCACTAAAGGTGTAGCAGGCTAGGGGAAAATTATCCTCTATTTCTTATTGCCTTAAGTATCAAGAAAAGCACTAAAGGATAGAAGCTGCACCACAGCAGGGGTTGTGGGTAGGTGTGGGGAGAGCCCAGAGAGGCAGGAGGTTTAAAATATTTCCTTGCCTTGGTGATGCTGGAGATTGTATGTGTGTGTGTGTGTGTGTGTGTGTGTGTGTGTGTGTGTGTGTGTGTTGTTACCTGTGTGTATCTGTGGCAGTGTGTAGGGGGTTCAACTTCTCCCAGTTCTTGCTTCTCCAAGCCTAGAGTTAAATTCTTCATGGGGATGGGAGAGCGGCCCGTTTTAATATTGGGACCAATTTAATGTGAACATAGAAACCATGACGCAAATAGGAAAAAGTTGAAAGAAATTAGATTTAATTATTAATTAGTTTCCATTAAGAAGAACACTGTAACAGAAAGTCCTTAAAATCAGAAAATCCTTAGTTCTTAGAACACAGCTGGCCTTTAATAATTCCTGAATTTATTATTACTCAGCTAGACTGAGATTTATCTACAGTCAAAAGTTTCATGCTTAAACAATTACTAGAAAAACAATGTAGCAGGGAATAGGTTTTAATATTTTTAAACAATAAGTGCCATAGCCATTGTGCTAAAATATTATTTTAAAATTTATAGTAGTTAATACAGGGCAAAGTCTTAAACTTTTAAAAACACTTTGAAGTATATTAAACAAAAAAACTAAACATTTAAACTTTTGGCGTTGGGAAGTTTTCCAGAGGGTAATTAATCCAATCTACCCAGTAAGATATTCCACTTTAATCAGCTCTCATTGCTTAACCACATGCATATACTGTAATTTTTTCACAAAAAATAAAAGTAGTTTGGCATAGAATACTGACACTCTTTGTCTTTGGTGTACTGTATCTGTGTTTTCTTTAAATAGGAGGTCTGCTAGGCAGCTCTCCAGTGGAAAGAGTGTGCCTTAGAAGCAGAATACTTAAGTGCAAGTTCAAGTTTGAGCCTCAAATTATCCTGTGACCCTAAGCAAGCCACTGTATTTCTGTTGCTTTATCAGCAAATAAGAAAGTGCCCACCTTAACATCTTTATAAGGTGGTTGCGAGGATTAAATACAATACAGTATGGGCAAGGCCTTTTGGAAAAACACAAAAATACGACATCGATCTAAAGCATACTAAAATGTTCAATAAGATAGCTAAGCCTCTCTTGGACTACAGGCTGCCTGACTGCTTCTCCAGAGACAAATAAGGTGAACAATTTTTTATGTTTTCTTCCAGAAGCATCCTAAGCATGCAGGTGTGCTTTCACTCAAGCAGGCAGGCTAGGCACGCACCGTAGTGGGCATCGTTACTGCCTTCACTTAGTCACTCGTCTCATCAGTACATAGAGTTTTGCCTCTTTCTTTTGTAAAATCCACTCCATGGTATTCCATGGTATTCCATTCCAGGGTTTTGCTAATTCTTTAAGCAGTCCCCACTCATGGATATTTTAGATTTCTTAAGAGTCGTTTGCTGACTGGGCGCAGTGGCTCACACCTGCAATCCCAACACTTTGGGAGGCCGAGACGGGTGGATCACCTGAGGTCAGAAGTCTGAGACCAACCTGGTCAATATGGTGGAACCCCATCTCTACTAAAAACACAAAAATTAGCCAGGTGTGGTGGCAGGCACCTTTAATCCCAACTACTTGGGAGGCTAAGGCAGGAGAATCACTTGAATCCACGAGCTGGAGGCTGCAGTGAACTGAGATTGTCCAGCCTGGGTGACAGAGTGAGAATCCAATCCAAATATATATATATATATATATATATATACATGCTTTTAAAAGATCATTTCTATTAGAACACAGAACTGCAACAGGACCTTAAAGACAGCATTGTAGTTTCACATGCAAGAATAAAGAATTAAAAAGCAAAGTATCCTTCAATCTTCACTGTTTTTAAAAAACAATAACAACAAACACTTGCAGAGAGCTCTCTAGTTCATTAGGCAACTCACAAACATTATCTTTTTAATGTCACTCGTTTAGTGCTCAATAGCGTCACAAATTCATAAAATCTTAGAACTAGAAGAGACCTTAAAGGCTTGCTATTTTAATCACGTTTTCCAAATACAAATAATTGATGAGACTATTTTTTATATCAAAAAGAGTGATCACAAGTTGGATCAAAGGGAAAACAAATTGCACAACTGAACTTACATAACAGGAAGTTATGAACAAAGCAACAATGTTGTCAGTAAGCAGGCAGAAAAAGTGGAGCCAATGGATGTGAACCCTGGACCAACCTGTAGGAACTGGTGAGCTCGTAATCTAGAATCGCGTTTGTTGTTATCACACCGCTCAGTGCATCAATCTGGAATGCTTCTTCTTGGTTGCCAGAGAGAATAGAATACTCAATAAGGCCGTTCAAACCACTGTCCAGGTCGGTAGCAAAAACCTGTGAGGAACCAACTCTTTCATTAGATAAGATTTATTCTGCAACATGGGTTCAGTCTGTTTTTCAGAGACATGCATTAAGAAAGAATTACAGATTGTCAAACACATTTTAAAAACAACGATTAAAGGGAATACCAATAAACAACTGAAGCTTACATTTAACTTTATGATAAACTGAGTGATGGGGAAAGTCTTCATCCAAAGAATTTCTAAATAGCTCTCAGTAGAAATGGTACGTTTTTTGATCTATACTTTTGTGCAATAGGAAGAAATATTTGTTAAGAACATCTAAGTTGCTTGAATAGGAGCGTTCCAATAGTGTATATGAATTCATGCTAGCACCAGAAAAGGAAGAAAATGTTAAGGGAGATCTCCACATAATGAGTGATTTTTTTTTTATTTGCTCTTTTTTTTTCTGCTTAAAGGATTACCTCTAAAGGCTGGACATGGTGGCTCACGCCTGTAATCCTAGCACTTTGGGAGGCTGAGGCAGGAAGATCACAGGTCAAGAGATGGAGACCAACATGGTAAAGCCACATCTCTACTAAAAATACAAAAATTAGCTGTGTGTGTGTAGCGTCCTAATCCCAGCTACTCAGGAGGCTGAGGCAAGAGAATCAATTGAACCCAGGTGGCAGAGGCTGCAGTGACCTGAGATTGTACCACTGCACTCCAGCCTGGTGACAGAGCAAGACTCCATCTCAAAAAAAAAAAAAAAAAAAAAAGAAAGAAAGAAAAATTACCTATAAAATGGCCAGGTGTGAATTTTAAAAATATTGTATTTAAAGTTTTATTTTATTTTATTATTTTTGAATAGAGTCTGGCTCTGTCTCTCAGGCTGGTGTGCAGTGACTTGATCATGGCTCACTGCAACCTCAGCCTGCTGGGCTTAAGTCAGCCTCCCATTTTAGCCTCCCAACTAGCTGGGACTATAGGCGTGCACCACAATGCCCAGCTAATTTTTGTATTTGTGTGTGTGTGTGTGTGTGTGTGGAAATGGGTTTTCCCATTTTGCCCAGGCTGGTCTCAAACTCCTGGGCTCAAGTGATCCACCTGCATTGGCCTCCCAAAGTGCTGGGATTACAGGTGTGAGCCACTGTGCCAAGCCCTAAAGTTTCATTTTAAAGGGGTCATTACATAAGTGAAACAAAGCCTAGATTTAGTGCTAACAAATGTAGATCCTGATCATGTATTTGATGAGTTATCAAAGCAGTGTTGAGGATAAAACAGAAGTTTTACATCATTCCCCATCATCCTGCAATAAACTTTAATCAGTAAACCAATTATGCCTGTGGATTCTACATCTTCTTTAAGAAAAAGTTGACTAATTAATTACTTTTTACTTTTTTATATTCTCTATGCCTCTGAGCCTCAGCCTTAGCTCATGTTCCCTGTCATCTCTCTCCTGGGCTACTATACTAATAGATTTCCTATTGGTTTTTCATTCTAGTTTCCGACCCTCTCAATTTATCCTTCACACTGCTGCCAGAGTTCTCAGGCAACCCTGAATGACTCAAGTGCAGCATCCAGGAGCTCATCAGGGGACAGCTCTTGGGACAGAAAGCCTGCAATATGCAGTTTCCTTTGGGATCACCATGAAGAGAAACTGGTTGGCATCAGAGTCCACTATGTCCCTTGGAGTCGTACATTTAAAAGTGCTACAGAGAATAACTCTGGGTGGTCGATCAGCTACAGTTCTAGTGTCCTGGCAACATATCACAACTAGAGCTAACCACAGCAGGGGAGAAATGTATCAGAAAGACAGCGCCCAGTGAAAACAAGAGCCTGAGCAGCTCTGGGGAATGTAAAGCACAGCTTCTTTGAGTTGTCATCAAGATGAATCGGCTGTAATTTGTCTCTGTCTTCGTGTCTCTTCACCCAAGATTCAAATTTCAAGGAAAGAAAGTCTGTGACAGAGAGGCAAGGCAGTTCACAACACCTTTGGCGGGGTGGGAGTGGGAGGCAGGTCAATATCTTGATGACAACCACACCAGGACTGCATCGACAGAGGGTCAGAGCCTCAAAAGAAGTCTGTGGGGCTGTAACTAAAGGAGGGTATGAGCAGTGTGGGCGCTAAAACCAGGAAGCAACCACCACAATCGATATGAACACCAGAGGCTATTTCTAATTTTCTGAACAGGACACAGCAGAATGGTAGTGCTAGCTTCCTGGGAATGCAATGACTGAAAAATGGAAAGAACAAAGTTCATTCTATCTGTCCCTGATTCAGCCTTCTACAAATCTGCCATAATTTGAAGCTCTGGTGAGTCAGGCACTCTCTCATTCAGTGCACCTGGACTTTATATGGGTCTTTGCCTTCACTTATTTCACATTGAGCAATTTAGCTCCATCGCAGTTAGACTGTGGGACAGAGAAGTGCAGTGCTGCAGGGCCCCAGTGTGGGAACCCTCTTGTGACAAGGTGGCACTAGAGTCACCTGCCATCCCCACTGATCACCACAACTGGGCAGAGATGATAAAGACTGGAAAAGTGAATGTCCTCACTTTCTTCTGAAACATCTCAGTCATGGCTGAAGCCAGGGTAAAGACACAGCACATCTGGAACAGGCTGGTGACTAGAGCAATCAGACTATTCTAATACAAAATATATCTACAGCCATAGCCGAGGGGATCCCAGATATCCTAGATGGTGTGTAGGGACACAGAGTTAAAACTCCAAGGCAGCTGAGACTCTATTGGTCTTGTTTTCACCAACAGCAGGGATCATGTGCATCAGAAACTGGAATTGAAGTAAAAGAAAGGGCTCTTTTTTTTTGAGACAAGAGTTTCGCTTGTTGCCCGGGGTGGAGTTCAATGGCATGATCTCAGCTTGCTGCAACCTCCACCTCCCAGGATCAAGCAATTCTGCTTCAGCCTCCCAAGCAGCAGGGATTACAGGCATTAGCCACAACACCCAGCTAATTTTTGTATTTTTAGTAGAGGAGGGGTTTTACCATGTTGGTCAGGCTGGTCTAAAACTCCTGACCTCAGGTGACCTGCCCACTTCAGCCTCCCAAAGTGCTGGGATACAGGCATAAGCCACTGTGGGGTCATTTTATATAATAAGGTGAAGGTGTCTGCACAGTAAAGAACTGTTGCAGGTCTTGTCCAGAAAATGTGCTAGCATGCCATGTAAATGCCTTACCCCACCTAGCCCAGAGGAAAAGGGGTGTAATAAGCATCAAGTCCTGACCACAGCCATGGCATTCCAGAGGCCAGAGGGAATGGCCATCCCTGTAGCTAACTTTGCCTGGAAGTTGGTTTTATACTGATTTCCTTTGCAAAATCGTGGGAGGTTGGAGATCTCCTAATTCCCCGTTTCATGACTACAAAAACTCAATTCAATAGTGAAGGGAAAGATGAAACAAGCACTTTTCCTGAGGCAGGCAGAGAAAGTATCAAGGATGGGTGGTTTTTAGAGTGTGAACAAAACTGCCCTTTGAATGAATGCTTGTTCAGGACTTGCAGACTGTTACCGAGATGGGGCTAGTCCTGAAAACGGCAGATCTGTCCACATTCCTGTTCACCCTTGAAGGCTTAGCGTAAATATCATTCTTTTGTGAAGTCTTACACTTTTCCTCCAGGAAGAGGCTGTGTTTCCTCTTTTCACTCATGACACTAAATGCGCACTTCTATTATATTAATAAATGCATACTTCTAGTGTTCAACAGTGCTCCTAGAGAAAGCGGATGTCAGTATCCAAGCACCAAATAAATAAAGAGGAAGAGACAGTGCAAGAATTTCAGATTTTCTTTATCCTAAGATTTTATCCAATCCATAAAATGTTGTACACGTGCTGGAAACACTGAAAATTTAATTTATGTGTTGGACCACAGGCGTTAGGTATTTTAAAGTATATTGATTCATGATTCATACACACACACACACACACACACACACACACAAATATATATTTCTGTTACCTGTATGATGCTAGCATTGTAGAGTTGGCCTTCAGACACTGATGCTTGGTAGATGCTTTGCTCAAAGCATGGTGAATTATCATTCACATCCTGTATCAAGACTGCTACTTTGCTATAGGCTTTATGCCCGCTACTTTCAGCTAAAACGATGAGCTGCACCTCGTTTCTGACTTCAAAATCAAGAAACTTGGGTTCTTTCACAGTGAGTTGTCCTATTTTTATTTCCAAGGAGAAAAAAACAAGAAAATGACATTGTAGTTATTCTTAAAATGACCCAAGCATCTTTGCCTCACATGCTAACAGCTTACAGCTCACCTGTCCCACAAAACCCTCCCACTGGCTGGCCTCCCTTTCCCAGCAGCTGGGGTCATTGTGAAAAGAGTTGGGATCTCACAGATACTTGCAGGGTTAGAACACATAGAGGAAAAGAAACTATGAGATACCAAAAACTGGGAGTGATATCTCTCCATATTTAGCCCTGGGCCATGTCTGAAAGGTCTACCTTTCAAACATATCCTCACTCCAGCCCTACTGCTACTGCCCTCCTTCAAGCCTCCAGCACTTCCCACCTTGTTCCCTGCATTAGCCATGTAACTGGTCTCTCCCTAATCCAGTTTTCATTCTGAATTTAATAATAATAATAATAATAATAATAAAAAGATGCTGTCATTGTTCTGCATAAAACTCTTCCATGATCATAGTATGCATCTGCTCCTTGAATGCTTATTAAAAAGTCATCACGCATGTGGTTCCATCAGCCCGGCAAGGCCCCCATAGCTATCCTTCCTCAAGGATTTTTCCAGATCAACATCCCTGTACCATCAGATGCCCAAAAGTCTCTTACAAAGCCTCTGCATTTCCAGGCAGCTGCATCATCACTTTGTTCAATTGTTTTTGTCCTCTCATTCTTCTTGTTTATAAGCTCCACACACCATCTCTTATGCACTGTCATAGCCCCAGTGTCTAGTTCAGGGTCTGACCTCCAGAAGGCACACACTAATACTTTTATGCCCTCATATAAAAGGCAGAACCAGGTTAGGATAACAGATTTTTGAGGGTGATTCCATGCTCAAATTCCCCTCCCCCCAAATTAAGGAACTTACTCCTTTAACATAATTTCCTTCTCTAGTTTTTACTGTTTTTTCCTCCGTTTTACAACAAAATTTCCGACTCAATGTGTTATTTTTATTTACTTGGCTTTCACTGTCAGCAAGTTCATCAAATAGAGAGCTGCTGAATGAACATTAATTTGGAGTTAGAGAAACCTGAAACCAGGAATAAATCCCAGGCCTAGCTATTTACTTTAGGTCAATTACCTAGCTCCACCAACTCCTAATTTTGTGACCTGGATAAATTATGCAGTTGATGTAAAGCTGAGTCTCCTTTTCTATAAAAGGGGATGTTAACAATGACTTCACAGGGTGGCTGTGAGGAGCAAGTGACATAATGCATATTTGGAAGGTCTCTTTGTAGTAACATGTAGATTCCATGATGTATTACCCGTGTTTGTCTGCCCCTCATCATCACATATGGATTTAATATCTCTGTGAACTCTGAATTTAGAAAGAGAACATTTAATAGCCATAAACTACTAGAAGTTCAATCCTCTGGTTAAAGAATCTGTACTGTTTCTGGAAATATGGTGTGAGAGCTGCAGTTTTTATTGCTCTATCTGAATCAGCTTCTTCAGATAAACAACCTAGTCCAAGAAACTTTAGGCCATCTGGTAACTTCTTGGATTCTAGTGAAAGGTATATCCTGTTCAAATACTCTATTTTTGCTGTTGGGTGTTTTAGGGGAGATTTTATAGCTTATATTCTGTTAAGAAAAAACAAATATTTTTGATAGTAAGTCACTATACTACCAAATTTAAAATTTCATAAACTCAGTATCATTTTTTGACATCAGATTTAGTTATCAATTTAGTACTAGAACCAATTACTTCACAAACACAGTCTGTTGTGGCCAACACCCGTGGCAGAAAATTTAGAGTAGCTGTAACTTTTGGCAGCTGGAGAATAATTAAGATGCATTTTGACATACTGGTGATGAAAGTAGGTGGTCTTCAGAAGCCTCCCTGAAACAAAGGCTGATTCCCACACCCCAAAATGTCACGAGAGCCCGAGTCTGAGGTGGGTCCACAGTTCTCACCCAGGTCTCTTCTCCACCAAGCAGAGCACTTGCCTGGCTATCATGTTCCGTTACTGTTTGTAGAGGAAAAATAGAATAGAAATGTAACACTAAATTACCCATGTCACTGGGTAGAAAGTGTGCCAATTATAGTGGAGATCAAAGTGGATTTTTAATAAAAGGCTTGTGTTTAGGCTTTGATAATTGGAATTTTGAACTTGGACTGGATCTACGGTTCTAATGCTTTCCTTGCATGATTTTTATTTTTGGGGTAATAACTGGCATATGCTGTGAAAGTCATGTAAGTAGAAATGACAATAATCAGCGTGTGGATGATTCAAGGCTGGCACACCTACTAGATCCACGTTTTTTCTTGGACCATACGTGTGTATTTTTCGCAAAGACATCAAGCAAGTACTGTCATCAGTGAGATGAAAACACTACTGGACCCTGCCTAATGGTATGAGCAGAAACTAGCACCTTCCTTAGAGTAAGAAGCCTTGCAAATAGTAACTTCATGTTCTGGCTTATATGTGAATGTCCCAGTTATGTAATAACTTGAGAACAAAATGGTAGTAACATTTTTCTTCTGAAAAATACATACATTATATAGCTTTTGGCAAAGTTACGAAATACACATCCAAATGAGATCAAGGTTCTTCAAATGCTACATGCTTAATAACATAATCAGGTCACTTCCATCAATTATATACTGTGTACATGCATCTGTACAAAGCAAAGCAGAATGTGATAAATATTTATGTTATTCAGTAGCTTTCAAACCCTCTCCTACTAGAAGGGTGTCTTTATTGAAAGTTTGATCAGTTTTGTTTTGTGCCACTGTAACAAATACTAAAATGAATGTTGCCATCTGTTATTTACATACAAAACCTTAGTCAAGGTCTAAAATTGCTGCTGGTTTAGACAGTGAGAAATAGTTGTTTTTACTCTAAAGTGGCATGAAGTTGAAATACAGAGTCAACCTGGTTTGTGACTATGGAACAGAGGGTAAACTGGCAGAAATTGGCAGAAAACACAGTTCTCATCAGAGATCTCTCTAATGGCAACTTATTACATTAATTACTAATAAAATGGTTTTCTCACGCTTTTATTCTTGTTACTATAATCTTAGAGATAAATATTATTGACCTATTATATATATGAGTCTTACAGATAAATATTATTGATCTATTATATATATGAGTTTTGCATTTTAAATGGTCTGTGGTTTAAAATACATACATTAAGAAAACCTATACAATTAGATACAATTTTAGATATAATTTTAATGATAATCTGTCAAAGGTAGCATAATAGATGCATTTAATATCACAATTAAAGTTTTAAAAAAGCTTTCTTGACAGCAGTATGGTAAACCATATACTTGACCAATCTTCATGATACAAACAACTAAAATGCTTGATAAATTATATATATGATATATATATACATGCATAGACATGTATGTGTATGTATTAAAATGCATTATTGAGTTGGTACAGTTGTAAGAGTTCCACAGAGGACAAAACAGAAATGAAGATAGAAACACTGAGAGGTTAACAAGCATTAATTAATAGCTCACTTTTGTTCCAAAGATTTTTACCACAACCTTCTATCTTAATATTTATTTCTGATAATTGCATGGAGTGTGGAAAATAAGGTGAGAACCCACAAAAGGTGAAAGGGCTAATAGGAAAAACCAGCGTAAAACCAGAAACTTAAAGGCTACATATATTTCAAATCAGCGGCCATTATTGGAAAAAAGAAACAACACTGAAACTGAAGCAGAATTAGCAACGTGGAGATCACTGAAATGTGCTGAAGTGTTTCGAATTGGGTAGATATTAAAGAACAAAATTATGAATATAATCCTCACATGGAATGCAGCATCAAAGTCACTCATGTGATCTCAGAAGAATTATAATCTATAGCAATAGTGATGAGTTAAAAAGAAAGAGACTACAATTTCTAATTACAATGTTCTTCCAAAGGCTTTGGCCAAAAAGTCACCAACTATCAAGATCCGCAATCACTGACATTGTCTGCTTCTGACATCCAACTGTTGATATCATCACAGCTCCATGATCCAGAATCACCCAAAGCAGATGATCCTCCTTCATCTGATGCACAGAAACTTGACTTTTTTTTTTTTTTAACCGTGGTGTTGATTGAAAGGGAGACAAAAAAAAAAAATCTTATGTACTAGTTTAAGCCTGACTTAATGGTAGCTATACTATCATAGTTACATATATTTTTAAAAATCTTAGGAATTAAATTTAAACCAGCTTCTCCCAGATTATTCTCCAGGTAAACTGCAGAAAAGAAAGCAAATCCTCTTTTAAGGGTACATATTCAACTGAGGCTTCAAAGAATCCTCAAAGGGCTTTCAAGGATAATGAGTAGCTCAGTCTACAAGCACAAAAATCATAGAGAAACAAGGAACCATAAGTGACAGCAAGCAAACCCATAGACAACAGAACCAAACCTTCAAAGACTTCAGATGTGGGAATTGTTGGACACAGAATTATTACATAGGTTTAAATACATTTTTAAAAAACCTTGGAAATATGAGCAACGAACAAAAAGCTATTTTTCAAAGACAAAGAAGAGTTGAAAAAGAACCCAAAAGAACTTTGGGAAATGAAAAATACAATTCCCTAGAATGAAGAGAAAGACAGATGAAAAAATATAAAAAATAGATTTAGGAGAGAGTCACATAGCCCAACGTTTGTCTAATTGGAGCTCCAACAAAAGATACTAATGAATGGTGTTTAGATCAACAGCTGGCTTCTTAATGCAACAATGGGATGCCAGAAGACAGTAGAATAATACCTTACTATGATGAGAAAAAATAACTGTGAAGCTAGAATTAATTACAAGACCAACAAAAACTATTTTAAAAGCAAGGATTAAATAACTATGTTTTTTGACTACCTAAATCTGAGAGAGCTTACTATACAAATCCTCACTAAAGGAGATAGTTCAAAAAAAAGAAAAAGGAATACTAGAAGAAAAGCTGAGATGTAAGAAAGAATGGTTAGCAGAGACATCAGCAAGGAGGCAGCTAAATCAACTGAAAAATACTAATAATGCCTATTTGAAAGAAGTAAAATTATGGTAAGAAAAAAAAAGCAGGTAAATCGAAATAAGAGTACTTGGAGATCAATAATTGCAAATCTCTTGTATTACTCAGGAAGAGAATATTGATTAATGTTGGACTTTATATATGTTAAAATAACTAGGCTAGCCATTGAAATAAGAGAAATAACTATATAACTTCCAACAGTGGAAAGTGGTCATTTTCAGATATGATTGTATGTGTCAAATGTACAGAAAAATGTCAGTCTCTAGTTTGCAAATTTGCTAGATACAAAATCAAAAGAGAAAAGTCAGTTTGAAATATATACACCAGCACTGTCAGGAAAAGCATTTTTTTTTTCATCTACCATAGCAAGAAAAAGTACGAAGTACTTAAGCTAAATCTAACAAGAGATATGCAAGCCAGTACATTTCATTCTTTGCTATTCCTCTTTAACATGGAATGGTTTACCCACTATAAGTCATAGTAAAAATGTTGAGCAAAGAAATTAAGTCATAGCATAGTATATAACATGATTCTATTATCATGCTTAAGTCAAGGTAAAAGTAAAAGACGTGTTGTTTAGAAATTCAAATGTAGCGGGAAAATTATAACAAAAAAAAGTCAGTGATTAGTTGGGTGCAGTGGCTCATGCCTATAATCCCAGAACTTCAGGAGGCCAGGGCAGGAGGATTGCTTGAGTTCAGAAGTTTGAGGCCAGCCTGAGCAATATAGGGAGAACCTGTCTTTATCTATGAGAAAAAAGAAGCCAATGATCAATACAAATTCAAGTTACTAATTATTTCTGGAATAAAAGAAGAGAGACATGAAGTGATGTGTATGTTAATTGGCTCAATTTAGCCATTTCACAATGTATGCATATTTCTGAACAACAACCAAAAAAAAAAAAAAAAAAAAACAGGCAAAAGGAGATATAAAAAGGAAGGATCACACAAGAGCACAAGAGGCTTTCCAAAGTTCTAGTACAGTAGCAGTTCCCCCTTCCCTGTGACAGCTGTATTCTAAGAACCCCAGTGAATGTTTGAAACTTGGATGGTATCAAACTTTATATACACTATGCCTTTTTCTGTACATGCATACCTATGACAAAGCTTAATTTCTAAATTAGGCACAGGGAGAGATTAACAACAATGACTAATAATGAAATTGAACGATTATAATATACTGTAATAAAAGTTATGTGAATGTGGTCTCTTGCAAAATATCATATTATATTGTATTCATCCTTCTTCTTCTTGTGATGATGTGAGATGACAATATGCCCACATGATAAGGGAAAGTGAGGTGAATAACGTGGGCATTGTGACATGGCAGTAGGCTACTACTGAACTTCTGACGGTATGTTAGGAGAAGGATCATCATCTGCATCAAGTGGTCCTGGATCACTGAGCCATGATGAGGTCGATGGTTGGATGTCAGGAGCAGATAATGTTGATGGTGGGGAGTCTTTGAGATTTGCATTTTTTTTTCCAAAACCTTTTGGAAATCATTGTAATAAAAGCTTGCTGCTTTTTAATCAAAGTGTTGGTACAGAGGTTATAATCCTTCTATGAACATATGGGTGACTTCAATGCTGTAGTTTATCTGAGGACTGTATTCTATAATTTTATCTTTTCATATCTGTGTGATTTGAAACATTTCAGCAAATTTCAGTAATGTCTGTATTGTTGGTTCTGCTTTAGTTTCTTCTTTGTCTTCCCTTTCTCTGTAGATGATTCAAAAAGCTCTTCCTCATTTATTAACACTTCTCAATGGCCTTCAATAAGTTCTACTTCTTCATCAAGCATGTCGGCAAACCCTTCTCCAACAACTTGTCTTGCTGTGTGAATTATTTTCCTAACTTTTCCATCAATCCCCAGGAAGCCATTAAAATCATTCATGACTTCACCCTAGAAGTTCCTCCAGCAGGCATTTACAGTTTCTGGTTTTAATTCGTGCATTGCAGCTTTGATTAATGTTACTGCGTCAGCAACAGTGAATGATTTCCAGCATTACATTATGTCCAGATTATGGTCTGCCTCAATTAATGGCTGATCAAATGTGCTTAAATACCAGGCAGGTGTGTGACCTTGACAAACCAAATGATGCCTGCTCAAGGGGATGAAGCATGGAGGGTTTATTTGGAGGTAAAAATACGATCTATTTTCAGAGGATGACCATGTACATTGTCGAAAACTAATAGAACTTTGAATTCCAACCCTTCCTCATTCAAGTTATTTTTTTTTTCACTTCTGGGATGAAGAGCTGGTAGAATCATTCCATAAACAAGATTTGTGTCACCCATCCTTTCTTTTTATGTTACCAGAACACAGGCAGATAATTTTTTTGTTTTAGAGAGCATGTGGGTTCTTCACTTCGTGTGCTACACTTGATTTTATCATGTGTACTGCAGTGTTGCCGCACAGTACCAGAGTTCATCTGTCCTTCCATGTTTTATACCTTGTTGCTTCCTTTGTACTTTTATGAATGTTGGTACTATTGGGTATCTTCTTCCTGAAAAACCTGGTTTTACTGCAATTAAAGATTTGCTTTGGATGATTTCCTTTCTCCTTACTGACTTCAAGTTTTTCAGAAATGTGGCAGCAACTTTTTTGTTGGCAGATGCAGCCTCTCCAGTAGTTTTTGTGTTTTTCAGTCCAAACCTGTCTTAGGGTCACTGATTTCGGCGGATCCCTTGCTAAAGTCTTCATTGAGGGCTTATTGCTTTCTGGTGCAACACGTTACTGTCAAATTAAACACGTTTTCTATTCAGGTCTTCCACCCACAAATTCAGTGCTTTTCCCCTTCTTAACTAAGCATTAACCATGCACTGTAGCCATGACTTTTGCATTGTGAGGTGCCATAGCAAAACTCGCGCAAATTTCTTTTTCTTTCTTTACAATTTCACAGGTAGCATATTCATTATCTACAGTAGTGTAGATCTTAGCAACCTCAGTATACAATCTTTTCTCTTCTTATTAAATCGAGAAGTTTTACTTTTCACTTCCCCTCCCCCAGAAAAATCAAAAACACTTTTCTGCTTCTTTTTGGCATATCCGAATTGCCAGAATACTACACTTGTGCTTTGGGGCCATTATTAAGTTACCTAAGAGTGATATGACTATAAATACTGCAACATGCGACAGTGAAACAGAGAATTGAGACAGCTACTGAGTAGTAGACAGGGAGCACGTACAGTGTGGAGACCCTGGACAAAAGGAGGATTTACTTCTGGGTGGGTCGGAGTAGGATGATGTGAGATTTCATCACACTTCTCAGAATAGCAAGAAATGTAAAAAGTGTAAATTGCTTATTTCTGGAGCTTCCCATTTATATTTTTGGGCCATGATTGACCACAGGTAACTGAGCCTGGAGAAAGGGAAACTATGGATAAGGGGGGACTACCGTCATGTGTGTGAATTTTTATTTTACTATTGTTCATTAAATAGTCTTTCACACTTCAACATACCATCTGGTAGATATTTCACAATAAAATTTTAAAATGTAATGTAAATAAATTACCTAACCAAAAAATAAAGATGTTCCTGCGAATGACCTCTTTGGACTGACCCTAAGAAGATTTTATCTGCATTTTAATGATGGACGGTAGAAGAAATAAGACCAGGTCTAGGCCATGTTAAGAGTGCGGTGGCAGAGGGTCTGGCTAACCTGGGAAAACATGCCAGCTATGCTACTCTTCATTCTTCCTAAGCATTCTGATCTGGGCTTCTTTCCCTGAACCCTCAGACACCTGGACTGCAAGAAAATTAAGACTTGGTAATGTTCACAAATGACCCTTTTGTGAACAGCCTTCCTAACCCATCCTTTAATGCAACAATGGGATGACGAGATCAAGACTTCTAGCAGGCTACCACAGAAAGGTTGTTGACCAAAGGCTGTGTGGACCAAAAGGTCATAACACCACCCTGGATGACAGGACATTTACCTAAGGAATTACCCACTCTCAATTCTTCCAGGTGCATGTAGTATAGATTAAATACGGTGCTTGTATGGCAACATAGACATTATTAGAAACATTTTTCTTGAAGTCTGACAACAAAGCAGTAGATGTGTATCTACCACAGAGCTGTTAGTGAAAAAAAAAGTATGTTTGAAATAAACAATTGGTATTCATTTAAAACAGTAATGGTTTTATTGAAGCTAAATTTGATACATGCTGTATTTGGAAGTAATTTCTTTACTGCTGTATAGAAACCATACCAGCTGTCCTTTTTTTTGTTGAGTTGTTGACATTCAGTGGCAAATTATAAGAATCTCTGATGAAAATTCCTTACGGCTAGACATGTATGCTTATTTTGAATTCAGACTCAGTGTCAATGATCTCAGTACTATATCTCCAATTATCCCAAATAGATGGGTAAATTGTAAGTGGAAACTAATTTATATTCAAAACTTTGAAGGGGAGAATAGGCACTGTCTAATTTGGAAATATTAAGAATACACTTCTTAGTGAATATAAATAGATAAATTAATTAAATACATAAATAGTTCTTGATTTCCCATAATTTATCATAGGCCAGCTTTAAAAATCCTTTCTTGCTTACTTTTTAAACTGTTTAGCTCTAACAACTTCTACTTTGCAAATTTTGCAGAAATAACACTAAATGGAACAGAAAATGAAGCTATTATAGGTTAGAGAAAAATTACCTGACTTAGAGCACAGGGAAAGAACTCCATCTTCATTTCCACTAAAAATTGAATATTTCATGCTGTCCTGTATTGAGTCAGGAGCAAAAGCTTTTACAGTCACAATAGAAGTACCTGCAAAAATTAGGTAAAAGAAGAACTCCATTAGGATAAAAAAAGCCATGGAAACACAAGAAAAAATACTGATTATTTATTATTTGCCTACTATATTTTCACTTGTTCATTTATTCAATGATTACTGATTGTCTTCAATGAGCCAGATCCCATGCTAGGTGCTGGGGCCACGCTAGCAAACAAGATAGAAAGCCTCTCTGTCCTCATGTTGGTTATTAACTGGTGTAAGGAGACAGCCAATAAACCATTAAAACATACATAATCATGGAAACGTTTCCACTCTGTCAGGCCCCTAGAAAGAGAGAAATAAGGTTACTTGATAGAAGGTACACCTTTTTCAGGGGAAGCACCAGACTTTAGAGTGATCTGGGCACAGTGAAGGATGAAAAGCCATAGAAAGAGCTGGAAGAAGAAGATTCTGGGAAAAAGAGCCACGACCACAAAGGCTGTGGGCTAGGAAAGGGCTTGGTTGGGTAAAGCACAGTGAGTAGGGGAAGAGGCAGAAAGTGGAGGTGGCAGGGTAAGCAAGAGTCAGATTTTATTGTAAGTGCAAAGGGAAGTCATGGGAACATTTTAAGGAGTAGAGTAAAATATGATTTACTTTTTAAAAATATCATACTAACTGCTGTGAGAACAGAGAAAAGAGGGGTAAGAATGGGGCAGAGAGACCAATTAAGATAATACTCCAATAGTCCAAGCAGAAGACAAGGACTTAGGACTGTGGGAGGGGAGATGGAAAGACATGGACAAATTAAACATTTGACACACTGCCCCAAACATTGGAGGTGGGAGTGGGAAGGGAGGCTATAGAAGCATAAAGAAAAGAAATATTCCCTCACGCAGCTTCTGATCTAGTTGTAGGTAAAAGCAACCCAACAAAAGAGTAACCAATGACTTAACTGCAAGACATGCATTCATTCAAGAATTGTTCAGAGAGATTTGAAACAGTCGAGATTAGAATTAGAAATTCAGTTCGGTATAGGATTTGGAAAGACAAAAGAGAAGCAAGTCATTTTGTTATGAAAACAGACCAAATGCCAACATGAAAGAAGAATTAGCAAGGATAGAGGCAAGAAGACAATCCTCGTAATTAGATCTAGAACCAAATAAGGCAGGAGTGGGGAATAAATTTAAACAGAAAGTATAAATATAATATGAAGAAAGGTTAAGAGAGGTAAGCAAGAGAATGGGAGAGCTTGAGAGCCAGGGAGAAAGTGTAGCTTTATGTCAAGAATCAGCAAGTTTTTCTTTGAAGGGCCAGATAATAACTATTTTAGGTTTTACAGGTCACACAATCCTGTTGCAAATACTCAAATCTGCTATTGTAGCATGAAAGTAGTCACAGACAATGCATAACCAAGGGAGTGTGGCTGTGTTCCAATGAAACTTTATTTATAAAAATAAGTGGATGAGCAGATCTTCGCTTTATGTGAAGGGAAGCAATGAAGAAATGCAAAATTCTTGAGAGGATTGATATGAGAAGATGTCGAGTGCCTTCAAGACAAACTGGGTAAGGCAGCTGTCTGTATGGGAAGCTCTGGGGAAAAAAGCCATTTACAGCAGCTGGAAGGGTCCCAAGGATTCAGTTGGTCCCCAACTTAGTACTTCAATGTCTTTGTAATATTTTATGTCCTTTGTCCTTTGCTGCTCATCCTAACCTAGTTGTCCATGTGTCTCCCTCCTAGGATTGACTGTCTTATTTGTAAAAGTATTTTTCACTTAATCAATTTCATTTATATGAAATTTACATACAATAATATGTTCATATTTTAAATAAACATTTCTGTGAATCTTGAAAACTATATACACATGTATAATCAGTATCATGATCATAGAATATTTTTAACAACTCAGGATGTTCTCTTATGTCCTTTCACAGTTTTCTCTTACTTTTGGGCCCAAGAAATCACTGATCTGCTTTCTATAACTCTAGATTAGTTCTGCCTCTTAAATTTCATATGCTGATGAATTACACAATACCCGATTTCTTTTGCTCAGCATAATTTTTTGAGAATCAAGCATGTTATTTTGTGTATAAAAATTCATACAATTGTTATTGCAGAGTTGTGTTCTATTAAATTAACAAACCACAATTTCTTTTTCTTTACCTATGGATAGGCTTTTGAATTGTTTCCAATTTTTTGGCTATTATGAAAAGAACTGCTATGAACATTCATAGGCAAGTGTGTGTGTGGACCCATGTTTTCAGTGCTCAAGGGTAAATACCTATGATAAGTATACATTTAACTTTATAAGAAACTGCAAAACTATTTTTCCAAAGTGATTGTATCATTTTACATTTCTGCTAACAACATGTGAGAACTGCAGTTACTCTATGATATGGTTTGGCTTTGTGTCCCCACCCAAATCTCATCTCAAATTGTAATCCTCATAACTGTCATGTGTCGAGGGAGAAACCAGGTGGGAAGTGATGGGATCGTGGGGGCAGTTTCACCCATGCTGTTCTCGTGAAGTGAGTTCTCATGAGATCTGATGGTTTTATAAGGCAGTTTTCCCTGCTCTTGCTGCTCTCTCTTATCTATTGCCATGTAAGGCATGCCTCTTCCCCTTCTGTCATGATTATGTTTCCTGAGGCCTCCCCTGCCATGCAGAACTGTGAGTCAATTAAACTTCTTTCCTTGTAAGTTACCCAGTCACGGGTAAGTATCTTTATAGCAGTGTGAGAACAGACTAATACATCCACATTGACTGGTATTATGAATATTTTAAATTGTAGCCATCTTAGTGGATATGTAGTAGTATCTTACTGGAGTTTTAATTTTAATTTATCTGAGGTCTGATGATGTTGAGCATCTTTTCATGTGCTTTTTGGCCACTTCCACCCCTCTTTTTAATTCATCTTTGTTCCTTGGCCTCCTGTTTCCTACTCACCTTCCATTTCTGAGAAACTTCCTTATAGTTCCACTTTTACACTGTTGGTGGAAATGTAAGCAAGTACAACCACTATGGAAAACAGTGTGCAGATTCCATAAAGAACTAAAAATAGATCTACCATTTCATCTAGTAATCCCACTTCTGGGTATCTACCCAGAGGAAAAGAAGTCATTATACAAAAAAGATACCTGCATATGCATGCTTAGAGCAGCACAATTCACAATTGCAAAAATATGGAACCAGCCCAAATGCCCATCAATCAACAAGTGGATTAAGAAAATGTGGTGTACACACACATACGTACACACACACACACACACACACGCAGAGAGAGACACACACCATGGAATACTACTCAGCCATAAAGAGGAATGAAATAATGGCATTCATAGTGACCTGGGTGGAATTGGAGACTATTATTTTAAGTGAAGTAACTCAGGAATGGAAAACCGTCGTATGCTCTCATTCATAAGTGGGAGCTAAACTATAAGGACACAAAGACATAAGAATGATACAATGAAATTTGGGGATCTGGCTGAAAGTGAGGAATAAAAGACTATACAATAGGTACCATATACACTGCTTGGGTGATGGGTGCATCAAAATCTCAGAACCACCACTAAATAACTTATTCATGTAACCAAACCCCGTATGTTCCCTAAAAATCTGTTAAGATAAAAACAAATTAAAAACAAAAAGCCAAATATGGATATACAGAAAAAATATTACATAAATATAATATATATATTCTAAAAAATAAAAGAAAGAAACTTCCTTATAGTTCCTTACTGGCCTTAGTCCTCTGATTTTAGGCCTATAACTATTTTAGACTACCAGTCTTGCAATGACTCTGCTTCTTCACTTACTGTCATTCTGCCCCATATTATGACACTTATTGGTCAAAGTATGCATGCTGTCCTGACTGGGGAGAGATGGATAGGAGGTAAGGCCATAGAGGTCTACCCTGCTGCTGGGTACACTGTAACAGAGGCCATGCATAAGAGAGTGGTAACAAATCACAAGAGAAAAGTAAGAGGAACATTTAAAAGGAACAGGAGCTGACACGGTGTCAGAGAGGAGTACGGAGCAGGACTCATCATCCCATATGTCTTTGGGTAAAAGCAAGAAGCATGAACAAATGAAGAGGTCAAATGGTAGAGGAGGTCAGAAAGTGTCTCAGACACTCACCGTCAGCCTATTGCTGCCAGCAGGGAAAGGAGGCTTAGGATACTGAAGATTCTGTGCTTTTCAAGAGAAGCTCGAAATTTTGTATTTATTTTTATTTGAAATATCTTAATTTCTAAGTGTTGGAAAATAATTTAATTTATGGGGGAAAACCCACTGTATTGGTTGAACAAAACACAGCTGTGGTCTGCCTCCAATTCTGGGTTTTCTTGTTTACAATCTCTGATAGAGAAGACAAATCTCTCCTCTTTTGTTACCAGCTCTTTTGGCACTTAGATTGTGCTACTAATTTGTCATCTAAGGATTTGTACTGAGCATAGCTGAAGACTGATTTCATCTCCCTGCTTAAATTGGACTAAGTTCCATGATAGCAGAGGAGATTTTCTATATATTTGTATTGTATATATTTTATAACTCTATGTTAGTTTAGCTTTGAAAATTTCATATACTTGTGAATCTTACAGTATCTGGCATCTTTTGCTTAGTATAATTTTTCAAGAATAAAACATGTTGTTTTGTGTATCAAGTTTATTTCTTTGTATGTAGTAGATGCTTAATGAATATGAGAGAGAAGGAGGTTAAAAAGGGAGACAGAGGAGAAAGGACACTGACATTTTCTAGCATGAGAGATTAGAAAAATCCTGGTCTCTGCCTACAGGATCACTGTAAGCCAACAGCAATTATTTTTTAACTAAAAAAAAATCTTTTTTCAAATAACTCACTGCTATAAGACCACATCTGATAGTGAGATTTGCAGTAGTTAAAAACAAACAAACAAACAAAATAACAACAAAAAACCACCTACTCAAGATCTTTGCTGAGCTATCTCGTTGAACCCTCATACACAGGCCCCAGAGATCACAGCTTGAAACCCATCTTGCTAGAGATAATAACAAAAATGACACCTAAATCAAGCCAAATGTATATTTTTCCTGGGTATGTAACAGGATTTCACTGAAAAAAGCAGACAAAAGAAAATGGTCTGGAACAAATAGTAGTTTTCCCCAGAAGCCTTTTAATGCTTAACTCTCAAAAATGCAATGATCACTGTAAATATTAAAGGAAACAAGTATGTGATATTACCTGTAAAACTGGAACTTCAGTGAAAACTCAGTTATAAAAAAAGGCATAAAACAGAATTTGTTATGGAAAAAGGGCAAGAAAACTCAATATATATTGAATATATTACTCTCTTTATAAACATTATTTTTAAAATAAACGGTAATAAAGTTTAAAAATCATTTATCAGAATTTCCAAATGGTTGTTCTTTTCAAGACTGTTATGAAGTCATTTAGTGACAAAGTAATGGATTTTAATCAATCATGGTGGAATCAAGTCACTACACATGTTGAGAACTCTTTCAAATTGCATTATAATCTGCTGCTTATTTTATTGCATTTTGGGAGACATGTTGTTAATATAAAAATGTCTTACTTTTTTATAGGAATATGCCTTTACAGTCATACAATATGTTTTATCCCTACTTCTCAAAGTTCTGTGCTTCTGGGTACAATTTATTTCCTAAACACAGGAAATTTTATTTCAAATGGCTTGTCATATAAGTCTTAAGAATGGCAGTAAGAAAAGGAATAGCTATGCCAACAAAAGAAACAATCTTGCTGACGGTTTTTTTTTTCCCATGGGTTAGAATGCTTATTATATGCCCAATTACAGAGGAAAACATAGTGACTTCTTGCATAGAAAAGAATAAAGATGTGTACAGAGCTGCAAAGAAATTTACACAAGGCCTCTCTCATAAAAGGAACAATCCTATTTTTATTGCAAATCAAATTTTCATAACATCAAATGGAATTGTAGCATAAAAGAATTTCATTCAAAGAAAATACTTCAAACTAGACACTGAAGTCAGCAAGGAGCTGCAAATGTTTGTATATGTTCTTCCTCTGACAAAGTCCAAATTGGAGATTCTCTTGAAAAAAAAAACAAAGGAAATAACTAGAGGGACTTGAATCCTTCTAGGTATCTGCTTACTGTGAAAGTTTTAAATAAAAGTCTATCTCTGGGCATATAGATAAAACTTACTATTCATTTCACATCATCAAGGTAGAAAGCGTAAACCCTGAAAACCAACACTGTATCTTCAGTTCAAATTAGTTAAGTGAAACATACAGAATAATTTACCTTTTACATTTTTAAGCTTTTATAAATTTTACTTCCAGTCTAACACTGTATTTAAAACGTGTAAAACATTTAATGTTCTTGTTTTTTTCTTCTTCACAAAAATAGAGTTAAAAAAACTCTGACCACCCACAGCAGCAATTTAAAAGTATAATTAGATAACTATTAATACTATATGTGAAAATCAATAGTTATTAAAATATTTAGGTAAACTAACTATGAAAACATTGTATGCATAGCAGTGCATGAGTAAATAATTCTAGAGTTTTGTGTTTGTTATTCCTAAGCAATGCAAACATTTTCTTATTGATGACTGACTTGAGAGGAACAGATTTTCAAACATTTGGATGAGTCTGAAGGATCTGTTATCACTTAAGTATCCAACCTTTGAAACTAAACATATTGCAACTACTTAAAAGAAGTCTGGAGTAACATTAGGGTGATGGCAGAATGGGAAACCCCAGACCTTGCCGCACACAAAGGCACTGACTTAACAACAACATATGTTCCAAAAGGCCTTTGAGAGAACTGCAAAACCAGTTAAGAAGTCATAGGACACCAGGCAAGCTCAAAACCAAGAACAGTCACATTGTAGACATTTCATTTAATACCCAATGGACCTTCCCCCAAGCCAGCAACAGTGCAATTGGGAATCAACGCACAACTTGCAGCTTCTCTAGTGGGATGTAAAAAGAAGGGTAGAATATACATCCAACTTTACTGCTTTGTGGGGGCTGCCTGTGGAGATAGTTTCTGTGTTAATTTGGCTCAGAATACTGGTGGGGAGTCAGCATATTTTGGATGCTTGAGGGCTGCTGAGAACAAAAAGGAACTCAGTGGCTTATGCAGAGTCAGAGAATGTGAAGTACTGCAGATAGACACTAGAGAGAGCAAGAAATTAAAAGACCCCCCGCCGGGCGCGGTGGCTCGTGCCTGTAATCCCAGAACTTTGGGAGGCCGAGGTGGGTGGATCACGAGGTCAAGAGATCGAGACTATCCTGGTCAACATGGTGAAACCCCGTCTCTACTAAAAATACAAAAAATTAGCTGGGCATGGTGGGGCGTGCCTGTAATTCCAGCTCAGGAGGCTGAGGCAGGAGAATTGCCTGAACCCAGGAGGCGGAGGTTGCGGTGAGCCGAGATCGCGCCATTGCACTCCAGCCGGGGTAACAAGAGCGAAACTCCGTCTCAAAAAAAAAAAAAAAAAAAAAAGGCCCTCAAAAAGAAACTGGCAAACCTCTCTAATTGAGTAGTTACATACACAAACCCAGTGAACAGTCATCCCCAGAAATGGTTCAGGAGGCCCCCAGAATCTGTAGCCAGGATGATTTGTGAATATCTTCCTTTGCATAAATCCAGTCTGTTAAGACTGAATAGGTGGTGATGTTTCAAATGCACAAATCACACCAAAAAGAAAAAAGAAAAGAAAATAAAGAAAGAAAATAAGGAATATGAAGAAATACAACACGGCTGAATCAATGGAATAAAATAAATCTCCAGGTGCTGACTTGAAGAAACAGATCTATAAATTACTTAACAAAGAGTTCAGGGCTGGGTACAGTTGTTCACGCCTGTAATCCCACCACTTTACGATGCCGAGGTGGGCAAATCACCTGATGTCAGGAGTTCAAGACCAGCTTGGCCAACATCACAAAATCCCGTCTCTACCAAAAATACAAAAATTAGCTGGGTGTGGTGGCAGGTGCCTATAATCCCAGCTACTCAGGAGAGTAGGCTAAGGCAGGAGAATCGCTTGATCCTAGGAGGTGGAGGCTGCAGTGAGCCGCGATTGCACCACTGTGCTCCAGCCTGGGTGACAGAGCAAGACATGGTCACAAAAAAAAGAAAAAAAAGAATTCAAAATAATCATTATAAAGAAACTCAATGCAGTATAAGAGGCACAAACAGACAATCAAATGAAATCAAGAAAACTGCAGGAACTAAGTGAGAATATCAATAAAGAGATAGAAACTAATTTTTAAAACCCCAGAAGTTGTGGAACTGAAGAATAAAATAACTGAATTGAAAAATTCACCAGAGGGACTTAACAGAAGACTTAATCAAACAGAAGAATAAGTGGACTTGAAGACAGATCATTTGGAATTATCAAGTTAGAAGAACAAAAAGAAAAAAAGAATGAAGAAAGTAAAGAAAGCCTAAAAAAACTCATGGAACATCATCAAGTGAACCAATTTATTCATTATGAAAGCTTCTGAAGGAGAAGAGAGAAATAAAGGACAATGGGTAAAGAGCTTATTTGAAGAAACAATGGCCAAAAAGTCCCCAAATCTGAGGAGGAAAATAGACAACCATTTTCATGATACTCAAAGGACTATACATAGGATAAATCCAAAGAGCTCTACATAAAAACAAATTAAAATCCAATTGTAAATGTTGAGAAAAATCTTAAAACAAAAAAAGAAAAGGAGAAAAAGTGACTCATCCAGAACAAGGGAGCTCCCAAAAAATTAAGTGGATTTCTCACCAGAGCCAGTAGAGATCAGAAGGGAATAGGATAATGTACTCAAAGGGCTGAAAGAAAGAAAATTGCCAACCAAGCATACCACATCTTCCAAAACTGTCCTTCATAAATGAAGGAGAGGTGACTTTCCTAGATAAACAAAAGTTGAGGGATTTCAACTCTACTAAACCTGCCTTACAAAATATGAGAAAGTAAGTCTTTCAAGTTGAAACAAAATGACACTAGACAGCAAATGAAAACACAAAAAAATGTATACAGCTCTTGTAAAGATAAATATAATATGGTAATAGTGATGAAAAATCACTTTTATTCTGGTATAGAATTTAAAAGATATAATAAAAATAACTATACTAACAATGTTAATGGATATGAAATATAAAAAGATGTAATCTGTAACATTGATAATATAGAATGTGTTGGGGGGATGTAAATGAGCAGAGTTTTTGTATGTAATTGAACCTGAGCTATTATAAGTATAAAATAAATTATTAATATAAGATATTGTATATAATCTCCCTAGTAACCACAAAGAAAATATGCATAGAAGAAACACAAAAGGAAATAAGAAAAATATTAAGGAACGGTGTTGCAAAAAAATTAACAAAACACAAATGAAGGTAGCAAGAGAAGAAAACAAACAAATGAAAAATAAGATCCGGCTATATGTTGACTATTAGAGATTCACTTTACATAGAACAATGCACGAATAGGCTGAAAGTGAAAAGATAAAAATATTCCATACAAATGCTATCCAAAAGGGTGCAGAAGTGATCATACTTTTATGAGGAAAAATTGGCTTTAAGTTAAAAACGATCACAAGGTGTAAATAAGGACATTATATAATGATAAAAAGTCCATTCAATGACAATGTAATGAAACTCAAAATTATTAACAAAAGGAAAACTAAAAAATTTTCAAGTATATGGAACTTAACACATTCTTGAACTACTGATATATCAAAAAGAAATCAAAAGAAAATTTAGAAAATATATTGAGATAAAAACAGAAACAAAACATACCAAGAATTATGGGATGTAATGATAGCAATACTACAAAGAAAGTTAAAAGTGGTAAACACTTACATTTAAAAAGAAAACAGATCTCAAATTAACAACCTAACCTTACAACACAAGGAACCAGAGAAAGAAGAACAAACGTAACTCAAAGTTAGTAGAAGGAAGGAAATAAATATTAAAGCAGAAATAAATAAAATGATAGAAAAATAATTTAAAAATCAATGAAATTAAGTTAATTTTTTGAAAAGTTTAACAAAATTGGCAAAGCCTTTGCTAGACTTATGAGACAGAGAGAGAGAAAGGAAATGAATCTGAAATGAAAAAGGAGACATTACAACCAATGCCACAGAAATCCAAAGGGATCCTAAAAGACTAATTTGAACAATTATACAACAATAAATTAGATAACCTAGATGAAATGAATAAATTCTTGGAAATATATAACCTACCAAGATTGAATCATGAATAAATAGAAAATCTCAAGACACCTGTACCTAGTAAGGTGATTGAGTTAATAATCAAAACCTCCCAACAAAGCAAAGTCCAGGACAAGATGGCATCATGGAGAATTCTAACAAATGTTTAAAGAATTAATGTCAATTCTTCTCAAACTCTTTCAAGAAAATGAAGAAGAGAGAATACTTTGAAACTCATATTTATGAGGACAGCATTACTCTCATTCCAAAGTCAAAGATATTAAAAGGAAAGAAAGTTTTCTTTAGAGCAATCTCCCTGATAAATATACATGCAAAATTTATCAACAAAATACTAGCAAGCAGAATTCAGCAGCACATTAAAAGGATTATACACCATGACCAAATGAGGTTTGTCCCTGGGATACAAGAATTGTTCAACATACAAAAACCAAATTAATGTGATAAACCACATTAACAGAACAAAAAATAAAAATTACATGATCATCTCAGTAGATGCAGAAAAAGCATATAACAAAATTCAACATGGTTTATGGTAAAAACTCAAAACATTAGTGCTTAGACTAAGGGTAAAAAAAAAACAAAGAAAAAGAAAAAAAAACTCAAAACAAGGTAGGAATAAAAGGAAATTATTTTAACATAATAAAGGCTATATATAAAAACCCCACAGCTAACCCAACACTCGACAGTGAAAAACCAAAAGCATTTATGCTAAGATTAGAAACAAGACAAGAATGTTCTTTTTTTTTTTTTGAGATGGAGTCTCACTCTGTTACCCAGGCTGGAGTGCAATGGCAAGATCTTGGCTTACTGCAACCCCTGTCTTCCAGTTTCAAGCAATTCTCCTGCCTCAGCCTCCTGAATAGCTGGGATTATAGGCACCTGCCATCATGCCTGACTAATGTATTTTTGTGGAGACAAGGTTTTACCATGTTGGCCAGGCTGGTCTTCAACTCCTGACCTCAGGTGATCCACCTGCCTCAGCCTCCCAAAGTGCTGGGATTACAGGTGTGAGCCACCATGCCCAGCCAGAGTGCCCACTATTACCACTCCTATTTAACACAGTAATATAAGTCCTAGCCTGAGTAATTAGATAAGAGAAAGAGGGAGGGGGGAAAGCATGCAAACTAAAAAGAAAAAAAAAGCAAAATTATCTGTAAAGAATAATCCTATATGTGGAAAACCCTAAAGATGCCGCAAGAAAAACTAATAAATTCAGCAAAGTTCAGGATACAAACACAATATACAAATATTAGTTGTGTTTCTATCCAGTAACAACAAGCAATCTGAAAAGAAAATTAGAAAAACAATATCATTTACAACAGAGTCAAACAGAATAAAATACTTAAGAATAAACTTAATCAAGGAGGTAAAATATTTGTACATTGAAAATTATAAAACATTACTGAAGGAAATCAAAGAAATCACAAGTAATTGTAATAACATCCCATGTTTATGAAGTGGAAGGAAACATTGTTAAAGTGTCCATACTACCAAAAGCAAGCTACAGATTCAATTCAATCCCTACCAAATTTCCAATGTCATTTTTGGTAGAATTCATACAAGCTACCGTAAAATAAATATAGAATGTCAAAGGACCCTGAATAGCCAAAAATAATCTTGCGAAAGTTAAACAATCCTAGAGGCCTCATACTTCCTGTCTTCAAAACATTTTACAAAGCTACACCAATCAAAATGTGTGATACTAGAATAAAGACAGCCATTTAGACTAATGGAACAGAATATAAGGCCTAGGAATAAACCCACATGAATATGATGAAATGAACTTCAAAAAGGGTACCAAGGCTATAAAATAGGTTATGAATAGTATCTTTAACAGTGCTTGGAAAACTGAATATCCATATGCAAAATACTAAAGTTGGACTCTTTTCTCATACCATATACAAAGATAAACTCAGAATGGATTAGAGATGTCACTGTAAGAACTGAAACTCTAAAGTTGATATAATATAGGAGGAGAGCTTCAGGACATTGAATTTAGCAATGATTCTTTGGATATAAGACCAAAAGCAGGGGCAACAAAAGCAAAAAATAGAAAGTAGGAGTATATCAAACTTAAAGCTTTTTCACAGCACAGGAAACAATCAACAGATTAAATAGAAGAAAATATCTGCAAGCCATATACCTGATGAGAGGTTAATATCCATAGTATATAAATAACTCTTGCAACTAAAAGAGAAAAAAATTCTGATTAAAAATGAACAAAGGATTTGAACAAACATTTCTCCAAAGATGATATCCAAATGATCAATATCATTAAATATAAACAAAGTGAAAATCAAAACCACAAGATATTACCTTATACCCATTAGGATGGCCACTATATTAAAATTTTTTTTTAAAAATCAGAAAATGACAGATGTTGACAAGGATGTTGAGAAATCAGAACCTTTGTGCACTGTTGCTGGGAATGTAAAATGGTGCAGGCCACTATGGAACATAGTACAGAGGTTCCTCAAAAATTAAAAATAGAATTACTTTATGATCCAGCAACTCCACTTCAGGATATGTATCCCCAAGAATTGAAAACAGGATCTCAAAGGGGTATCAGCACGCTCATGTTCATTGCAGCATTTTTAAAAATAATAAATGAGAGGTAGAAGCAACCTAAATGCCCCTCACTGAATGAATGGATAATCAAAATGTGGTATATACATACAATGAAATATTATTCAGCCTTTAGAAAGAAGAAAATGAAATCCTGTTATATGCTACATAATGGATAAAGCTTAAGGACATTATGTGAAACAAGCCAGTTACAAAAACAAATACTGTATGATTCCACTTATATAAGCATTTAAAGTAGTCAGACTCTTAGAAAATAGAATGGCATTTGCTAAGGGTTGGTAGAGGGGGCAGAAGAAAATTGCTCAAAGGGCACAGTTTGAATTTTACAAAATGAAAAATGTCTAGAGATCTGCTGTGTGACAATGCACACACAGTTAACACTGCCGTACACTTAGAAATAACCAAGATGGGAAATTCTTTGTTATGTATTTTTTTTAACACAATTTAAAAAAAAGAAATGTGTTGATTTTTTTCTACCACTTTCCTATCATTAAAAATGGCTGAAATGTTACTAAGGCTTTTAAAAAAATCACTCCTGATGTGAGACAAAGCATGGAAAATGTATGCTCAAAAGAAATAATATTCCAAAATTTGTGGATAGATGAAAATCATGCTTTAAAATGAAAATGGTATACATTTCTAAACTTACTTGCTTTTGTGGACACCTAAAGAAATAATAGAGAAGCCAGAAAACTGCTTATTTATTTTTTATAAGTTTTAGCAAAAAAAAAGATATGCAGAAAAATCATCATAAAGTTAATGCATGCAATGAGAAGTAAACATAATTGATTAAGTCTGAAATATGCTTTTAATAGGATTACAGATTTTAATGAGCAACTTTCAAAGAAGTGATTATAAATTGTTGCATTTAATTATTTAAAAATGCACACATAGCAACTTAGAGAAAGGCAGGTGCTAAAATGATCTCTGGGTGTTCCAATTACGTTTCTAATTTTGTAATTTACAGAAGGCTATATTTAAAACATGAGTTGGAGAATTTTCACTGCTGCTTCAGTGTTGGATCAGATTCAACATCTTGCCTGTGGACCTGGTGCTGCCAATTTTCCCTCACTTTCCAACCATTTCCTGTCTGGGCTGTCATCCCAAAGTTGACACTCAGACTTTAGATTCCCTGAATTCTCAGGAGCCATCCTCATTATCTTTTCCAGCTCCCAGAACTCCAGACCAAGCTAGAATCCAGAGGCTGCATGTGTTCAGAAAGAAAAGTTGCACCATTTTTCTATGTGAACAATTCTCAACTTCGGTTTTGAGATGCCCAGAACATTTCCAATCATCTCAAAAAACAACGTAAATGTATCTACCAAAATTTACAGATATACTTCAGTTAAAGAAATATCTTTTAAGATGTTTTTATTTGCCAAATAATAAAACTACAATATTTTGCAGCGGCTCTTCATGAAAACAACATTTTTATCCTCAAAATAATCTGAAAGCAGGCTTCAGACATCCACAAACAATAGATGCCAATTAGAAACAAAAACAAAATCTTGTGATTGCTACTAAATGTTTTGTTCTATTTTTGTTAAATATTAATGAGGAGGTTGAACAAGATGACAAAATAGAAGTCTCCACAGATTGTGCTCCCAACAGGAACACAAAATTGAACAATTATCTACACAAAAAAAGGAACTTCATAAGAACCAAAAATCAGGTGAGCAATCACAGGACCTGATGTTTACTTCGTATCACCAAAAGAGGCACTGAAGAGAGTAGAGACAGTCTTGAATTGCATACACCACGCCCCCACCCCTTCTCCATCCCCTGGCAGTGGCCATGGGTTGAAGAGAGAGAAACTGTGCCCTTGGGAGGGGGAGAGCATAGTGATTGTGGGACTTTGCACTGGAACTCAGTGCTGTCCGTTCACAGCAGAAAGCAACACTAGCCAGAACTCAGCCAGCACCTATGGAGGGAACATTTAGTCCAGCCCTAGTGATAGGGGAATCTCCCATCTCAGCAGATGGAACCTGAATTCCAGCAAACCTTGCCACTGCAGGCTAAAGAGCTCTGGGGTCCTAAATAAACTTGAAAGGTTGTCTAGGCCACAAGGACTATAATTCCTGGATAAGGAATTGTGCTGGGCTTGAAGCCAGTGGACTTGGGGGAGCACATGACCTACTGAGACACCAACTAGGGTGGCCAAGGGAGTACTTTCACCACCGGTCCCCAATCCCAGGCAGTGCAGCTTATAGCTCCAGGACAGACTCTTTCCTTCCACTTGAGCAGAGGAGAGGGAAGGATAAAGAAAACTTTGTCTTGCAACTTGGACACCAGCTCAGCCACAGTATGATGGGGCATTAGTCAGAGTGCTGAGGCCCTGATTCCAAGCCCTAGCTCCCAGACAACATTTCTAGACACACCCTGGGTCAGAAAGAAACCTGTCTTCTTGAAGGGAAAGACCTAGTCCTGACAAGATTCACCACCTGCTAATGAAAGATTCCTTGGGCCCTGAAGTACTCCTTGGTAGCCATGAGTACTCACCATGAACCTTGGGTGAGACTCAGAGATGTGCTGGCTTCATGTGAGACCCAGCACATGGGTCACATGTGTGGTGTGACATATTCCCAGATGTAGTGTCTATGAGGGGAGACCCCTTCTGCTAGAGAAAAAGAGAAGGAAGAGGAAAATGGACTTTGTCTTGCAGTTTAGTACCAGCTCAGTTACAGTGGGACCAAGCACCAAGTAGGTTCTTGGAATCACTGATTCCAGGCCTTGGTTCTTGGACAGCATTTCTTGAACTGCTCCAAGGCAGAGGGGAGCCTACTGCCCTGAAGGGAGAATCGCAGGCCTGGCAATATTCACCACAAGTGGACTCAACATTCCTTTGGCCTTGAGTGAACACTGGCAGTAGTCAAACAGTATTCATCATGAGCCCGGAGTGGTGGTGGCCATATGAGAGGAACTCTTCTGCTTATGCAAAGGGGAGGGAAGAAAAGGATGGATTTTTGTCTTGAGGTTTGGGTGCCAGCTCAGCTGTGGTAGAATAGAGGACCAGGTAGATGCTGTCAGGAGTCCTGATTTTCTGACAACATCTCTGTACCACCTAGGCTTGAGGGGAACTCAATGTCCTAAAGGAAAGGACACAGCTTAGCTGGTTTCAGCACCCACTGTTGGGCCCTACGGCCTTGAGCAAACATCAGTGGTAGCAAGGCAGTGGTTACTATAGGCTTTTGATGAGACCCAGTGCTGTGCTGGCTTTAGGTCTGACCCAGAGCAGTCCCAGTGGTGGTGGGCACAGAGGTTCTTGTATCACCCCTTCCACAGCTTCAGGCAGCTCAGCCTAGAGCAAAAGAATTTGTTTGGGAGGAAGTCAGGGAAGAGAATAAGAGTCTCTGCCTGGTAATCAAGATAATTCTTCTGGCTTGTATCCAGGACCACCAAGGTGGTGCCTCTCCATTAGGAAACCCCTAATGCAGATATGACTGCAGTGACCAAAAACTTAGATCATAACACCAATGTCACTTTGAATACCTGGAAACCTTTCCCAAGAAGAAGAGGAACAAACAATCTAGATGGTAAATACTACAATAAATGTCTACTCTTCAATTCCCAGACACTGATGAACATCCACAAGCATCAGTACCATCCAGGAAAACATGACCTCACCAAATGAACTAAATAAGGCACCAGGGACTAATCCTGGAGAAACTGAGATATGTGACCTTTCAGACAGAGAATTCAAAATAGCTATTTTGAGAAAACTCAAAGGAATTTCAAGATAACACGGCATGGGAGTTCTGAATCCTATCAGATAAATTTTACAGAGATTGAAATAATTGAAAAAAATCAAGCAAAAATTCTGAAATTGAAAAATGCAATTAATGTACTGAAGAATGCATTACAGTCTCAGCAACAAAACAGATCAAGCAGAAGAAAGAATTAGTGAGCTTCAAAGCAGGCTATTTGACAGAGGAGACAATAGAAAAAAGGATAAAAAAGAATAAAGTACATCTACAAGATCTAGAAAATAGCCTCAAAAGGACAACTCTAAGAGTTATTGGCCTTGAAGGGAGAGTAGAGAAAGAGGTAAGAGTAGAAAATTTATTCAAAGGGATGATAACAGAGAATTCCCCAAACCTAGAGAAAGATACCAATATAAGCACAAGAAAATTATAGAACACCAAGCAGTTTTAACCCCAAGAAGACTACCTCATGACATTTATAAATTCCCAAAGATCAAGGATAAAGAAAGGATTCTAAAAGCAGCACAAGAAAGGAAACAACAGGTAATGGAGCTCCAGTACATCTGGAAGCAGAGTTTTCGTGAAAACCTTACAGGAAAAGAGAGAATGGCATGACATATTTAAAGTTCTTAAGAAATAAACTTTTGTCCTAGAATACTATACTCAGTGAAAATATTCAAATATGAAGGATAAATAAAAACTTTCCCAGACAAACAAAAGGTGAAGGATTTCATCAACACCAGACCTGTCCTACAGGATATCCTACATGGAGTATTTTAATCAGAAAGAGAGGGACATTAATGAGCAATAAGAAATCATCTGAAGGTACAGAACTCACTGGTAATAGTACACAGAAAACCACAGACTATTATAACTGTAACTGTGGTGTGTAAACTATTCCTGTCCTAAGCAGAAAGACTAAATAATGAACCAACCAAAAGTAATAACTACAACTTTTCAGGACATGGTCAAACACAGTACAATAAGATATAAATAGAAACAACAAAAAGTTGGAAAGTGAGGGAACAGTGTAGTCTTTTTTAAATTTTTGATAAAGAGTCTTGCTCTGCCACCCAGATTGGAGTGCAGTGTTGTGATCTTGGCTCACTGCAAACTCCACCTCCCGGGTTCAAGTGATTCTTGTGCCTCTGCTTCCTGAGTAGCTGAGATTACAGGTATGTGCACCATGCCTGGCTAATTTTTGTATCTTTTAAAGTAGAGATGGGGTTTCCTCATGTTAGCCTGACTGGTCTTGAACTGCTAGCCTCAAGTGATCCACCTGCCTCAGTCTCTTGAAGTCCTGGAATTACAGGTGTGAGCCACAGCACTTGCCTAAAGTTTAGTCTTTATTAGTTTGCTCTTTGTTTGGTTGATTGTTTGTTTGTTTATGCAACCAGTGCCAAGTTATCATCAGTTTAAAATAATAGGCTATGAGATATTTGCAAGCCTCATGGTATCCTCAAATCAAAAAATATGCAATGAATACACAAAAAAGCAAGAAATTAAAATATACAACCAGAGAAAACCACCTTCACTAAAAGGCAGTCAGGAAGATAAGAAAAAGGAAAGAAAAGACCCTAAAACAATCAGAAAACAACAAAATGGTAGGAGAAAATCCTTATTTATACATAATAACATTGAATGTAAGCAGACTAAACTCCCCAAACAAAAGACATAGCATGGTGGAATGGATATAAGAAGACTCGATGATCTTTTGCATACTAGAAACACTCTTCACCTATGAAGAGACAAACAGACTGAAAATAAAGAACTGGAAAAAAGATATTCCATGCAAATGGAAACCAAAAATGAGGAAAAGTAGCTATATTTATATCATATACAATCGATTTCAACACAAAAACTATAAATATAGACAAAGAAGGTCGTTATGTAATGCTAAAGAAATCAATTCAGCAAGAGGATACAATGTATGTAAACATACATGCACCCAACATTGGAGCACCCAGATATATAAAGAAAATATTATTAGACCTAAAGAGAGAGATAGACCCCAACATAATAATAACTGAAGACTTCGACACTCCACTTTCCAAATTGGATAGATAATCCAGACAATCAACGAACAAACATCAGACTCAATATGCACCATAGACCAAATAGACCCAATAGATATTTGTAGGACATTTCATCCAATGGCTGCAGAATACACATTCTTCTCCTCAGCACATGGACCATTCTTAAAGCACAGGCCATATGTTAGGCCTCAAAACAAGTCTTCACAAAATATTGACAAGAATTAAAATTAGATCAAATATCTTCTCTGACTACAAAGGAATAAAACTAGAAATCAATAACAAACAGTATTTTGGAAATTAAATGAACACATGAAAAATTTAAAATATGCTCCTGAATGACGAGTGATTTAATGGAAAAATTTAAATGGAAATTTTAAAATTTCTTGAAACAAATGATAATGGAAAGATAAAATACCAAATCCTATGGGATACAGCAAAAGCAGTACAAAGAGGAAAGTTTATAGCAATAAGTGCCTACAGCAAAAAAGTAGAAAAATGTCAAATAAACAATCTAACAATGCATCTTAAAGAACTAGAAAAGCAAGAGCAAACCAATGGGAGAAGAAAAGAAATAACAAAGATGAGAGCAGAAATACATGAAACTTAAATGAAGAAAACAATACAAAATATCAAGGGAACAAAAGTTGGTTTTTTGAAAAGATAAACACAACAAATCTTTAGCCAGACTTAGAAAAAAAGAGAGAAGACATAAAGAAATAAAATCATAAGCAAAAAAGAAGGTATTCCAACAGATACTACAGAAATTTAAAGGAACATTAGTGGCTACTATGAACAATTATACACCAATAAGTTAGAAAACATAGGATAACGCCTGTAATCCCAGCACTTTGGGAGGCCGAGGCGGGTGGATCACGAGGTCAAGAGATCGAGACCATCCTGGTCAACATGGTGAAACCCCGTCTCTACTAAAAATACAAAAAATTAGCTGGGCATGGTGGCGTGTGCCTGTAATCCCAGCTACTCAGGAGGCTGAGGCAGGAGAATTGCCTGAACCCAGGAGGCGGAGGTTGCGGTGAGCCGAGATCGCCCCATTGCCCCCCAGCCTGGGTAAAAAGAGCGAAACTCTGTCTCAAAAAAAAAAAAAAAAAAAGATAAATGGATAAATTTATAGACACATATTACCTACCAAGATTGAACTATGAAGAAGTCCAAAGCCTGAACAGACCAATAACATGTAATGAGATTAAAACTGTAATAAAAAGTCTGCCAGCAAAGAAAATCCCAGGACCTGATGACTTCACTGCTGAATTCTAGCAAACATTTAAAGAAGAACTAATACCTATCCCACTGAAACTATTCCAAAAAATAGAGGAAGAGGGAATACTACCAAACTCATTCTACAAGGCCATTATTATCTTCATACCAAAACCAGACAAAGAGACGTCAAAAAAAGAGAAAAGTACAGGCCATGTCTCTGATGAACACTGATGAAAAAATCCTCAACAAAATACTAGCAAACCAATTCAACAACACATTAAAAAGATTATTCATTACGACCAAGTGGGATTCATCCTAGGGATACAAGAATGGTTCAACTTACATAAACCAACTGGTGTGATACATCATGTCAACAGAATAAAGGACCATATTATTATTTCAATTCATGCTGAAAAAGCACTTGATAAAATTCAACATCTCTTCATGATAAACATGTTCAACAAACTGGGTATAGAAGAAACATACCTCAGCACAATAAAAGCCATATATGACAGACTCACAGCTAGTTATCATACTGAATGGGGAAAAACTAAAAGCTTTTCTTCTAAGATCTGAATATGACAAGGATGCCCATTTTCACCACTGTTATTCAACATAGCACTGGAAGTCTAGCTAGAGCAATCAGACAAGGGAACGAAATAAAGGACACCCAAATTTGTAAGGAAGAAGTCAAATTATTCTTGTTTGCAGATGATATAATCTTATATTTGGAAAAACGTAAAGACTCCTCCAAAAAACTATTAAAACTGAAAAGCAAACTCAGTAGTTGCAGGATACAAAATCAGCATACAAAAATTCATGGCATATTGCCATGCCAGCAACAAACAATCTGAAAAAGAAACAAGGAACTAATCCCATTTACAACAGCTACAAATAAAATAAAATACCTAGGAATTAACCAAAGAAGTGAAAGACTTCTGCAATGAAAACTATAAAACATTGATGAAAATAAATTGAGGATTCACGAAAAAGGAAAAGATATTTCATGTTCGTGGATTGGAAGAATCAATAGTGTTAAAATGTCCATACTACCATAAGCAACCTACAGATTCGACGCAATCCCTACCAAAATACCAATGACTTTCTTCACAGAAATGTGGAGAAGAAATCTAAAATTTATATGAAATTATAAAAGACCCATATTAGTCAAAGCTAACCTGAGCAAAAAGAACAAAACTAAAGGAATCACATTTCCTGGCTTCAAATTATACGACAGAGCCATAGTAACAAAACAGCATCATTCTGGCACAAAAACAAACGCATACACCAATAAAACTGAATAGAGACTCCAGAAACAAATCCAGACATCCGCAATGAACTCATTTTTCACAAAGGTGCAAGAACACACACTGGGAAAAGAACAGTCTCTTCAATAAATGGTGCTGGGAAAACTGGATATCCATGTGCAAAAGAATAAAACTAGACCCCTACCTCTCACCACATACAAAAATTAAAAATGAATTAAAGATTTAAACCTAAGACCTCAAACTATGAAACTACTAAAAGAAAACATTGGAGAAACTCTCTAAAAAATAAGAGTGAGAGTAGACTTACTGAGTAATACTCCAGAAATATAAGCAACCAAAGCAAAAATAGAGAAATGATATCATATCAAGTGAAAAACGTCCACACAGCAAAGGAAACAATCAGAAAAGTGAAGAGACAACCCACAGGAATGGAGAAAATACTTGCAAACTATCTATCTGACAAGGAATTAATAACCATAATGTATATGAAGCTCAAATAACTCTTTGGAAGGAGATGTAATAATCTGATTTAAAAATGGGCAAAAGACCCATACAGACATCTCTCAAAAAAAGATATACAAATGACAAAAGGTATCTAAAAAAAGGTGCTCAACATCACTGATTATCAGAGAAATGCAAATCAAAAAAACTACATGAGATATCATCTCACCTCATTTAAAATGGCTTATATCCAAAGACAGGGAAAACAAATGCCAGTGAGGATGCTGAGAAATGGGAATCCTTGTATGCTGTTGGTAGGAATGTAAATTTGCTCAACCACTATAAATAGCAGTGTGGAGGTTCCTCAAGAAACTAAAAATAGAGCTATCATATGATCCAGGGATCACCACTGTTAGATATATTCTCAAAAGAGAGAAAATCAGTATATTGAAGAGATATCTGCATTCCCATGTTTATTGCAGGATTGTTCACCGTAGCCAAGATTGAGAAGCAAGCTAAGTGTCCATCAACAGGTGAACAGATAAAGAAAATGTGGTACATATACACAATAGGGTACCATTCAGCCATAAAAAAAAAAAAAAAATGAGACCGAGTCATTTGCAACAACATGGATGGAACTGGAGGTCATTATGTTAAGTGAAATAAGCCAGGCACCGAGAGAAAAGCTTCACATGTTCTCACTTATTTGTGGTGCTAAAAATTACAATAATTGAACTCATGGAAATAGAGAGAAGAATCATTACCAGAGGCTGGGAAGGGTAGTGGAAGGTTAGAGGGGAAGTGGGACTGGTTAATGGGTACAAAAATATAGTTAGAGAGAATGAATAAAGTCTAGTATTTGATAGCACAACAGAGCTCCTATAGTCACCAATAATTTACTATACATGTAAAACTAGCTAAGAGTTTAACTGGATTGTCTGTAACAGAAAGAAAGGATACATGCTTGAGGAAATGGTTACTCTGTTTAGCCTGATGTGATTACTACACATTGCATGCCTGTATCAAAACATTTCATGCGCCATATAAATGTATATGCCTACTACACACCAGCAGAAATTAAAAATTAAAATTTTTTAAATGTAAAAAAATTAATTTCCTATAATAAAGTAATGAAAGTTTCTTGTAAATTTTCCAGTGCCATAAATTGCAAATACCCAAAATCCTCCTGCTTTCAGAAACAGAACAAAATAACCCTCTGATTCCTCACGGTTCTTCAAGCCATTGCCATGTTCCTTTCTTTCCCTACAGAGGAAAACCTTGTGAAAAATAAACTGATGTCCTTGTCTTATTTCAGGGACTGATTTCACTTCTTCACTCTGCACTTCACTTTTAAAATAAATCTCTATTGAACTAGTTCACTCCAAGAATCCCAATTCCCTCCTAAGTTGTTCTGTTTAACTATAAGTTGTTCTGTTTAGCTATGAAGAATTGCTATCAGAAGCCACAGCTGACTCCAGAATTCACATTAGAAAGCTTGGGCTGCTGGTTATCTATTCTTGGCCCAAATCCTGAGCAACTTCAACAGAGCAAACTTACTCCTCAGAACTTCCTCTCTGTACTCTCCAAGCACCTTATTTTGCCTTTAATGCCATTCCCTTATTGCCTTATCCTCTATATTTAACACATGGACTGGCTATTTCAGACATACTTTCCTTTCTCCCAAGTTCACAACTCCTGATACCAAGATGGCAGGCCCAGACCATTTCAGGTAATGCTCTTTCCAACTTAACCAAGCCAGGGACTCAGTGAGCTGTAGCCCCACTCCCAGCAGGTGGCACTCCACTGCCTCATTTACTTCTGCTTTGGGGACAGGCTCCTAAATAAACTGCAGTCATTTTTCAGTCTCTATCTTACCTAATCCCTGCTCCATATTAAACATGGTTGACCACCTCCTTTTTCTTAAATGTGCCACTTTCTTATTTCTCTAACAACATCCTCCAGGGAATTGTCACCCCCACCCCAGTCCTCCATCTCAGTCTCCTTTTCAGATGCATTATTTAATCAACTCCTATAAAATATTGATGTTACTTTATGTTTTCTTCTCAGTCCTCACTCTACCTTCACCCTTTACTGCACATTGGAGTAGCATGGGAGCTTCTACAAATAAACAATGTGTGGTCTACCTTCAATGAATGATTACCATTTAACTGGATGCGGCAAAGGGGTAGATGTCTGTGTATTAGTAATTTTTTAAAGCTCCCCTGGGATCTCGTGTAATCTTGGTTGGCAGCCTCAGATATAAATAACCCCCAGGCCTCATTGAGGCTATCCTGGAAACACTTGAGAAGCACATTCCCTCTTGTCATCCCTCACTGCTGTGGCTTTCTTCAGGTCCCGGTCTTTATCACCCAGATCACCACAGTATCCTTCTAACTCATCTCTCTCCCCCAGGCTACCCTCCACACAGCTTCCAAAGTGAGCTTTCTACCATGTCAAGGTTGATTTTGATAATTTAAAAGCCATCAATGTCTCTCTCTTCCAAGTTATGGCTGGAAAGCACATGAGCCTCTGTGCATGCTACTCTCCAGCTATTCCAGATGAGACGCTTGGTCACAAGGACAACTCACCACACCCTCTGGAGGCCCCAAGCTGTGTGCATGCCATTTCCACTGCCTGGCACAACTTTCTCTTCCACGCTTTCCTCTTACTCTATGTTTTGTTTTTTTTTTTCATTTGCAAATGTATATGTCTTTTGTTATCTTAGAAGTAATGGTTAAATGGTAAAATGATATCAATAAACATTTGGGGAATACCCACTCGGAGCAAACATCCTCTGGCTCTGCTATCCACAGTATTTGGCTGCACTTTCATCTTCATATCTTAGACTTGTAACTGTTGGTAGTCATGATGGTGAAATGCTTTAGAGATTACAAAGTGTTCATTTAATCATCAAAGCTACCTAGTAAGAGACTAAATGAATAGATGTTCAAGGCCCCTTAAAATTGAATATAGTGTATAACATCTCAAGTATATGGTCAACATTTAATAGGAAGTCTGTTGGAGAAGGAGAAAAACCATGCAGGGTATCTTCGGGAATATTGATGAGTGTCCTTCAAGAGTTAAAGATATATGAAGCAGAGTTACAGTTTTAAACAGCAGAGCTGACATGCACACATAATTAGTTGATTTTTTGATGCTTGATCTAATATTTTTATGAGCCCCACTCCGCATTTTGTTTATCAAAGGGAGAATATCCTCTCTTGTGCTCCCGCTGTAACAATCCTAATGCTATCCACAGCAAATGGATGTGTTTTGTAGAATAGGCGGAAGCTTATCCACAGATAGGCAAGAGAAAAAAGTATTAATATAGTTCCCAAACATTAACGCTTTAACATTTATAAGCAAAGCACAACAGTTCAGAACACAGTTATGCAAAATCACCATAAAAATTGTAAGTGGCTTCCAGGGCCAAAGTTTTGACAGAGGTGTTAAGATACCAGCAAGGAATGTGTATATCAAAAGGAAACTGGTGAGTAATGGAAGCCCACACAGTCAATGAAGGCATCATAAAATCCCACTTGGCAGAGCTGTGTAAATTCTGCCGGAGGAAAGAGTAATGTAGGCTGATGACACTCAACACTTGAATGACATCCTCCTCCTAATTGTTGAGGATTAGCAAGCAACTTTCTGATTACAACTTGGCTTCTTGTGTCTTTTATGCCTAGAAAGAGAGAACTGGTCATTCCAATATGAGTACTGTAATCCACGTAAGAATCACAGCTCACCAAAGAAATAACAAAACTGTCATGGTGTATATATCAGTCTCCTTCATATCGGTGAATAAGTTCCCACTCCTGAGGAAAGGAGATCCTTGGTGAGTTAATCAAATGAGGTCTTATGTGTGTATGGCTGAGGGCCAGATGTGGGACTTGGGTGAATTCACAAAGATTAAAAACTGCTTTGTGAAGTATGTATCTTCTTCTGAGAATAAGACGTTTCTCTATCTTTCTCCTCCAGAGCTATCTTGGAGTCATAAGTAAAGTGATTAAATTCCATACCACTGTATACGGTTAGTTAGATAATCCTCATTACAATGAATTTATACCAAAATATGAGACTGTCCCTAAATAACAAAACAGAAATGACAGGTAACAGGTGCTTCCCTCTTTCATTATCATAGGAATTCATATGTGGGAACATTCATACATTCCAAAGTTGAGAATAACACTGTGTTTATGGAGAAATCCATCACCTTGGAAAGCATTATTCTTACCTGGTTTGAAGACAAAATAAGACATACCATAGGCCTCTAACAAACGTAAGTAGTTCATTGTTGTAATATAATTGCTATGCAACAACTGGTTGCTCTCATGAGAATTTATATCCAGCTAACTTTATAAAATTCATGGATTTGGGACAGGAAGTTAACAAAAATAACAACCAAAGCAATGACTAGTATCCTCTTAAAACTTAGTTTAATCTTAACAGTATCCCTTTGAGGAAGTCATCAAAGAGCATATGCCCAGTAGAGCCATCACAGAGGCTGACACACCTAGCTACACTAATTGGTGTCAGAAGTTTCCCACTCTAACACATATGCGCCCAGCCTTACCCAGAGTGTAGGCTGAATTCACCAGATCAACTGCCAAAGGGCTGGAAGAAGGGTTTTTCCTCCAAACCATCAAGATCTAATTTATGTATTGTACCATATTGAATACATCTTACTAGTGAGAGTGCTCTCATGTGTCATCATGTTTTAATTTTATTTCATTTTCAAGGTCTGAGTATTTACTTTTAATCAGGGTATCAATATCATTCTTAATTTCCATTTTTCCCCTCCTGGCAATTCAATGAAATGCATGAAGTTGTGAATAGTCCACATCACGGACTATGGTTTCTGGTTCATTCTTATTGTGACAACCAAAGCACTGGAAATGAAATTGAAGAAATAAAAGCTGGTTTCTAGGGGATTCATTTACACTGTTTAGTTGAGTTAAACATCATGGGTAACCAAGTGGTTTATCCCTAACTTTTAAAGAGATTCAGGATGGTTATGTTCTCTCTTATCTCTTGGAAATGCAGGGGGAGGGGGTGGTCAGGAGGGGTGGCATTCACAGTAAAGAGTGGGGAGTCATTTGGACGTTAACTTCTCTTGTCACACTGCTGTGGGGCCAGCCTGTGTCTTACCAGAAATTCATAGAGTGCCTCTTCCCATAGCTAAGTGAACATTTCATGACTGACTCTTAAAGAAATTTTACCAACCAAAGGGCTGAAGCTATACATTATTTTAAACAATTGAGGTGTTAAGTTTAATATTGCTAATAGATGAATGCAATGTTAATCAAAAGCTGAGCCTGTGGGCTTTCCGGCAAAGAAATGTTAAACAAATAAAAATACATTGGAGTTATTTGCTTTAACTTTTAATTTTTTTGTTTTCTTAAAAGAACAGGAAAATGCTGAAAGCAATTTGGAGTGATGAAAATGTGTGACGATACCAAAAATAAATCACTCAATTCACTCAAGATGCTAAGTGGTGCCTACTGATAGATCAAATATGTGAGTGGCCCACAGAGAACTTCAACTTCCAAAAGGCACCAATTTTTCATTTGAAAATAAAGGTTAAGATTGCAGGTGTTTTGGGGAGAAAATGATGCTGGCAGCTATAAAACACTATGAAACAATTTATATTAAGGCTATTCTAACACTGACATATGGATTTACAATCTTTCAAAACCACTAGAATTTGAAATTTGAAGGCAAAAAACCAACAAACAAGGAAAAATCATCTTCTGGTGTTTAAAATATAATCTAGCAGGTTGTAATGAGTTCATGTTCCAAGCAAGGCATCATCCAACTTGAAATGTCAATCAATATTTTATGACGTTGTCATTATTTTTCACAGGTGCCCAAGAAACCCTACCAACCCAGGTATAGATTCATTGCATCTAGTCAGCTTCAACAGCCTCCTTAACTGTCATCCTTTCCTTTTGCCCTTTTGTTACCTGTTACACCTGCAACTTTTAGTTTACCTCTCAACTTAAACTTAGGCCCTTCATACATGTCATATTTGCTCTTCAAATAAAGGTCCCAACCTATTGCTCCAGATGTCTTAACATGTACACCCACCTGGATATTTGTGGATACCACATCCTTATGTTATTTCCAGAAGTGTTTCTAGCTTTTTTTTATGCATAAGATTTAAAAAAGAAATTTTTTAAGTAAATTCTATTAAAAAGATAAAAGCTAAATTTAATTAAGTAATTCCAAACCTAAGGGAACTAAGAACAATTCTAACCAGGGTCCAAGAAAACACAATAAGAACAGCAGATTGAAGGCTCCCCATCCATTTATTCCTTAGCTTTTCTAACTGGATCTTTAATGGAAGAGCCCTCCTTCAGAGGTCAGAAGGAATTTGGTCCTCACTGTCTTCTGCCCTGACGTTACATCTCAGACCAGGCTCCTCTTAACATGTTTATTCCAATACCAATAATAAGCATTGGAGTAAAAAATTTAAAATTGAATGCACAATGGCACTCTTGTAGTATAATCCATACTCTTAAGCATTTTGTCAAAACAGGTACAACATATGAAGAACTCGAACAGACACTCACCTGCCTCACAGTTTTCAGTCACAAGCCCTTTATACAGGTGTTGGCTGAAGGAAATCTTTACATCTTCTCCTTCCATGTGAATGACCAAGAGACCTGTGGTCATCCTAGCTGGAACACCCTGGTCCGTAACTTTTAACTGCAGCCAGAAAGGGAAATATTCTGAAGACAGACTTTGCTGAAGCTGAATTTCTCCTGTATGTTTATCAATAGAAAACATTGACTGGGTCTCTGCAAGACTAAAAACCACAGTTCCATTGGGCCCCAAGTCTGGGTCATCGGCTTTCAGAATGACAGTTGTCTGGTTTGTAGGTGACTGGGGGGAAAGAAAAATATCTAAAGGGTTCTGTTCCAAAAGTGGGTCATTGTCATTAACATCAGTGATATATACTTTTATAATTACAGTAGTGCTTCGTGAGCCCTCGATGCTGCAGTCTCTGGCCACAGCACTAAATGTATGCTGAGATCTGGCTTCACGGTTGAGGGTGTTGCTGGTTCTCAATGTACCTGACGTAGGATCAATGGTGAATGCACCAGAGGCCTCATCAGTCAAAAGATACTCAGTTTGCCCATTCAGGCCTTCATCCTTGTCCACAGCTGAAAGCATAAGAACCACTGTTCCCACTTCAGCATCTTCTCTCACAGACGACTGATAATAAAGTGTGGGAAAAAAAGGGCTGTGGTCATTGGCATCCAAAACTCTAACTTGCAGGTGTATTACAGAGCTCCTAGGCGGATCTCCCAGATCAGAGCACAGGATGGCAAGGGTGAAATTGCTGACTTGCTCCCGGTCCAAAGCACGAGTGGTTGAGAGTTCTCCTGACATCTCATTTATAGCAAAGTACTCATCGGTATTTCCATCTATTAAAAGAAATTCCAAATTCATTTGAATTGAAAAAGTAGTAGCTCTTTGCTAGCACTATCTATGGTATTTATTTACACATTCATTCAAAAAGATATTTATTCCTGATTATATTTTATCCCGGCACTTTTGTAAATATTGGGGATATAACAGTCAACACAATAAAGACTCTGTCCTCATGAAACTTCTGTTCTATTGAGGGAATAAACAGAATAATATGATTCAATGCCTGTCTTTAATCAGTCAATAATTAGAACGCTAGTTTTCACTGATTTGCAGCCATATGATTTCTTTGTGTGCATCTTCAACTTTTAATTTTAATGTATTTTTCCTCATAACAGGATGAAGATATATGTTTTATTTAACATAAAAAACAATAGGAGTTGAGGATAAGAAACAGAATATAATAAAGTGTGGGAAAAAAAGGGCTGTGGTCATTGGCATCCAAAACTCTAACTTGGGAATATAATGTCCTTTTTTTTAGCTATCAATCAGAAACTAGCAGATTTGATTTGTGGTTATTTTCCCAAATATTACCCACTACAGATTTCATGCCTGTTATACTATTGCAGTAAGCTGTCTCTTCTACAAGTCCACAAAGTTTTGTACATGAATCATAACACTTTGGTTAGAATTAGTTGGACACTTTGCTATTTCTTCCAAAACATAAGTAAGGACAATGTTCTATTCATCTATTCCTTTAAAAAAAAATCTGCCCTTTACTATATTCCATGGTATCAAGTAGAAAAAAAATTAAAATTGAACACAAGGACAAAAAGATTTCAAAGACATTTTTAAATAACCATGAAAATTAGGGAGGAAAAATGTGGTTCAAATACTTGCCAGCCATATTCTTTGGATGAAGAGCAGGCCCAATAGTGTGGGAACTTACTAGAGCCTGCATATCAGAGGTATATAGGGACCAAGTGGAGTGTCATTGAGGGGAAACAACAGCTATAGGTAGTTTTAAGGAGGAGGAGAGGGCCTTGTATTTTCATTCATGAGGCATAGTTAATTTACACAAAAAGTGGAGACAATTGGACAAACCTACATTTCTGTAGTGCTTGTGGTTGACAAAGTGAATCAGTCATTCAGCAAACATTTGATGAGCACCTACTATGTGCCAAGTTTGTGCTTGAGATCAGAGATATGAGGGGAGTAAGACATGACCTAGCTTCAAGAGTTTACAGTCTAAAAAGGAAAGGCTGGTCAATACTAAGGTATTAAAGTAGCCTGTGAAAATCATACGTACAGAGTGCTACGTCAGTACATACAGATAGTGCTAGCCAAGGGCTGCTATTTCTCTGAGAAGTATAGAAAAAGGGCACATAGTCCTATGTTACTACGGCCAAGAAATGCTTACTGGAAAAAGTGAGATCAAAGCTCACTCCTAAAGTGGAGGAAGCCACACTACAGGTTTTAGGAAGAGTGCTCCATGCAGAGAAGGAGCCTCTGAGAAGTTCCAGGAATATAAGAATTAACAGGCTGCAAATGTTTGGGTGTGACTAGTACACAGGGCTTCTGGCTGTTTGTATGTGGAGAGTAGGAAAAGGCTGGCAGTAGCGGCAGAGGAAAGACATGAATTTGGGAGGTAAGCAGGGGATTAAATTGTACAGGGCTCTAGGTATACTGCTGAGGATTCTATACTTTCCCTGAAATCCATGAGGGAGACTTCCCAAAGGATTTTGGACATGAAAGTGTCATGAATAAAATTTCTATTTTAAGAATAGTATTGAGGCAGCAATGTCAATGGTTTATTAGAAAATAAAGTCCCAGCACTTTTGAAGCTCTCCTGAAATCCCAGTACTTTTGGAAGCCAAGGCAGGAGGATCCCTTGAGCCCAGGAATTTGAGTCCAGCCTGGCAATATAGTGAGACCTGATCTCTACAAAAAAAATAATAATAACAATAATAATAAAAGACTTAAGTTATTTAGGCATGGTGGCATGCACCAGTAGTCTCAGCTACTCAGGTAGCTGAGGTGGGAGGATTGCTTGAGCCTGGCAGAGAGTAGAGGCTGTAGTGAGCTGTGATTCCGCCACTGCTCAGCCTTGGTGACAGAGCGAGACCCTGTCTTTAAAAAAAAAAAAAAAAAGAAAATGAAAATGAAAAGGTTTTAGGAGTCATAGTAATCTACTTGTGCAACAAGGTGTATCTGAAACAATATGTGCATACAGGGAGTGAACACACTGCAAAGATGTTAAGGAGGAAAATTAAGAAGTTGTGGAGAAAGGATTCTTAACCTGGCTTAGGCGAATGAGTGAAGGGTGTTTAGATCAATCAATCATCTTTAAAATGAGGCCTGAGTGCAGCTGGGTTACTTGAAGCTTTCTCAGGAATTCACCTGGGAACAGGCAGTTTTGTGGTAATTTCCAGAAGTTCAATTTAAATATCCTTATTCCTAACATTGTTCTATCTGAGCGATCACCTGGGATCATGAAATGTATCTTTCCCACATTCACCTTTATAAAAACTCTTCCTGCAAATCAGAAAAGAAAGTCTCCCTCTCACCCAAATAAATGGCTGCCAAATAAAGCGGTCATTCACAATATTGAAAGTTCAGGGGGGCGATCCAAGATGGCCGTTTAGGAACAGCTCAGGATTGCAGCTCCCAGTGAAAGCGCAGAGGGTGAGTGGACGCCGCATTTTTATTGCCCACAGGCTAGGAAATTCCCAGGCGGAGGTGCTCCACAGGTCACCAGCGCGGCTGTTTCAGCCAGCGCGGCTGTGCCAGCCAGCGCGGCTGTGCCAGCCAGCGTCGCTGCCTTGCCCCGCACGGCTGCTTTGTCGGCGCCCCGGAGCAGCGGTTCTCCGTACAAAATACACCAGTCCGGGTGCCCTTTTGGCTGGCGATTGGAGCCACGGGAAGTCACCCATTCATCTGTTTAAAAAGGAGACTGACCAGAGAACCAGGACAGTAGATTCCAGGGCAAAAAAAAAAAAAAAAAAAGCGCCACAAACCTCAGTGCCGCTGTTTAAGCCAGCACAGTGAGTGGCCGTGGGGAAAACAAACAGACCCCGGTGCCTCTTCAACAGGCGACTGGAACACCAACTTAAAAAAGGCTCTGAGGCAGGGAGCCAGGCGATCAGGCTTGGCTGGTCCCACCCCCACAAAAGAACAGCAATCAGAAACTCTGGATTGAGAGTTTCATAGCAAGCACAGCTGAACCCGGGATGGTCCAGCTCTGTGGGGGAGGGGCGTCCGCCATTAGAGAGGCAGCCCGCCATGAAGGAGGTAGTCGACCAATGCTGAGGCAGCCCGCCGTTGCCAAGGCAACCCGCCATTGCTGAGGCAGCCCGCCGTTGCCAAGGCAACCCGCCACAGCAGAGAGACTCTGCCTCAACAGAGGCGGGCCACCATCGCCAAAGCAGTTCTAACTACACCCATATAAACAAGATTGCAGGGAAGTTCACTTGGCAGCTGGGCAGAGCCCACAGCAGCTCAGCAAAGCCTCTACAGGCCGACAGTGACTAGGCTGCCCCCTTGCTGGGCAGGGCAAGTCTGAAGGAAAAAAAAAGAAGGCAGCAGCATAACAGAAACTCATAAATAAAGCCCTAAATCCCTGGGACAGAGCACCAGGGAACAAAAAACAGTTTATGAGTTCTGCTGCCGCAGACCTAAATGTACCTGCCCAGCAGCTCTGAATGAACAACAGAGCTCACAGCTCACCATTTGAGCTCCTATAAAGAAGAGACCGTCTCCTCAAGCAGCTCCCTGACCCACATATATCCAAAGAGACACCTCATAAAGGAGAGATCAGATTGACACTAGGCGGGTATCCTTCTGGGACAAAGATAGCAGAAGAAGAAAACTAGTAACAACCCTTACTGTTCAGCAGCTGCTGCAGGTGAACCCCAGGCAAGCAGGGCCTGGAGTGAACCTCAGCAGACCTACGGCAGAGGGGCCAGACTGTCAGAAGGAAAACCAAGAAACAGAAATAACCTCATCATCAACAAACAGAACGTCAATCTGAAAGATTTGAGACCCAATCTGAAAGCCAGCAACTACAAAGTCGACAGGTGGATAAATCCTTAAAGATGGGAAGAAACCAGCACAAAAAGGATGAAAACACCCGAAACCAGAACACCTCTCCTCCTACAAGGGATCACAACTCCTCACCAGCAAGGGAACAAGGTTGGAGGGAGAAGAAGTGTGATGAAATGACAGAATCAGACTTCAGAAGGTGGGTAGGAAGAAACTTCTGTGAACTTAAAGAACATGTTCTAACCAAATGCAAAGAAACTAAGAACCTTGAAAAAAGATTTGACGAAATGCTAACAAGAATGGACAAAATGGAAAGGAATATAAGTGAATTGATGGAGCTGAAAAACGCAACACGAGAACTTCGCGAAGCATGCATAAGTATCAACAGCCGAATTGACCAAGCAGAAGAAAGGATATCAGAGGTCGAAGATCGACTCAATGAAATAAAACGGGAAGGCAAGACTGGAGAGAAAAGGATAAAAAGGAATGAACAAAGTCTCCAAGAAATGTGGGACTATGTGAAAAGACCTAATCTACGTTTGATAGGCGTACCTGAATGCAACGAAGAGAATGAATCCAAGCTGGAAAATACTCTTCAGGATACTATGCAGAAAAACTTCCCCAACCTAGCAAGACAGGCAAACATTCAAGTCCAGGAAATACAGAGAACACCACAAAGATATTCGTCAAGAAGAGCAACCCCAAGGCACATAATCGTCAGATTCACCAGGGTTGAAATGAAGGAGAAAATACTAAGGGCAGCCAGAGAGAAAGGTCAGGTTACCCACAAAGGGAAGCCCATCAGACTCACAGCAGATCTCTCAGCAGAAACCCTACAAGCCAGAAGAGAGTGGGGGCCAATCTATTCAACATCCTTAAAGAAAAGAACTTTCAACCCAGAATCTCCTGTCCAGCCAAACTAAACTTCATAAGTGAAGGAAAAATAAAATCCTTTGGGAACATGCAAGTACTCAGAGATTTCGTCACCACCAGGCCAGCTCTACAAGAGCTCCTGAAAGAGGCTCTACACATATAAAGGAACAACAAGTACCAGCTCAACTAAAGGGCAAAACACCCAGCTAGCACCAAAATGGCAGTATCAAATTCGCACATAACAATATTAACCCTAAATGTAAATGGACTAAATGCCCCAGTCAAAAGACACAGACTGGCAAATTGGATAAAAAGCCAAAACCCATTGGTGTGCTGTATCCAGGAAACCCATCTCACATGCAAGAATACACAAAGGCTCAAAATAAAGGGATGGAGGAAGGTTTACCAAGCAAATGGAGAGCAAAAAAAAGCAGGAGTTGCAATTCTCATCTCTGATAAATTAGACTTTAAAGCAACAAAGATCATAAGAGACAAAGAGGGACATTACATAATGGTCAAAGGATCAATGCAACAAGAAGAGCTAACGATCCTAAATATATATGCACCCAATACAGGAGCAACCAGATACATAAGGCAAGTTCTTAATGACTTACAAAGAGACTTAGACTCCCACACAATAATAGTGGGAGACTTTAACACCCCATTGTCAATATTAGACAGATCAACCAGACAGAAAATTAACAAGGATATGCAGGACTTGAACTCAGACATGGACCAAGCAAACCTAATAGACATTTACAGAACTCTCCACCCCAAACCCATGGAATATACATTCTTCTCAGCACCACATCACACCTACTCTAAAATTGACCACATAATTGGGAGTAAATCACTCCTCAGCAAATGCAAAAGAACGGAAATCGTAACAAACAGTCTCTCAGACTACAGTGCAATCAAGTTAGAACTCAGAATTCAAAAACTAACCCAGAACTGCACAGCTTTATGGAAACTGAACAACTTGCTCTTGAATGTTGACTGGATAAACAATGAAATGAAGACAGAAGTAAAGATGTTCTTCAAAACCAAAGAGAATGAAGACACAACATACCAGAATCTCTGGGACACATTTAAAGCAGTCTCTAGAGGAAAATATATAGCAATAAGTGCCCACATGAGAAGCAAGGAGAGATCAAAAATTAACACCCTATCGTCAAAACTGAAAGAGCTAGAGAAGTAAGATCAAAAAACCTCAAAGTCTAGCAGAAGACAAGAAATAGCTAAGATCAGAGCAGAACTGAAGGAGATAGAGACACAAAAACCCCTTCAAAAAATCAATAAATCCAGGAGCTGGTTTTTTGAAAAGATCAACAAAATAGACAGACCACTAGCCAGATTAATAAAAAAGAAAAGAGAGAATAACCAAATTGATGCAATAAAAAATGATAAAGGGGATATCACCACAGATTCCACAGAAATTCAAACCATCATCAGAGATTATTACAAACAACTCTATTCACATAAACTAATAAACCTGGAAGAAATGGATAAATTCCTGGACACTTGCCTCACAAGCCTAAACCAGGAAGAAGCCGAAACCCTGAACAGACCCATAACAAGGTCTGAAGTTGAGGCAGCAATTAAGAGCTTACCACCCAAAAAAAGTCCAGGTCCAGATGGGTTCACAGCCAAATTCTACCAGACATACAAAGAGGAGCTGGTACCATTCCTTCTGAAACTATTCCAAACAATACAAAAAGAGGGAATTCTTCCCAAATCATTTTATGAGACCAACATCATCCTGATTCCAAAACCCGGCAGAGACTCAACAACAAAAGAAAACTTCAGGCCAATATCCATGATGAACATAGATGCAAAAATCTTCAATAAAATACTGACAAGCCGATTGCAACAGCACATCAAAAAGCTTATCCACCATGATCAAGTAGGCTTCATCCCAGGGATGCAAGGCTGGTTCAACATACACAAGTCTATAAACGTAATTCACCACATAAACAGAACCAAAGACAAAAACCACATGATTATCTCAATTGATGCAGAGAAGGCCTTTGACAAAATTCAACAGCCCTTTATGCTAAAAACCCTCAATAAGCTAGGTATTGATGGAACGTATCTCAAAATAATAAAAGCTATTTATGACAAACCAACAGCCAATATCATACTGAATGGGCAAAAAACTGGAAGCATTCCCCTTGAAATGTGGCACCAGACAAGGATGCCCTCTCTCACCACTGCTATTCAATACGGTATTAGAAGTTCTAGCCAGAGCAATCAGGCAAGAAAAGAAATAAAGGGCATTCAAATAGGAAAGGAGGAAGTCAAATTGTCTCTATTTGCAGACGACATGATTGTATATCTAGAAGACCCCATCCTCTCAGCCCCAAATCTCCTGAAACTGATAAGCAAGTTCAGCAAAGTCTCAGGATACAAAATCAATGTGCAAAAATCACATGCATTCCTATACACCAATAACAGACTTAAAGAGAGCCAAATCAAGAACAAACTTCCGTTCACAATTGCCACAAAGAGAATTAAATACCTAGGGATACAACTAACAAGGAACCTAAAGGACCTCTTCAAGGAGAACTACAAGCCACTGCTCAATGAAATCAGAGAGGACACAAACAGATGGAGAAACATTCCATGTTCATGGTTAGGAAGAATCAATATCCTGAAAATGGCCATACTGCCCAAAGTAATTTACAGATTCAATGCTATACCCATCAAGCTACCAATGACCTTCTTCGCAGAACTGGAAAAAACCACCTTAAACTTCATATGGAACCAAAAGAGAGCCCACATAGCCAAGTCAATTCTAAGCAAAAAGAACAAAGCAGGAGGCATCACACTACCGGACTTCAAACTATACTACAGGGCTACAGTAATCAAAACAGCATGGTACTGGTACCAAAACAGAGATATAGACCAATGGAACAGAACAGAGGTCTCAGAGGCAACACAACATATCTACAACCATCTGATCTTTGACAAACCAGACAAAAACAAGCAATGGGGAAAGGATTCCCTGTTCAATAAATGGTGTTAGGAAAGCTGGCTAGCCATGTGCAGAAAGCAGAAACTGGACCCCTTCCTGACACCTTACACTAAAATAACTCCAGATGGATTAAAGACTTGAACATAAGACCTAACACCATAAAAACCCTAGAAGAAAATCTAGGCAAAACCATTCAGGACGTAGGTGTAGCAAGGACTTCATGACCAAAACACCAAAAGTATCGACAACAAAAGCCAAAATAGACAAATGAGACCTAATCAAATTCCACAGCTTCTGCACAGCAAAAGAAACAGTCATTAGAGTGAATCGGCAACCAACAGAATGGGAAAAAATTTTTGCAGTTTACCCATCTGACAAAGGGCTGATATCCAAAATTTACAAAGAACTAAAACAGATTTACAAGAAAAAAACTAACAAGCCCATTCAAAAGTGGGCAAAGGACATGAACAGACACTTTACAAAAGAAGACATACATGAGGCCAACAAACATATGAAAAAATGCTCATCATCACTGGTCATCAGAGAAATGCAAATCAAAACTACATTGAGATACCATCTCGCGCCAGTTAGAATGGCGATCATTAAAAAATCTGGAGACAACAGATGCTGGAGAGGATGTGGAGAAACAGGAACACTTTTACACTGTTGGTGGGAGTGTAAATTAGTTCAACCATTGTGGAAGACAGTGTGACGATTCCTCAAGGACCTAGAAATAGAAATTCCATTTGACCCAGCAATCCCATTACTGGGTATATATCCAAAGGATTACAAATCGTTCTACTATGAGGACACGTGCACACGAATGTTCATTGCAGCACTGTTTACAATAGCAAAGACCTGGAACCAACCCAAATGCCCATCAACGATAGACTGGATAGGGAAAATGTGGCACATATACACCGTGCAATATTATGCAGCCATCAAAAACGATGAGTTTGTGTCCTTTGTAGGGACATGGATGAACCTGGAAACCATCATTCCCAGCAAACTGACAGAAGAGCAGAAGATCAAACACCGCATGTTCTCACTCATAGGCGGGTGTTGAACAATGAGAACACATGGACACAGGGAGGGGAGCACTACACACTGGGGTCAGTTGGGGGGAAATAGGGGAGGGATGGTGGGGGGTGGGGAGCTGGGGAGAGACAGCAAGGGGATAAATGCCAGATGTAGGTGATGGGGAGGAAGGCAGCAAATCACACTGCCAAGTGTGTACCTATGCAACAATTTTGCATGTTCTTCACATGTACCCCAAAACCCAAAATGCAATAAAATAAATAAATGGGAAAAAAAAAAGAAAGTTCAATGTCAAGACGGTAACTGGCTTTAATGCCTGGGAAAAATATCCTTTTGCAGTAGAAGAGGTTCTCTGCTATCAATCAAATTATAGGGCCTATTCAAGTTTTTAAATGGTAGATAAATAAAAAGGACTCTTCATTAACATTTTGGCATATAACTCAGAAGATATACAAGTACTAAATTAACTTCTGTAATCATACTTCCATTTTTAAAAATGTAAAAAAGGAATTTTCAGTGCTTACATCAGTAACAAAGAGAAACAGCAACAGATTTGGCACTGCACTTTGTCTTATTTTAGCAAAAAGGAACATGCATTCCCAGAATCATGAACTCACTGGAAAAAAGGAACCCATCAATCTGATTCAGAGATGCATTTCCAATACAGCTTTACGTTTTATGTTATTGTTTGTCAAAATTTGGGTCCTTGAGGCTGTCAGGAAATTGTGAAACATTTTGAAATAGGAAGAACAAGATGAGCAGGTGCCCTGGTATTGAAGAAAGAAGGGTGGGGCACAAGTGTCCAGTGTGTTTTTGCCATCAGAGTGGTCTTCCACCTTCACTGCCTTTTTGACCACTCTGTAAATTGTTGAAAACAGATAATAATGTAAATGATTCTTGTCCACAGAAATGCCAGTAAATCTGGTGAAATGCCACTGACTGTTGTCTTGCAAATATACCTGTTACGTATTTCAGAATTCCTTATTCCCTTTGTGTGTGTGTGTGCCTACGTACGGCTTTTGGAATTTTCCTTGAACCAGTTTTAACATCTTTTTGGTTCACTCATTAATTAGTGAATTAAATAAAAGTTATTTGCAGGTACCATTTTTATATTTGTATGACAGTTACTATTTGACTTTTAATAACAACATCCTTTAATGGGACCTGGATCTAGGATGCAGATAGAGACGGGAGCCATTAGCCTCCCAATGGCAGCTAAAGACAGGTGCTGGATGAAATGACCCAGTAAGCATGTGTCTATGAGAAAAAAAAAATTAAAACTGATTATGTGAAAGCAACAAAAATAGAAAAACACTATCTGTTACATCCTTACATCCACTAATGTTAGGACAGAAAACAATTCACAGCAGTTTGCAAAGGCAGATTTTTTTTTTTTTTTTTTTTTTTTGTTTGATGAGGGGTTTTTCCTTTTTTTCCCAGGCTGGAGTGCAATGGTGCGATCTCGGCTCACCGCAACCTCCGCCTCCTGGGTTCAGGCAATTCTCCTGCCTCAGCCTCCTGAGTAGCTGGGATTACAGGCACGCGCCACCATGCCCAGCTAATGTTTTGTATTTTTAGTAGAGACGGGGTTTCACCATGTTGACCAGGATGGTCTCGATCTCTTGACCTTGTGATCCACCCACCTCGGCCTCCCAAAGTACTGGGATTACAGGCTTGAGCCACCATGCCCGGCGCAAAGGCAGATTTTTAAAGAATGTGGAGGACAGTGGTTCAAGGTAGCTGTGAGAAGGAGGTAGAGAGAAAGCTCAGGCACAAATCAGTTCTGACTGGATGTGTATTTTGTAGACAAAACCAACAGGTATCAACACAGAGTAATCGACACAGAGGAGTGTGTGTCAACTCAGCATCCTGGAGGAAATTTTTAAATACTTACATATTTGGAAGGCTGAGGCACAAGAATTGCTTGAATCTGAGAGGTGGACGTTGCAGTGAACCTTCATGCCACTGCACTCCAGCTTGGGTGACAGAGCAAGACTGTCTTAACAAACAAATAAGCAAACTTACCAATTATGTGATATTCGACAGCTCTGTTATTGCCGGCATCCATATCAGAGGCTAAAACAGTATAGACAACCTCTGGTTCCTGGTTTTCCAGAACCTCAATGTCGTAACTGAAAACAATAAACTCTGGTGCGTGATCATTTTCATCTTCAACAGTGCAGAGGATTGTTGTGGTGCCGGACAGCGAAGGGACTCCGCCATCTCGTACTAGTACTGACAAAGAGCACAAAGATGGCATGAATTGTGGCCTTTGATTCATACCTAAAACATACTATTCTAACTAGACCAAGTCAGACTAAACTAACCAGGTAGCACTGGCTCAATAATATTTTATTTAAATATACCCTACCAAAATGTAACATTTCACCACTGAACTGGTTTTTTTGTTTTGTTTTGTTTTACTTTGTTTTGTTTTGCATAGTCAAAGAATCCCTTACCTCGAAGGGTGAAGACCTCTTGAATTTCTCTGTCAAGCATGGTGGTTGTCACTACTTCTCCAGTGTCAGAATTTATCTGGAACAATTCAAATGAAGCACCTGGCATGATTTCAAACTGAAGCTTGGAATTGACTCCTTAAGAAAAGCAAAGAAAAACTTAGCAATCATTTCTCTGAAATACATTCACCCACTTTCCTATTTCTTTTCTTTGAACATGATATGCCATAGATGAAAATGGCAAGATTCTCAAACAGCCTTCAAATTAAGGTAAAAGAAAAACTCTTTTGGCCATTCTTGCTAAATAAAAGCCTCATGGGCTGAAATGTTTGATTTTCAAAAGTCTTATGAGACTTCCCCACAGTGAATGCTTAGAATTTTTTCCTTCCCATAAAAAATTTCTTATGAGTGTGCAACTCTACAACATATTCCTAATTACTCCCTCTAACACCCCTGATTGTGATTTAATGACTTAATTTTAAGCTTACAGGGCAAATGACAATTTCTATAGATTGACCCGCTGTTTAAAAGCCCACGCTAAGTTATAGAACTGTTTATTTTCAACCTCAAGAAGTAGGCACGTAGAACTGCTCATATATGTATTTTTGTTTGTTTTGTCTTCCACTTAGTGTTCAGTCTGCTATCTGGAGTGAGAAATGTGGTACCACATTATTACGCATGTTGGAAATAATTCTTCCCATATTTTTGCGGTTTCATTTCTCCCCTGAGAAAACTCTCAACGTCATTTCCATCACTGGTTAAGAAGATCATTCATACTATTAATTGTAATGACTTTATCCCATGCTGTTGTAATTTATTTGCATTTTACACAAGTTCCTCTCAGTCATTTTCCTACATTCTTTTTTTAACTGACAAGAAGCTAGGTGTACCCCCAGTACTCAGAATGTACAATGTTATACTTTAATAAAAGATAAAATGTCATTCTTTTGGCCTTAACAAAAAAACATCAATTATAGATTTCCATCTTGCCAGCCTTAAAAAGTAAATGTTCATTCCATTATGACCTGGCAGATATTATATAGGAGTGAGAGCTGAAAGGAGTGGAATAGAATTCTAGTTTTATCAGAATGAATATACATATCTTCTTACTATATAACTGGGAGGAGAAATATATTTGAGATATAATCCACAGGCATTGGAATGGCCCTGAGAAAAAAGTCTAATAACATAGGACCAATGTATTTTGTATGATATGGTCAGAGATCACCAAAATGTTTCATTCCATCATTAGGCTTTAGGCATATTATTAATGGTTATTACTAAAGAGTCACTTAAGGATTACTTTGGTCATTTAAAGATCGTGTAATCTATTCTATAGCCAACACAGAATTTCTTAAAATTCCAAGTTGTTAAAATTTGTCATTCCTATCTCTGCCTATTTTATAAAAATGGGAACAATATTATCTTATATTTACATTCCTTTTCCTCAAAAAAGAGAGAAATAACAGGTACCACGCATAGTACTATGTGCCAAGTACTGGGTCAAACAGATGTGACCTCTGTGTTCAAAAAAATCACATAGATCTTTTAATTTTTCAATGAACAAACTCATTCATATGATTTTGTGACAAATTATATATGCACCATTGCATATTTTTGTATGATTTTGTTACACATTATATATACCATTGCATATTATATATTTTATTACATATTATAGTATGCTATATATTATATATTTGTAATTCTCAACACTTGCCAAACCTAGAAAATGTCTTTAATTGTTTACACATAAATTCATATCTTTATACTGTCCCTTCCTCCCACAGTTTCCATTATCCACTATTGTGCCTCACCACTCTACTCAACATTTATCTGGCTTTTTAGGAACTTCCAGATTTTATTTATTTTAATTCTATATGGGTTTTATCCCTAAGATACCAATACATTCACCTTCAGCCATCTTAATACATTATTAAGGATAAATAAAATCTTTACCTACAACTGTACTCTGCATATATACATTTTTTATACCCCAAACTTCATACCCTTTACAACTTGGTAATAGGAAGTAAATTAAATGCATTTTACTACAACTTACTTAGAATTTAATTAGTGCTTTGGTTTTTCCTCCTTAGACCCTTGTAAGCCTACAGAACAAACATAGCATCATCAAACATGAGAACTAAGAAAAGAAAAATTAAAAAGAGATTATTTGGTCTCATTCTATCACCTCACTAAGCAAATTGGAAGTTTGGATCTGAAGATATTTAGTGATATCCTTATGACACATGCCCACTAAAGGATATGTGTGTGTGTGTGTGTGTGTGTGTGTGTGCGTGTGCGCGCGCACATGCGCGCGCACCTATGTGTGTATATGTGTCCATACTTAGGTGTGTGTGCATGCCAGTGTGAATGTGCACAAGTGCATGCACACACACACACACACACACACACACACACAAACACATCTATCTTCTCTTAGACCTCAAGACCTACAGTCCCATGACTTCCTAATTCCTTCCACTCTAGGATACCTCTCCTCAATTCATTTCTCTCCTTCTCCAGTCCAGCCCATAAGCTATCCTTCTAGCAATCTTGCAGTTTCTCAGGTCCTGGGGCTTTCTTCCAAAGATGTCCAGCAAAGCCCCAGCCCTGAATCACTCCAACCATCTCTTTACTTCATTTGAATATCCAACAGATGGCTGGGGCTACAGAAAATTTCACAACATCATGGATAGAGACCACCGCAGCACCATCGTATTGGGCAATCTTTCCAGGTGTCCGTAATCACCCCTCTTCCGTTCAGGTCTCCTGCCCAATCACTACCTGGCTTACTCTCACAGATCACTTCCCTTTCCATTTTCCAGAGAGAAAGGAAGCATTGGCACCCCTCACCCTCTGCACCTGTACTCAACTGTTCCCCTTACTCCCTGTCTCAATGGCAAAGTCATTCTTCAAAACACTCCCAGAATTTTCCTGTCAGGTCTAGTCTTTCTCCTAAAATTTTTTTCCTTAAATTACATCCTTCTCTAGCTATAAGAATCAGGCTTTTTTCTCCTTCTCTTTGTAGCCAAATTTCTTTTGAAAGTCATATTCAGTCTATAGCTAGCTTCAAATCATGCCATTTCCAGTTATTCTTTCTACAGTGACCGTGACCTTCTGATTATAAAATCCACTGGCCATTTCTAGTTCTTACCTAACTTGTCTTCTCTGTGGTATCATATATGGCTGACAGACATTAAAAAAGAAAGAAAGGAAGAAAAGAAGGAACAAAAGGAAGGAGGGAAGAAAGGCATAAGGAAGACAGAAGTAAAAAATAAAAGAAAAAGAATATTTTTGTTTGTTGCTCTGTGACATATTTTTCTCTTGCTTCCTGGAGTGGGGCTCACTGACAAACAATGTGCTGGCCATCACACCATTGCCATCTCATACTACACATTCACGTCTTCAGTTTGTATCCATATGCAGATGACATCCATGCCCATGCACTGAGCTCCAGTCATCTGTTTGGCTGGTTCATTCATTTATTCATTCATGTGTTCACTTAAGAATGCACAGATACTGGGTGTCAGGTACTGGAAAGGCACCACTGATAGTTACCTTGGTCCTCAGAGTTCCCCTCTAGAGGGGAAGATAATTAGATCCACGAGTTACAGAAAGTGTGATAGAATATATGAAATCACTGAGGAAGTGGATCAGAGAAGACATCTCAGGTATAGTTTGGTCATTAATTATCTCATTGAATTAACATATGTAAAGAGTGATCCTAAGTGCCAAGGTACCAAACCATGTTCTAAAAATATAACGTCTGGTAAACAGACAAATTCTCTACCCTCACGGTGTCTACAATATAGCACTGGATACAGATAAGCAAGCTGGTAGTCACAATTCCCCCTGATAAGACATGATGGGTAAGTTGAGTTGCCCTCTATATATCAGAGACCCTAAAGATGAATAGGGATTAATGGGTAAGAAGGAAGAAAGTATGTCTGAATGAGTTCAAAATAAAATCCAAATACCTTACCACAGTCCCCAAAGTCCCATATCACGTGGGTTCTGCATATCTTTCCAACGTATTCTCAGGGACTCACTCCCTTGCTATATTCTTATCCCACTGGTTTCCTTTCTGTTCTCTGAACGTGCTGAGCATCTTTCTGCTGAGGCCTCTGTAGTGGCTGCTCCCTCTGCCTGCTCCTCTCAGTTCTTCACATGGAGTATTATTTATTAAACCATAGTGCCTCAGACCCAAATCTGTTCTTCTGTACTCCACCCTGTGAGGCTGGGGCTTGGGATCTGCAAACCACATTCTCCATCGCCAACTACCCCTCTCCTAGGGTCTGCCACAAATGGACACTAGAAGGAGACTCAAAGTCAGGACAGAAAACAGGACTTCCTTCTTCCTAGTTACTTAGTGTCATCATGAGCAATGCTATTTAGTCTGTTTCACTACTCCCAGAACCAGGCTCTGCAAGGTTCCTTCTCTCATTTTCTTCCTAGGGTCTGATACTCTAAACCTCTTCTTTCCCAGTATTAGTGGTGGTAGCTGCCTTCTAGAGTTTTGTTTTTGGTGTTTTTTTGTTGTTGTTGTTATCTCAGTATTCCCTCTTGTTTACTCATTCATCCAACATCTGTTTGCAGCATCTATTCTTCCTGACTGAATATGGCTGATAGAGTACTTGGCACCATTGTGTCTCAGGTAACAGAGACTCTGAGGTTGGTTTGGTTTTATGTCTTAGGCTTTGAATGCAGTGATGAGTTCCTTAACCATGGGAAATGGAATGCTAGGAATTCAATAATTGGAGAGCTGTCACAATTAATTAAATTATCAGCCGTGTTTGACTGTGATAAAGTGACTCGAATTCCTTAGAGAACCAAATGGTGCTGACTTTGACCACATACTAGTAAAAAGGTCTATGACGTAGAAGATTGTTTTTCAAAGGACTGGGAAATTATAGAAAAATAACTACAAGCTGAGGCTTTAAACCTGTAGCTCAAGTCATAGTTACAAAGCTGGAGAGCTCCTATACAGAAGCCCTAAAATTAACCTCCCTGAAGATCAGATCCAAATTGAGTGACAGGTATAACAAGTACCTTGCAAGGAGATGCCTATTCATGTAAATACCCATAACCAGAGTCAGATTTCAACATAATTCAGGCAGCCAAGTGCAAATCTGACTCAGTTGAAGAAAGCTTATAGTTTTAAAAGAATAGGAAGATTTTTCTAACTTATATGGCATAAACCTGGTAAATATGGGTGGAAATCAATTCTAACAATGTGAAACCTAGGAAGATAGAACATTGGTTTGGGATGGATTTATTGATAGATAAATAGACAATATTGATATTGTTTGCTAGAGAGTCAGAATTTAATGTGTTAGCTCATAGAGTTGTGTCTCTTGAGAGTATCTTTGGTTGGATTCAATGGTGATCTATAATCACTGAGGTTGAGACACTAGATCTTCCTTTGAATACTATGAAGAATCCAAAGCTTAAGGAAATGAGAATGTTAGAATGAATTTATCATGTATGACATGTTCACCGAACTTCCCCACTACCTTTCCTAAGAGTTCAGAGGACCCTCCCTTCATAAGTACACTGGGAAAGGTATTAGAAGGTCACCAGCATCCTTGAAAAGCAGAATGGGTGCGATTTTTCATAGACTGGGGATGGATGATGGTGCCACTGGTCCCAAGGACCACCTTTAGAGAAGCAACTCTTGATACCAATTTATAAAACTATCAGAAGTCATTTGCTTCCACCCATCTTTATGTAAACTTTCTGTAAACATCTTTATGTAAACACTGTTTAACATCATCTAGTTGGTAGAGATATTGATCATCTTGGCATCCAACGGAACATTATTTTGATACACCATTATGATGACATCATGATAATGGGATCTGATAAGTAGAAGGCAGCAAGTAACTTAGATGTCTGAATTAGACACATGCATTAGACTAAGGATTGGCAAACTACAGTCCACTGGTCAAATCTGGCCTGCACCCTGTTTTTGTAAGGTTTTATTGAAATACAGGCACAATATTAATTATGGCTACTGTCTTGCTATAGCGTCAGAGTTGCACAAAAGAGACCATAAAACACACAAAGCCTACAATATGTACTCTCTGGTCCTTTATCAGAAAAAGTTTTGCTGAATTCTATCCTAGAGTAAAAGATGGGAGGGTAATAGGAGCTGAGGACAGAGAGGAAAGCTGGTTGTTAAGCTAAAAGGCACAAAACCTTATCCTCCTCTTCCTCAAACTATGGGGAAATAATAAAGAATTCTTGCCAGGGGTGTGTTATTTTTAGGAAGATCATTTTTCTTTTCTTTTTATTTTAAGACAGCCACTCATTCTGCAACCCAGGGTGGAGTGTGCAGAGGCACAATCATGGTTCACTGCAGCAAATTCCTGGGTTCAAGCCATCCTTCCACTTCAGTTTCCAGAGTAGCTCAGACTACAGGAGCATACCACCATGCCCAACTAATTTTTATATATTTTTTTGTAAAGGCGAGGTCTTGCTATGTTGTCCAAGCTGGTCTTGAATTCCTGGCTTCAAGTAATCCTCCCATGTCGACCTCCCAAAGCACTAAGATTACAGGCATGAGCCACCGTGTCCAGCCAAGATTATTTTTTTGTGTAATGTCTCAACTGTACAGTGACCCACAGTCAGGCATTTCTAAAGCAAAAATAGAATTATGCCTGGCTGAATGAATGAATAAATAAATAAATAAATAAATAAATAAATTCTATACAGTAAAGGCAGCCTGAGGAAGCTTATGTCATACATGCTTCAGTTTCTCAGACCATATGGTCAAAAATGTTTATCGAGTTCCTATGTCATATCTTGCACAACTCCAAGAACCTGGAATAAAAATATTAATAAATAAAAAGTCCTGAGTCGAGGAGAAGTTACAGCCTAGAGAAAAAGCAGACAAATAAACATTTACATAATTATAATACTATATATTAAATGTATTAAGAATATATACCAAAGTTTTAACAGTGATTGTCTCTGAGTGAGTGAGGTTATGACTGGCCCTTATTCTTTTTCATCTGCTTATTTTTGATGTTTATGCAAATGTGTTTATAATAGAATCTTTTTTTATATATAGAGAAAATTTATATAGAGAGAGCCAAGGCAAACATAACAGTCCTAAGGGGTTAGCATAAGTACTGCAGCCTAAGTGGGTGATGGCTTCATTAGCATGCTGTTGTGACTTTCTCTAGCAAATGTTCCATAGCCTTGAATTGGGAAATTCAACTTTTGAAATGCCCTATAATCTAGTCCACTCCTAAATCCTTCTCTTGGGACTTTGGTATAATCAAAGTTGCTAGAATGGCGCAAAGCTAATAAGATCGACCCACACCTGAATCTTGTGGATCTCCTTATGCATCCCTGGAGTAATCAGACTGAATCTAAATGGTGGGCAAATGCTACTGAAGAAAGAATGAGGGGGCATGTCAATGAATAACTACTAATAAAGTGCAGAGGGTCCCAGCGTGGTGGCTCACGACTGTAATCCCTACACTTTGGGAGGTGGAGGCTGGAGGATCACTTGAAGCCAGGAGTTTGAAGCTGAGGTGAGCTATGATTGGGCCACTGCCCTCCAGCCTGGGGGACACAGTGAGATTCTGTCTGTATAAAAATTAAAAAAAAAACACAAATAAATAAAAATAAAGCATCAGGAGTATGTTCTCTTTAAATAGAGTATGGAGGAAAGTTGGTGGATATTTTGCCTGTGTATATGAAGCAGATGAAATGTCACTCCATAAAGAAACATTTAAAATAAACTGAATAGCCAGGTAGTATTGTCCACTCGAGTGAGAAATTATTATTACAAAATGCCATACATTCAGATATTTTAACATCTTTATCCTCTATTCTTTGGTATACATACAAATAAGTCACCTTCTAAAGGGTATACAGAATGGCACCTTATAACTTCCTATGAAGATAAAGCTATCAGCCCAGTGGAAGTATTCCAAAGTCAAGGGATGGAGCCCCTATTTACCATATTGCATTAATTCCAAGATACATGTGCTTTTCACATTTCTAAAAGTAGATGCATCTTAACAATTAATTAGTGATGTCTTCAATTTGATGAAATACGGTGTTTCTCCCTGGCTCCAAGTGTAGGCTTAGGCAGTGCAGTTGTGCATCTATCATAGCAAAAGGGATTCCAGAAAACCAGATGTAGTTTACTGAAGATGACCCCGGATATAGAATACATTTTTTATGGAATAGAGAATAACATCTCATTAATGAATTCTATATTTTATTGTGGCAGTGTACTGTTATTTTATATTCCACACCCTTGAGCGAATATAAGTGAGTGTTATTCCCAGTGGGGTCCCCTTTCCTCTTGGGAGTGAGGAATGGGCACCGCAGGGAGAGATCTTTTTTCACTAACAATATAGCTCTTGTTGGTGGCACCAAATGCTGTAGTTTTAATACCTTAGTTAAAATCTGGTAGTTGTTTTTCCCTTTTAATATAAGAAGAAACTCCTGCTAGAGCTAGTGTGAGTCATACACCATAAACATTCAGTGCTCAAATCCCTGTGGGTTTTCAATGCCAAATAATACTGTATACTTACATTTTTAAAAACTGCATCGTAGAATGCTAGAAAACACATGTTAAGCTCTCTAGTATTGAGTAACGTTGTGGTATTTATAAAAAAAAATACATACTATAAAGTAAACCATTCATAAATTCCAGCGTAATGCCAGTTATGTTAAAATCCTGACTATGTCATTTAATTCTCGTGCATAATCCTATTTTCATTGTTTTAACCCAATAATCGAAAAAGAAAAGAAAGATTGAGGGAAAATATATTCAAAAGTATGTGCATATACACAAATATTCACATATATTTACATAATCAACTACTTAGCAGATCTGGCCTCATTAAAAACACTGAGATTTCCAGTAAATCAAAATTGTCTCCAAAATATGTAAGGTTACATGAGACTCATGAAGATGTTAATGTGTATTTCAAACATCCATTAATCCAGAAAAACAGTAATTTTGTGTCTAAATTCTCAGTTGGCAAACCATAATCGCTAGAATAATAAAGTTTCAATTCAGTTATAATTAGCAGGTTGTAGACAATGCATTCTAAATGAAAATAGCATTAACACTGGGCAACTTGACAGTAAAATCAGAAGAATATATTTAGGGCAATTGTCTTTGGTTAATGTGTGCAAATTTTGAGAGAAATTCTTTTCTCCCTCTTCAAGCGTTAAAGCAAAAGGAATCTTTCTAGTAGAATCCATTACAAAAAATAAAATTCATAAAATAAAGCAAGGCCAAAAGGAAGACGCATTTTACATACCTTACTGACTGCAAAATCACACATCAGCAATAGGTTCAGTGTATGTCTACATACTTTGGGGAGTAGTTTTTATGTTGCCTAGTATCCTATATTGCTCTGTTTCTACAGATAACACTCTAAGAGAACTTTACTGAAATGAAAATATCATAAAACACAAAGCCTATGTATATTTTTCATTGTTTCTGACACCCTAAAAATGAATACTGCCAAAAATGTGCTAAGTTCTAAGCACAGATTGGAGCAAACAATCATCAGCGTGTTTCAGTGTCGTCTCTTAGAAAAACTCTTTGATCACACTGCCCCACTCTGGTCAAAGACAGAAAATTGGGTTAGCCCTTGAAAACAGTGTTCATAACATCACACACAAATTCAAGTAAAGTACATTTCGTTAAGAGATGATGTTTTCCGAATAGGCAAAGTGTTGAAATATTTATAATTTGGTTTAAAATTTCATGTAAATGTATCTTTTGCCCCTTAAATTAACAATGTACAAGTATCTATCACGATTCTTGCAAAAATATAACAAAATATTACATTGATATATAATGCCATTTGCTATATACAAATTTAAATTTTAAAAGACTGAATTATTAAAGGGAGGTAACACGAATGGTTTATATTCATAAAATATTCATATTCATATTAGTTCAGTGTTTCCCATCTGAATGGGAATATAAACTATTCATACTAGTTCAGATGGAAAAATTCAGCATATATTGTGAATTAGAAACACAGTATTGTAATTTTTGTAATTTTATTTAAGATAAAAACAGAACATGATTAAAGTTGGTGAAACTTAGTTGCCAAAACAGCCACAGTGATGTTGAAAAGCAAGTCAAAGAAATTTGTAAATTCCTAACCATAGTTAACTGTTCACTCCAAAGTCATTTGTCTGGACACAGTGGTTGAATTTAGTAAAAATAGTGATAAAGTTAACATATTGACAATTTATTGTGTCAGACACTGGTCTAAGCTCTTTAGATGTAATAATTCATTCATGCTCATAACAAAACTATAATTTAGGCACTGATATTATCTCCATATCACAGATAAGTAGGGAAATAGAAAGGATTAGTAACTTGTTCAAGGTCACATGGCATAAGTAAATGGCAGTTCTAGGATTCAAACCCAGGTGGTCTGACAGAAGCACTACAGCTCTTCCAGTATGCTATATACAGAGAAAATAATGATTTATCTTCTTGTTCTCAATGTATCTAACTTTTATACTCTGAAAGAAATGTGATGCTTTGTCCATACTTCGATTATCAAGGTCAAGTCAATACAGTATATGTTAATTGGGTGTGTATCACCCTAATATAAATAATAATAAAATTAATACAAGCAAATCCTATATTATGTGATATAGCTATATCTTTACAGGTGTATATATTTCTGTGTGGATGCAAATGAAAGTATTAGAAATTTGCGATAATCAGCAACTGTTCATTTTTCCTGAACCATAACTGTTATAAATTATGTCAATTATAATCTTCAATTTTTTTTTTAAGAATTAATGCCCAGTTTCTGTATTTTTAAATTACCTGAATCTCTGTCCAGAGCTTCAACTCTTATGACAAACTCCCCTGGATTTTGGTTTTCTTTCACTGAAGCTTCATACAGCTGCTGCTTAAATACTGGAGCTTCATCGTTTACATCAAGAACAGTAATTGTTAAAGTCTGGGATGAAGAAAGTGCTGGTGTGCCATTATCCAGTGCCAGAACAGTCAGAATGTGCTGAGTTTTCATTTCATAATCCAAAGGACAAGTTGTAGTTAGTAACCCTGTTTTGAAAACAGAAGAAAAGCAACATGTATTCTTATGAAAGTCATGCTTACTCCACTTATGTCTAACTTGTTTACCTGGATAAACATTCAGAAGTCTTTTTTTTTTTTTTTGAGACGGAGTTTCACTCTTGTTACCCAGGCTGGAGTGCAATGCCGCGATCTCGGCTCACCACAACCTCCGCCTCCTGGGTTCAAGCAATTCTCCTGCCTCAGCCTCCTGAGTAGCTGGGATTACAGGCACGTGCCACCATGCCCAGCTAATTTTTTGTATTTTTAGTTTAACTGCTAAAATATGAACTATATTTTTAGTCAGAAAAGTCATCTCAATTTAAATTATATGAAACAAAACAATTTAAGAATAATCTATGTTATTCAATTACTACTGAGAGCACTACATTAAAATTATCTAGCCTCAACATCTACCTCACTTTTTAAAAATATATAGGATACTAACAATATATATCTTGATGTCACATAACACCTCATGTATGAGGTTAGGAGTTCAAGGCCAGCCTGGTCAATGTGGTGAAATCCCATCTCAACTAAAAATACAAAAAGTTAGCCAGGCATGGTGGTGGGCACCTGTAATCCCAGCTACTTGGGAGGCTGAGGTGAGAGAATCACTGGAACCCGGGAAGCGGAGGCTGTAGTATGCTAAGATTGCACCACTTAACTCCAGCCCAGGCAAAAGAACAAGACTCCATCTCAACAAAAGAAAAAAATAGAGCAAAGATGTTATAACTCAGACAATAATCTTCACAAGTAAAACATGTCTCTTTTCCACTGCCATTTTAGCATATCAACCATGTAAGTCAGGGATAATAAAGACTTGCACACAGATAGTCATTACAGGATTCCAATTATTACATTTTGCTTTTAAGATTGCTGTTTGCTTCTCCCATTTTATAAGAATTTTTCTTAAAATAATTAAAGGGGTTTACTGAATTCTATTTTATAAAATAGTTTTTTAAATAATTACTCATCACTTTATATTTCACAGCCATAGCCACCAAAAAAACTCACTAAGTCTTCTTTATAAGAAATATGAGCCTTGTGAGAGAAAAGATATCCCATCTCATACGAATGCTTTTGGCAATTACCATTTTATGTCTTTGAAAAACACCTCCATTGAAACAGTCACTGCAATTACTCAAGAGATTCTGGGACCTATATTACCAAAACACAAGTCTAATTTTGTCCATCCTTTTTAACAATCTGAAATATACCTTCCTTAGCCATCTTGGAACACATTCCAAGTATTACTGAAACAGGTCCTTGGAGAGCCTCAGCTCTAACAGATATCAGCAGCCTGTGTCTGGACTATTTCTCTGTCAGTTGGGCATTTAGGTGGTGTCCATGTGTGCCTCAGAATGAAACCATATGTACAGGATTTAATAAATATTTTGATGAAATTTTCCAACGGAATATAGCCAGACTATAATCATGACTTCCAAATCCTACACATTCAATTCCATTCCAAATAATGCTTTTAACTAACATTTGGGCCAAATGGTATATATCTGATATTTTTTTCTAAGGTTTATGTAGAAATAACTTTTTTTTTAGTGAATAAGATGAGAGTTCATTAATTTTTCAATATCTCCTGAAAAATGAGTAGAGGGAAGTTCATTTTTAAAGTCACAAGACTAAAAATTTGTACATTTATTCTTCCATCAGCAGCATAAAAAACATATAATAGATGTTACCTAGCAACATGGTGACAGTAAGACAAGTGAAGTGAGAGTGAGTGACATTTCTGCAGAGTACCTGACAGTGAATAAATGCTTCTTTAAAAAAATAAATGTTACAATTGATGTGAAAAGCAAGAGTCTTAATATCCAAATGAATTCAGCCATTAAAAATATATATTATTTCCAACATTTACAAATATATGTTTGTATAATCTCAAAGATAAGTTTCCATATCAAAGTCTTTAAACAATGCTGTTGATCTGTCATACTGCTACCTTTATTCACTTTTGGTACCATATCCTACCCTGCAAGTACTCACAATGGGCACAAAGAAGTTTTCTGTTGTGTATTCAGCCCATAATGTCAGCTAGGTACAGAGCATAGCTAATATTAACTAACAGGACAGTTAAAGTTGGTTCTCCAAATACAACCTCTGAGCCTATTATATATACCTAAATTAAACAACAAAAGAAATCAAAAATGTTTTAACCATATGTATCTTGAGAACCATCATTTTAAGAGAAGAAAATGAAAAAGATAAATATAAGCAAGTGACGAGAGGCTTTAATTGGAAGTGGCAGAAAAAGAAATGAAGGGCATCCAAATCAGAAAGGAAGAAGTAAAATTATCCCTGTTTGTATCCCTGTTTGTAGATTACATGATCTCATAAGTAGGAAACCCTAAAGACTCCACCAAATAACTGTTAGAACAAATAAATTCAGAAAAGGTAATATACAAAAATCAACATTCAAAAATCACTTCATTTCTATACACTAACAATAACTATCTGAAAAGGAAATTAGAAAAACAATTATATTGACAATAGCACAAAAAGGAATAAAATAAAACACTTAGGGATAAAGTTAACTAAGGAGGTGACATTGATGAAAGAAAGAAGATACAAATAGAAAGACATGTATGTTCACAGAGTGAAAGGTCTAATATTGTTAAAATGTTCACACTACCCAAAGTGGCAAACTGATCTACAGATTCAATGCAGTCTCCACCAAAATCCCAATGGCATTTGTTGCAGAAATCGAAAAAAATAATATTGCAATTCAAACGGAATTTCGAAGAACCCCAACAGTCAAAATAATCTTGAGAAAGAACAAAACTGGAGGCATCACACTTCCTGACTTTGATATATTAAAAAGCTATAGTAATCAAAACACTATGGTATTGGCATTGGACAAACATTTAGGCCAATGGAACAGAGTGGAGAGCTCAGAAATAAATCCACATGTATATGGTCAATTGATCTTGAACAATGTTGCCAAGAATACACATTAGAAAAAGGTTAATCTCTTTAACAAATGGTGTGGGGAAATTGGATATCCACATGCAAATGAATAAGTTTGTATCCTAAGCTTATACCATACAAAAATAAAACAAAATAAAATGGATTAAAGACTTAAATGTAATACCTGAAAGTATAAAATTCCCAGAAGGAAACACATGGGGGAAAGCTTCGTGACCTGGGTCTTGGCAATTATTTCATGAATACACAACAAAAACCAGACTACAAAAACAAAAATAAACAAGGGAGATTGTGTACAATTAAGAAGCTTCTGCACAGTAAAGAAAAAGACAACCTGTAGAATGGGAGAAAATGTTTGCAAACAATTTATCTGATGAGGGGTTAAAATCCAGTGTGTGTGTGTGTGTGTGTGTGTGTGTATAAAACGCCTACATCTAAACATAAAAAAAAACAAATAACCTAATTTTAAAATGGACAAAAGATTTGAATAGAAATATCTCCAAAAAAGACATACAAATGGCTAACAGGTATATGGAAAAAAATGCTTAATGTCATTAATTATTTGAGAAATGAAAGTCAAAACCACAATGAGATGTCACTCATACCTGTTAGGATGACTATTACTGAAAAAACAAAAGACAACAAGCATTGGTGAGGCCATAGAGAAGTTGGAACCCTTGTACACTTTTGGTGGGAATCCAAAATGTTATAGCCACTATTGAAAATAGCATGGATGTTCTTCAAAGAATAAAAACAGAACTACCATATGACCCAGCAACTCCACTTTTGGATATTATACAAAAGAATTGAAATCAGGATCTTGAAGACAGAGTAGCATGCCCATGTTTTATTGCAGCACCGTCGACAATAGCCAAGATGTGGAAACAACCTAAGAATGTTAATCGGCAGATGAATGGTTAAAGAATATGTGGTATGTGCATGCAGTTGAAGACAATCAGCCTTAAAAGAGAAAGGTGTTTTGCAAGATGTGACAATATGGATAAATCTTGAGGACCTTATGCTAGGTAAGATAAGCCAGTCACAAAAAGACAAAACTCCATGATTCCATTTACATGAAGTGTCTAAAATAGTCTAATTCATGGAAGCAGAGAGTGCAGTGGTGATTGTCAGGGGCTGGATGGAAGGGAAAATGGCAGAAACTAAAGTTTCAGTTAAGCAAGTTGAATAATCTCTAGAGATATGCTGTGCAACATTGAACCCGTAGTCAATAACAATGTATTGTACACTTAAAACTTTGTTAGGAGGGTGGGTCTCATGTTTTCTTACCACAATAAAATAAAATATTTTAAAAAATGACAAATAGGGCACTGTACCTGATGACTTGTCTAGCATAAATGCCATGTTTTCATTTCCTGAGAGGATGCTGTATGTTACTTTTCCATTCCTTCCTTCATCTGGATCATGAGTAGTTATATGGTGCACCAAGGAGCCCACGGGGACATCCTCTTTGACATGGGCAATGGGAAAAGACATAAAAGTGGGCTTGTGGTCATTTACATCCAAAATCACTATTTGTGCCGTCAGTGATCCCAGTCGCCGGTCTGTCACATTCACAGCCTGATCAGACACAGTTACTGTCAGGATGACAGTTGGAATGCTCTCTCTGTCAAGAGGGGACACAGTGACTAATGTGCCAAATGAGGGGTGGATGAGAAATGGATTCATGCCAGGGTTGTGGGATTCAATGTGGTATTGTATTCTACTGTTCAAAAAACTGCCGTCACCATCTTTGGCATTAAAGACGTACACCAGGGTTCCTATGGGAACATTCTCCTCTATGCTGATCACAATAAGTTCATCCTGGAAAGACGGGGAATGGTCATTCTGATCTTCCACATCAATACTAAGGAAGACTGTGCTACTCAGAGAAAGGTTTTTGCTATGGTCTGTAGTAATCACCCTGAAAAGATAATGAGATGTCGTTTCATAATCAAGTTCCTTAGAAAGAAACAAGTCTCCAGTTGAGCTGTCTATTTCAAAGTGTCCGTCCTTATCATCTGCAACAATACTAAAATGTAACTTTCCATTATAATGTTGGTGAAGGTGATCAGGTGACTTTATCAAGCTCATTATTTTTGTGGGCTTCAAATTTTCTGGTATAACTAAATGTCTAATATTCTGAGAAATGATTGCTCTCCCTTTGGATAGTGGGATCACCTGAAATACAAATAAAAGAGATATTAATTTGGGGTATTTTTAAAACACTTTAATCAATACCTATAATAATATTATTTTGAAAACAAATTCCCTTCATGTATGTGATCATACATTAATTAGTGAGAAGTGTCTTTTGTATATTATATAATTCCAGGATGTCTCAGAAGATCAAAACTTGCACAATATTTAGGAGATAAGAGGTACAGAATTTTCTGTTTCCCAGTTTGCTGTATTGTGTGAAATGACAGCTTGATGAAGTCATGCTATAGTTAAGCTGAACTGTAGCCTTGTGATTCTTCAATGGGAAGGCAGGATAGCTAATTCTCCATATTATTGTAAATACTTCGGACCAATCTATCCACAATGACAACATCTGTGTACATTTAAGTATCATATGTCTTTGTTTGTCTGAAACAAGAAACTGGAGGTATGACCATATAGATTTTTCTCTTAACCCACATGTCCTTAAGCAAAGAATATAACTTGGAAACAGAGTTCTTATGGATATAGATCTTTGGTTGTTATATATACCTGTATCAATATTTATGATTGTTACAGGCATGCACAAAGAATCTAGCTATGCACAGTCATCTTCTTTTTGAGTGGTTGGTGTAATTTTTTTCCTACTATGGAGACTTCCCACAACATCTTTGCCCATTATGATTAAAATAAAACGTTAAAATATGAATCTGAAGTTACTTTTCTAAATTAAAAAAAAATTACAAAAAACTATGTCATTTATTACATGGCCATTTGTTTACCTAAGAAGTTTCTCCTGCACATTTACCAGCTCCTTGATATTAGGAATAAGTACAAGAAAAGATACCTTTTGTTCATTATAAACAAGCAACATAAATGCCAATATAGTGATAATTATCTTGTCAAGAACTGTACAAAGCTATTTTGCAAATAATTTGGATCTAAATCATTTCTCTAGTGATATCAAAAAGCTAAGTATGCTACATGCAATACTCTCTTAAAGCAGTATTCATGTCACATACATACATATTCATATACCTACATATTACATGTATCTTCACTCTATAAACTTGTAATAAAAGTCAAATGAAATCTTTAGATGTCCTTCCACATTTTATGGTGACGACATTACCTGAATATTAACAACTGCCTGTCCTTTAAGAGGAGGCACTCCCTGGTCAGTGGCAATGACAGTCATTCTATAGGAAGGTCTGTAATCATATGAAAGTATTGTGGTTGTTCTTATTTCACCACTGTTGGCGTCAATCTTAAAGTGATCAGAACTATCTTCTATAAACACACAAGAAAATTAAGAAATGATTATTAATTGACAATGCAGAAAACAGAGAATCAATTAATCCAATATCTTGTTCATTGGGAAGATTTATTTGGTTTAAGTTTTATGAAAGTATGAACACAAAAATGGCACTAAAAATAGACAAGAAACATCAATTTTTAAAAAGTTATATTACAGAAAATGTCAAGCATATTAAAAAGTGAACAAAAAGACATAATAAACTTTCACGAGGCCATCACCCAGCTTAAACAACGATCAATTCATGGCCTATCTATTTATTCTATTCCTGATGTATATACTTCTATTTTCCCATGTTTTTGAATTTCCAGGAATAATATTATTTCTTCTGTATATTTTTCAAAATGCATCTCTAAAAAATAAGAAATATTTTAACACATGTATATGTAATCACAGTACCATATTACACCTTAAAAATTAATAATAATTCACTAATATCACCAAATATTCAGTAAGTTTTCAAATTTTCAGTCATCCCATAAATATCCTTTATTTTTCTTGTTTGTTTACATTAGAATCAAAATTAAGTCCACATACTGCATATTTCTTTAAACTATGGATGCCAGCCACCTCTTTATTTGTCCTTGCAATTCATTTGTTGCATAAACTGGATCTTGCATCCTGACATTTTCCATGATCTAGATTTGCTGTTGCATCTCCAACATGCAGTCTAATATGTTCCTCTATTCTCTGTTTTCCTTAACTCGGGAGGTAGATTTAGAGAGCTAACTAGATTCAGGTCAGATTTGATTTTCTTTTCTTTTTTGCAAGACTACTTCACAAATGCTGTTTTTCCCTTCAGAGGCATATGTCTAGCTGCCTTAAAAAATAAAAATAAAAAAGATGAGGCCTCTCTCTGTCACCCAAGCTGGAGCATAATTGTGCCATGATAGCTCACTGCAGCCTGGAGCTCATGGTCACAAGTGATCCTCACACCTTGGCCTCCCAGATAGCTGGGACAATAGGCATTGGCCAAAAGCTAGTTGTTTTTGATGTTGGCCCCACTGATGCACAGCCTACATCCATTAACTATTTTTCTGAGATGGGGTCACTCTCTGTTGCCTAGGCTGGAGTGCAGTGTCGCGATCTTGGCTCACTGCAACCTCCGTGTCCCGTGTTCAAGCGATTCTCCTGCCTCAGCCTCCCAAGTAGCTGGGACTACACATGCGTGCCACCACACCCAGATTATTTTCGTATTTTTTTTTAGTAGAGACAGGGTTTCACCATATTGGTCAGGCTGGTCTCAAACTCCTGACCTTGTGATCCGCCCACCTCGGCCTCCCAAAGTGATGGGATTATAGGTGTGAACCACCACTCCCAGACTTCATTAACTACTTTTTAAGTATTGTAAAGTATAATACAAGTTGACATCCCAAATCCAAAAATATGATATCCAAAATGTTCAAAAATCCAGAATTTGAGTATTGATGGGTTGCAGTCAAGACACAGTCAAAACTTTGTTTAATGCACAAAATTATAAAAAATATTGTATGAAATTACCTTCAGGCTATGCATACAGGTGCATATGAAAAAATGAATTTCATGTTTACACTTGGGCCTCATCTTCAAGATAATCTCATTATGTATATGCAAATATTCCAAAATTTAAATAAATATCAAAAAGCTGAAACACTTCGGTTTCAAGCATTTTGGATAAAGGATACACAATATGTGCTGTGTTTTGGTTTATCATCCCTTTTTCATATTTTTGCTGGAATATTTCAATGAAGAGAAACTTTCAGAGAAAGAGTTCATTATAAGAAAGGCAGGATAAATGCTTGATGAGTTAAACTTTAACAATTTTTGAAATAATGGGTTGATTCACCAATATCCACCAATGTTCCAACTATGATAAGTAATGTCTTGTCTTGCTTTTGTTTTGGAAATCATTAAGCATGAATTTAAACATATTAGTTGTGTTTCAATATTTGCCGTTATTATCCGTATTGACGCTGAAATTGTCTTATTGCTGAACATTGGCATCTTCTTAAAGTTGGTTCCTGGGTCTCTTTATATGATCCTAATAGGTTTAGTATCCTCCTTCTAACTATGACAAAATGGTGCAAACTCATCTTGTAGATTTCCTGTTCGTGATGTGGCATCACCATTTCTCCAAGGACTGCTGGTTCCTTTTGGTGGAAAATGGTTTTGGGAGAAAGTGTTTGGGACATTAGGAATGCTCATTGTTTCTGGGTTTGTCATCATTTCTAGGCTTTTTCAGTGGACAGAGAGTACACATGCACATATCTATATATACATTCATATTGATGCTTATAATTCAAATTGGTATCATAGGGTTTTGAGTTAAATGACAGATTTGTGTTCTTCAATAAAATCTGAATGTTTCAAACGGTTCAAACATCAGACAAATCCTGAGTAGAAGCTCCTCTCCATTCTTTAGTTCAACAGTTGCTGAGTCATCACTATGGACCAAATACTTTACAAGTTATTAGGGATATAAAGGCAAATTAAAAAGAAGCCGTGTCTTCAAGAAACTCATAGCATGGAGCAAGCAATTATGTAACATCTATTAGTTGTGATTTCTATGCTTTAATCCACTGATTTTACTCTCATAGAAATACCACAGAATGCATTCACGAATATGATACATACCTTTATTCCCCTTACACCGATTTTCGTCTTGTTATTTTACCATATATTTTGTAGTTGCTTCTATTTTACTATCAGATAAAAAATAAATATGTGAATAATGTAATATATATCTCCATTTTTTTGTATCGATATGCCTTAAGTATCATTTTAGAAGCTAATTTTTAAAAAAGAATATTTTCGACATTCACAAATACATGAACATCAAAGTATCACTCTTAGATTGATTAATTTTCAATATTTCCTCAATTTTTTCCAACAAATAACAGCGTATAAATAAAGGAGTGGACCTGTATATAGATCGAAATCTCATTCCCCTCCTCTTTCCCTGTAGAAAATCACTTTTATAACTAAAGTTGAGGCTTATCTTTCCAGTTCATACATCCACAAATAATGTATACCATAGCTTTGCTTGCTTTTAAATAATAGTATTATAGCAGGATTATAGCCGTGTGTGTGTGTGTGTGTGTGTGTGTGTATCTCAGTGTATGTGTGTGTCTCTTTCCTCCTCACTATCATTATCTTTACAGGCACACCATGGTGCCTTCTCCAACCCCAAATAAAACAGGAAAAAAAGATGTAAAGATCTTATTGACCTAACTAACCTAATAGCCAGAGGAAGATTCTTGAATGCACACCTGCAAAGCCACTTTGTCTTCCTCCAAAGGACCAGATTAGAATAAGCTAAGATGATAAAAAGATAAATATGAGAAGTAACAAAAGGGAAGACAAAAATAACAGGGGGAGGACAGGGAGAGAGTCTCTGAAGAAGAGGACAGCAGGGACACAGAGGAAGGGCTGTCTACAAATGTGGATGTGCTGCAGTCTCACTACCTCTGTATGATTCACAATTCAAGTGCCCTGAAAACTTGGGAAGAACTTCTGAAATGTTTACAGGTAAAGAAATTAGGATCGTTTATACAGGCATAGAAACATGAGAAAAGAATTTGCTCCCTGGCCAAGGAGGTATTGAGAAGAATCACATATGTAACTTTTCCAATGAAAGGCAATGCAATGAACTCAAAGCTGCTGTTTGCATCAAATTCTTTTTATCTTCTGTAAAATCGTGGCCTTCCTTGCTTAACTTTGGATTCAATATTTATCCACACTGCCATGTATGAAACTCTTCTGTATTTTCATTGTTGTATTCCGTGAATACACCATATTATGCAAACAATAATGCTTCAGTGAATAGCCTGTTACAGTCTCACTGTGCACATACAGAGTTCCTCTAGGGTAACAGAAGTAGAACTGCAAGGGCATAGCATAGGTGCATCTCCAACCTTATCAGATACTGCTTCACTGTTCTTCAAAGTCGTCACATCAAGGAGTCCTGGATGCTTTAACAATCTTTTTAATTATTTAGGCTTCTTTTCTTTGAGTTGTCTGTTAATATTCTTTGTCCAGCTTTATTATTTATTTGACTTTTTCTTACTGGCTTGCAGGAGTTCTTAATAATTTTGTATTGGTTACTGGGCTGTAATCATCCTTTCCCAACTTGTGACTTGAGTAGTCAAATTGCAAACAATGGCCTATTTTGTAGTGTTTTCAATTTTAATGTAGTTTTATGTATCTCTTTGTGAGCTTCTGCTTTTCTTCTTGTTTAAACCATCTTCTTTATTCTCAATGCCATATATTTAACCAGTCTCATATCTTCTTTTGTAAGAGTTAAAGCTTTCTGCATTTAATAAGACTCATCTTTGATGCTATGAGTAGAGATATTTTTTCCTTCAAGGTAACCAATCATATCAGCCTCACATACTGATAGTCCATCTTTTCCCCATATATTTTCCACCCTCTCATATGTCAAGTTTCCGTATGTGTAAAGTGTGACCCCTACTCTTTTTAACTGGCCCATTTATTAATGAGTGAATCAATATAATAGTGTCTTAATTACAAAATTCTATAAATCAAGACCTGGTAGGGCCTACTTCCCACTTGTTCTTTGGACATTGTCTTAGCTATTCCTTGTCTTTTGCTCATCCACATGACTTTTAGAATCAGCTTGTCAAATTCTATCAAATCCTCATTGAAATTTTGATTGAAATCATACTGAATTAATAATTATATTTTTGTTAAGAATTGTCATCTTTAGGATGTCATCTTCCCAAGCATGAACATGATACAGCTTTTCATTTCATTCATTTATGTCCTTCATTAATATTTTTTTTTACTTTTCTGTATGAAAGTCTTGCACAAGTTATATTGGATTTTTTTCTATGCTTCTAACAGAGACTGATCCTATTTGGGTTGTTTTGAAGTTTATGTAGTTTGAGAGGCCCTCCTTAACAAAAATAAATTGTCCACTTCTCCCTCGACCCCAGGGAGGCTATGCAAGCAAAACACCCCAAAACTAAGCTTCATTAGCTTCACAGTAGATTGGGCCCTACACTCTCATGTTCTTTGTGAATTCACCACAGGGAATGAGATCTTTGGAAACTGCTGCATTTTTAAAATACCAGTGAGTTTTGTAGGTTGACACTGTTCCCAGAAAACTGACTATTAAATCCACAGGGTTGCCTATAGCATCTCTTGGGTTTTCCATGAAGATAATCAAATCACCTGTGGGTAAGAGCAATGTTGTCTCTTCTTTCCTATGTCCTATGTTTATGTGAAACATGACAAAGCACCAAATTGTCTTTTAAAATTATATAGAACACAATGCCAACTAAAATAAATAACTGGAAAAAAATCTGAGGCCTGCATATCCCAACAGAAAGCACAAAAGTAAGCCCATTCCAATAAAGTTTCCCCATACACATACACATATGTGTACATGTGACATTTTCTAGGCATGATTTACTCTGACCTTACAAATATTTAGTCTTCATAAAGATTCACAGATGCTTGGAACTCTTAATCATACTTAATACCAATTCTTATCCCCTAACTAACACTTTCCTATCAATTAATTGGTACATCACGTTATTACAATTTACTCACTAAAGATAAATGATAGAAAGCTACTCTGATTTTTCATTTAACTTATAAATTCTTTTTCAAAAGCTGAAAGTAGTTCTTGACAATAACAAATGTATCTTGTTTGTAACTTGGTGTTTTTTCAAAATTAACTACAGCATTTTAACTAATCCAAATAGAACCTTTTTTCCCAGAAGGGAACAGTTGATCAATGAAAGCAGAAATCCTAAAAGTTCTTAATCCTGTATGAACAGTAATTTTTACCTGAAGATACTGAGTATACAACTTCTGCATTATTTCCTTCATCAGGATCCTTCGCAAACACAGTCGTAACCAACACATTTACTGGTTGACCTTCCAGAACCTGCCATTAAAACAAACAGCTTACAAATGAGTCAGCAAAAGTTTAAAAAGAAATATCAGTGGACCTTTAAATGAATGAACACATTATACTAAACATTTTAAACTATCTTAAAATCCACATATAATTCAAACATGTACCATGTAAAAGTTATATGGGTGTAAGTCCATGAAATCATCCTCCTTACAAATTAAGTCTTTTATTCAATGAGAATGAATTATCTGAGGCATCTAAACTAATTCTGACCAAAAGGAAAAGAAAGAAAGAAATTGAACTTACTAAAAAATCCTAGATTTGTGGTGTATTTTAAGATTTCTAGCATAATCTCATTCATCATCTCTTAGGACAATTTTTCAAAGGTGGTTGTTATGGCTTAAAATATGCTTAAAATAAGTATGAACCTTTAATTCAGAAAACATACCTCATGTAGGACATAGCAATTATCAGGAGCTGTCTTGCAATATTGAAATGCACATGTGAAGTTCAACTTCAGTTTTAGTGTCCAACTGCCCAATTAAGTCACAGGACATTTTAATGATATGATAAAAAGGCATAATGATAATATAATAATACTTTGTTTTGTTAGAATTTTTCTTTAAAGCTGGATTCAGAATATCAGTTTAAAGTTATAAGTTCCTCAGTACCCTTGTTGTGTTGTTCAATGTGTATATTTGAGCACAATTTGAATGTCTAATTCAATTGTTCTGGAATGGTAGCTTCTAAACTTTTCATTATTATAGCCATCCACTAAAAAAATTACTAGCATCCAAACATATTTATTTATTATGTGAATGAACGGATATTCTAATTTATTACGTATGTTATAAAACATACAAAAAGACAGAAATGAAAAAGATGAGATAATATACATACCATTTCAAGTTTGTGCATGTGATCAAAAGGATCAACTTTTACTATCTCTGGATGTCCACCTACCCACTTAAGAGCTACCAATTGTTCCTACGATTAAGTAACTATCTTAGAGATGTGTATCAATTTCCCTTAAGAAGTTCTGCACAAAAAGATGCATGTAAACAAAAACTACTGGAAAAACAAGCCATGTCTCAGCATTATCCTGAAGCGCCATTCAGTCTGTGTACAAAGGTCTGAATTACACTCATTATTATAAAGCAACTGGAGGTACAATGCCAAAGAGTACATATATTCATTAACTTTTTAAAAAGTTTTTTTCTTTAAACATGTGCACAATATCTAGGTTTTCTAGAAAAAGTATGCTTTGCCACACCAAGACTGATGTGATAAATTCACATGTTTTACCACAAGATGGTGCTCAAAACAAATGACTAAAGGTATTACCACTTCATTGCAAGGCCACTTCACAAACCTTCACGTGTAACTCCTTTCCAGGGAGACACTGGGGGAAGAAGGGCTTGTTATCATTGATGTCAGTCACTGAGACGTAAACCGCCATGGTGGCATTTCGTGGTGGGGAGCCGCGGTCGGTCACTAGCACAGTCATCTGATGATGCCCCTGGTGTTCACGATCCAGTGCCACCCAAGTGATCAACTCTCCTGCAGAGCACAGAGCAGAACAAGACACAGGCACTGTGTACCAGGCACACCACAGCCAGAATCATTTCCAGAAGGAAAACCAAATACAAAGCTTTGAGCAAACGTGTGACTTCTAAGCCCATCTACACAGAAGTTTGGCTCTATGGTACTGTTGAAAAAAAAGTTCTCAAGTTGATCCTGAAAATATCGCTTTAAATTTGTTATTCTTTGTATTTCAAATTATTGTCCATCAATCATTTGAACTAAAAAAAAATGAATTCATAAAAATGATAAAACTCTGTGGGCATTTAGTAATGATTTGGAAGATTTAAAACTGCTGTTTATCCCTCTTTATGCTGCTATACAGGATGATAGAAAGCACATTAGCTCTGACACAAGTTCTGGATTTGGGCCCCAGGTTTCCCACCCCAGACATGTAATGACCTCTCTGAGCCTGGGATTGCTGTCAGGAAGAAATGTAATCACACATTTAAAAGTGTTGTGTAAGCTATACATGATTACACAAATGACAGTTATCACTACTTTAACATAGTGGTTAAATATCTTTCTGAAAATCAAATAATATTCCTTAGGCAGTGGTTTGTGTTTATGTACACAGGTATTTTTTATCTCACAAAATATACAGGTAGCAATGGATAGTGACTTCCTAAAAACTCTTAATGCTTCAGAAGTTTTATTTCAAATATTTCTGCCCAGAGCTACACTGCCTTTGGTAATTTCCCTCATGTATCAGCCATGCAGACCCAGGCATAACATCTAACTGCCTCTCCCTGTTGCCAGGGGCCTTGCGAAGACAAGCACTCAGTCCAGTAGCCTGTCTGCTGTGGCAGAGCTCTGCCAAGCAGTGGTTTCCTCATCATTTATGAAAAAAAATGTACTTGTGAGAATGTAAGCATGAAGCAGCTACCAACAAACATTTCTACGCTAAAATTTTTTTTTCCTCTTAATACAAATAAAATAGCACTGTGTAAAAAAGAAAAGTGGAAACAAGGAATGAAAATGAAAATTCTCGTTTAGGTAAGTTGCTGAATTGGTGAACTTAAATGCAGTATATACGATAACTGTTTACCATTAGTATATAAACTATATTTATAGTGTTTACTCTGAGGTTTTAATATAGATCATAAACACAGCTACATTTTTTAAATTCCAAACTGTAATTCTCCTCTGAAGACCTTAACTTCTGAATGACAAACAGATTTTTATTCATAAAGCGAATCTGATGGGTAAGCAGCAGCCTTGGAGGTCAGAGGTATAAAAGACTGTGCAGCTCATTTTGAAATACTTAAGAGTTTGAGATCTTAACCAATGAATCGATTTCTAGTGACACCAGGGTAGGGTTCCACAGGAGCTCAAGTCCTGGTCACTTCAAAGACAGTCCAGAGCACTGGGTGTAAAGGGGGTGTGCCTCCCAGGCTCTGGACACCTTCCCTCCACCCTGCCTTGCCATGCTGTCCTTGGGAGGAGGAACAGTTTACAAGCACATAATCTTATAAGCCCCTTCATACTCTTTGGCTCTTTACCCCTGAAAACAAACATGGCACAGCGTGTGTCAGGAATTGTCTCCTGTATTCATGGTAAGAAAACAGTCTGAGTTTAAGCTGTTTGCTTAAAGCCATACAATGAAATTAGGAATGGACACACCTGATCTTCTCATAGGGGAGGGGAGTTTAAGGAGGAACCAAGTGTCATTTGCTTATTTTCAAAAAAAAAAAAAAAAATTACCAAGAGAATTAGAAGACCTTGAAAACTACCCAGCCATATGGAAGTAAAGTGCAAGCAGGGTCATCCTGTATACTTGTGCGGTTCGTGCCCTCGCAGGAGTCCCAGCTTAGGAAGTGAAAGAGAGAACAAAGGCAGCTTGCAACCTCCTTGGCAAGCCATGTGCCCTGTGAAACCTTCCATCTGCTGAGAAAGGCCACCTTCTCCTAATTCACACAACAGAGGCTTGAGAACAAAGGCTTGAAGTTTATCAGAACTGAATGCAAAATCTGTCTCACTAAAATCATCTGCCCAGATTATAACATTGATGGTGCATCCTGGACCTGTGCAAAGCAGGGGTTTCCTCTCAATCTTACCAGCTCTGTGACCTTGGAGCTACCTGAGTCTCAGTTTTCCAGGCTATGCATTTGAAATATAAATATATTTCATTGTAAGGATTAAATAAACTCCCCATAAACTTATACCATATAAATTTGAAAATATAATGACTTTTAATATTTAATTTCCTAATTCAAACTTCAAAAAATTCACTGTAATGATTCCCCTTTTTCCTCTGGTTTCCCTGTCAGAATGAGAATGAGGACATACATTCTTAGAGTGATTTTGAAATCTTAACCAATGAATCGATTTCTAGTTTTACACTGATATTTATATTTCACAAAATATGTTTTGACTTTTTTTAAAAGTCTACAATTGGAAAAGGATGGTTGCTAAAAAAATTAGCCTTTACACGAGGATATTTTCACTCCAGTTCTGACGATATCTCTAGTTCAGAAAAAGAACTGTATATTGGCAAGATGTGCATGTGATGCAAAAAAGTATGAATCATTATGAGTGAAACTCTATTCAATTTTCACTCCATTTTTAAGATCTCACAATATAGTAATCAAATACCGTATTTATTAAAAACCATATTTCAGTTGTTTGTACGCACTAATGCTACACCTAACGATTTGAGTTTTCTCAACACTGATTTTATTTTATTTTTATTTTTACTTAAAGACCAGTGTGATCGTACTCAATCCTCATTTTAAAGGAATAGGTGTAAACTGTAAAGTGCTACCTGTATTAGGATTCATCTTGAAGAATTTTCCATCGGACAAAAGGAAATATAATAGCTGTCCGTTCTTTCCAGAGTCCATGTCAATCGCTGTAATTTTGCCTATTACCCCTTGGGGAACAGGGCTCTCTTCGACTTTCAAAAACAACACATCATGCAAGAAGGTGGGGGAATTGTCATTCTCATCCCGGACATGAACAATGACCGCAGTGCTCACATTTTGCAACAATCCGTCCTCGGGGATCCAAGCAAACACTCTAAAATTATATGTTTGGGTGGATTCATAGTCGAGCTGTCGCCGCAAATAAATCCAGCCCGTGTAAGGGCGGATTCCAAACATGGCAGAGTCTACGCTGTGTTCCAGCGAGTACCTAAGCGGCGAGGCTGCAGGCTGGGGGCCAAGTGGGTGCGCCTGTGTTTGCAGTATTTGTGTCGTCAGTGAGAGAGACTCGCTGACTTCCACTTGATACACCAAGTGTTCGAAAGTCCAGGATGGGCTGGGTTCGCGTTTCTCGATAATGACCGTCAGCAGCAGCAGGGCTGCCCGAGGAGGCACGCCGTGGTCCTCCGCCCTGAGAGTCAGCGTGCGCTCCCGGGGCTCGCCTGCGCCCAGGCTGCCGTTGAGGAACAGCACCCCCAGGGCTCTGTCGATGGCAAAGACGCTCGGCTGAGGGCTGGCGATGGCGTACCGGATGAGTCCATTCCGCCCACTGTCTCTGTCTTCCGCACGTGCGAGGTACAAGGCTGTGCCAGGCGGCGTGGTCTGGGATATTCTAATCTCATCCGAGGTCCTGAGGAACGCTGGGTGGTTGTCGTTGACATCCAGGATAGTTATGTTGATCTCTGTGCTGCTGCAGGCTGGGGTGCTGCCGAGCTGCGCCTGCACCGTGAGCACAACCACGGGCTGCGTCTCGTAATCCAGGGGCCTCCGGGTGCGAATAGTGCCCAGCCACGGGTGAATGGAGAACTTCCCGCCCAGATCACCAGAAGAAATCCTGTAAAGGACTGGTTCTGAGGAGTCTGAAAAAGAGAGAGGGGGCAACCACTGCATGTCAAAAGGGTAGACCCAGTGGAAACTTAGAAATTGAAATATTAATACAATCATGCACTGCCTAATGACACTTCAGTCAGCGATGGACCACATATACTATGATGGTTCCACAAGATTCTGACACGTATCTTGTACCTTTTCAATGTTTACATACATAAATCCTCACCATTGGGGTACAACTGCCTACAGTATTAAGCATAGTAATATGCTGTGCAGGTTTGTAGCCTAGAAGCAATCGACTATAACATTTAGCCTAGGTGTCTGTTAGGCCACACCACCTAGGTTCATGTGAGTACACTCTGTGATGTCTGCACAATAACTAGATCTTCTAGTGAGGCATTTCTCAGAACATTTCCCATCGTTAAGAGGCGTGATTGTATATTCTCCATCTACAGAGACTGCTGTGCAATGTCTTACTTCCTCTGCTCTCCAAAGCCTGTTGAAAAGTGGACACATAGATTGAAGATTTTTTTGGTATATAAAAAGAAGGTCCAACGGGCAAAGAGAAAGCTACAGGTTTCACAATCTTTTTTCATTGTTCTTACATTAGATAAAAGGGAAAGATTTCAGAAAATAATTCAGATAGCTTTTTTATATATTTGAGGAAGTCAAGTTAAATTTATGTTGATGTTTCTCTATTATATCTGCCTATGAAGGGCAAATATTCTCCATAGAGATTGAAGGAAAGGAGAGAGGAAGGAACAGGAGGGACCAGGAAGAGGACAAGCTCCTTGAAGAGGTAATTCATTTCTAGGAGGTTCACACTTGTAGAGTATATCATTTATCCTGCAGAGGTTCCTCTACAAGTGTGAAAAAGTCACACACAGCTATTTGCTCTAGTACTACTTGGACTAGTAAGATTTTTTAAACGATTCAAATTGGTAGCATAAGGGAAATGTTTACTACTTTCTTTTAAGGAGACAGAATGACGCCCAGTTATCTGAAAAGTTGTTCAGTATATACTAAGTGGGGAAAGAAGCTCTATAACAACAAATACTGAAGGATGCATTTTTGTCAAAAACTTGTAAATTGTGTGTGTGTGTGTGTGTGTGTGTGTGTGTGTGTGTTTTGGTGAGCGGGTTATAGGAGACACATACTTTGTATATTGTAATCTGTATTGTTTTAAACATTCTTTAAAACATACCTATTATTTTTGTGATCAGAAAAAAATTGTGGGATGGACAGAAACAAATGGAAGAACAAAGAGCAAGCCACAGGTTGTATTATCTCCCCTGTTTTGACTTGCATGGAAAGAAGAAAAAAATTATTCAGGATTGCACAGGCTAGGAAAAACAAGAAATGTTCCAATAATGGACTTGCAGCAGCATAAGAAATAAGAACTTACTCAAGGGCTCTCTTGCTTTCACTGTTCCAACAGGACTATCTTCAGGCACGTCTTCATAAACTGTAAAAGTGTACTTAGGCTTTTCAAACTCAGCAGTCACCAGAGTTGTCTGGAAAATGTGTATGGTAACGTCGGCATTAATGAGAGCTGCGAGCCCACCACCGTCTTGAGCAGTGACCACCAGTGAAAGTGTAGTAGACTCCAAATGACTAAGAGGTGATGATAAATAAATAATTCCTGGGTAGGGAAAAGAAAGTATTGGTAAAACAGGTAACATGTAACAAATACTGATGAGCAATAGTAACACCTGGTTGATTAAGTGTACTGTGATGTTTGATTTTATATGTCAACCTAATTGGGGCACAGGATGTCCAGACATTTGATCAAACATTATTTTGAGTGCATCTGTAAGGGTGTTTCTGAATGAGATTAACATTTGAATCTGTAGACTGAATAAAGCAGATCATCCTCCCAATGTGGGCGGGTCTCATCCAATCAGTTGAAGGCCTGAATAGAACAAAAACACTGACTAAGAGAGAATGCCTTCTGCTCTCAATCTGGGGCCTGGGTTTTTCTCCAGCCTTCAGACTCAGAAACATTGACTCTTCCTAGGTCTAGAGCCTGCTGGTCTTTAGTCTCAAACTATACCATTGGCTCACCTGATTCTCAGGTCTTTAAACTGAGACTAGAGCGACACTGCCAGGCTCAGCTATGGCTCACCCTGTATATTTGGGACTTGGCAGCCTTCATCATCACGTGAGCCAATTCATTGTAATCAGTCTCTTCATACGTGTACACACACACATACATCCTGTTGGTTCTGTTCTCTGGAGATGAACTGATACATGTATTTACCAACCAAAGAACTTGAGCATATTTGTGAAACAATGTCCAAATTATGTTAGGTAAGCAATATTTTCCTAGAGCTAAAACATTAGACATTTTAGAAGTATATAAAGACATTAGAAAAATGTAAATTGTGGGGGTTTTTTTAGGCCTTACCATATCACCAGCCCAAGATGACAGAACAGAGTATATCCCATAGTCCAGTGTATTCTACTTCAGGCTAATGAGGGGTTGTAGGGTGATTATAACCTGCTTAAGTGCCAGAATCCCAAGTCTACAGGATGAAACTAAAATTTTATCTTCTGAGGTGTTTGACATTTGCCCTGAACTAGACCATGTACAGTAGCTCTCTTTTTCAACTGACTTCATTCCACCTTTGGTAGAGAGAAGATACAACACAATGGCTGGGTACAAGAAAACTTCAGCAAATGTAAAGACAATGGGGACAAGAGTGGCAAGTTAGACTTAGGTACGTAGAGTGTGTGAGAGGAGAAGGTATTTATGGTTAAGTCAGGAAGAGATTCAGTAATACTGACAAAATAAATTATTTAATATTATTAATACTACCACTTAGTATACTAGCATAAAAACATGAAAATAGATCTAATGCAATCAACTTAAGAAATGAACCTGTTAGTTTTATTTAATGAGAAAAATGTATGCAAACTTATTAAATGAATTTGCAAACAAATATGTATGGCTGACTTTTATGGAATCCATCATGTACCATGAGCCATAACAATCAATTAAATGAATAAATACTGCAGTCTTTACCAGTTTAAGAGAAGTTGGCAAAAACATCAGGAATATCAGTTTCTGGTCATAAAAAAGGTGACATCCATTTGATTTATTCCTTTTTTATATCAAAATCTGCCCTCTTGCAACTTTGATTTCTTGTTTTATTTTTATTAGAAATTTAATAAAATATTATTATTAACTGAAATCAAATATCTTGCCTGACCTGCTCTAAATACATCCTCATTTTCCTTTTTTCCCTAGCTTTATTGAGGTGTAACTAACAAATAAAATTATATATGTTTAAGGTGTACAATTTGACAATTTGTGATATATATATATATATTTCTATTTGTCTCTCTATATATACACATACATATGTAACCATTTTATTTAATGATTCCTTATCTAATATGATTTTAAGTCATTTCTCTCACAGTTCCTTTCTCCTAAACATGGTCCAAGTTGATCATCTCAATTTTGACCCCCGAAGTAAAAACACTTTGTTTCCAACTATTGCAAAGCAGAGTATAAAGACTCTTTATTAGAATACTATAAACTGCTAATATAACCGACTATTAGTACACCCGCGCTTAGTACCATTTTCACATTTGGTTTCAGACAGATTTGATGGTCCATCAAAGTACTCAGTACTTACCACAAAAAATTTACAAGTCAGATCTTTCCCATCTGTTATTGGTGCAGTTTTTAAAAAATATTGGTTTCTTATTAAAGTCTCTGATTGATTGAAAAAATAAAACTTGAATATACAAAAATGTGTACAGAAGAAAAGAAAAAGTCCCTCTATCCCAACCATCCCACTCTCCAGGTATATATTCTTCCAGGGCTACTACCTAATTCCAATTACAGAGAATTTTGAAAAGATTTTATGTTGACCCCTGATCATTATGACAATGAAAAACTTAATGTCCGCCTCGACACAACCTGGTCTTTCAGCATCCCGACTGACTCCTTCTGAACTATTTTTCTTTTGTGTTAGAATAGTGTTCTTGAAATCCAAATCTAGGCACATTGATGGCTCCCCACATTTTCAGGGTAAAGCTCAAATGCCTTATCTTAACATACCAAGCCATTCATAAATATGTCCTCGCCCTCTCTGCAACCCCATCTCATAGCTCTCTGTGCCATAGCTCTCTGTACAGTACCTTTTGCTCTAGGCAAAGTGAACAACTTGTAATTTCCAGAAAAGACCTTGCTGTCTTCTATCTGGATTGCTACATCCTCTTCCCAGAATAACTTCTTCATCTACTTTGACATAACAATTTCTAGTTATATGTTCTTTTATTAATTTTTTTTGAGGCAGAGTCTCTCTCTGTTACCCAGGCTGGAGTGCAATGGTGTGATCTTGGCTCACTGCAACCTCCACCTCCCAAGTTCAAGTGATTCTCCTGCCTCAGCCTTCTGAGCAGCTGGGGCTACAGGCAGCCACCACCACGCCTGGCTAATTTTTGCATTTTTAGTAGAGATGGGGCTTCATCATATTGGCCAGCCTTGTCTTGAACTCCTAACCTTGTGATCTGCCCACCTCAGACTCCCAAAGTGCTAGGATTATAGGTGTGAGCTACTGCTCCTGGCCTCTAGTCATATTTTAAAACATAGCTCAAGTCTCACGTGGTGCAGCTGGCCTGCTTTTACCCTCCACTTAGCTCTAGCTACCACTCTTCTATGACCCCACAGCAGCCTGGGTATATGTGCCTATTATAAACTTAACATGTTTTATTTAATTACCAGGCTATAATATTTTATATCAGTCCCTCATGTACCCATTAGTTTACTCAATGATTTATAAGCAAAGTTAAAAGACATTTTGAAAATATATAAACAACAATTTACTATACATAAGGAGAAGAGAGTTCTGTAAACAAAATGAAAAATAACTAAAAGATTAGCAGTGGATAAGGACAAGTAATTTAGATAAGAAAGAATAAAATGTTAATAAATATAATACTGCTCAAAATCACTAAAAATAATGAAAATGCAAAATTAAAACAACTACATCATTTTTACCTCTAATGTTTCCCTAAAATATTTAAGTGACAATACCCAGAGTTAATAACAGATTGCTATTTATGTACACTCTCCAAAACGCACTTTGGTGGTATTTATCAAAATTTTAATTGCTCACATTCAATAACTCAGAAATCCACCCCATATTTGTGTAAGTACACAGAAATAAATCAAGAGGATATCATTTGGAACACTGAAAATGACCTTAATATCCATCAAAAAAAGAATGAATAGGTCACTCCATTGTGGTGTATCAATACAATAAAATACTATGCAGCATCAAAAAAGAATGAAGTACATATACATGTTTTCATCTAGAAAGACCTTACATGCTACATTTTATGTGAAAAACAAGTTGCAAAAGTGAATCTACGTTATCAATTCATTGTACTTAAAAAAATAATGTCAGTACTACATGTATTAGCCAGGATTCTCCAGAAAAACAAACCAATGGTATCTGTCTATATATATACATATAGATATCTATAGATCTTATATCTCTCATATCTACATATAGAGATAGACAGACAGTAACAGATACATATAAAGTGAGACTTATGATAAGGAATTGGCGAAATCGTGAAGTCTGAGCAGTCCCATGTTCACCCATCTGCAAGCTGGAGACCTAGAAAAGCTGGTGGTATAGTTTGAAAGCCTGAGGGCATCAGTGGTATAGATTCTAGTCAGGGTCTGATGGCCTGAGAGGCTAGGAACACTAAGGGCAAGAGACTGATGTCTCTGCTCAAGCTGTTAGGTAAAGAGCAAATTCAACCTTCCTCCACATGTTTGCTCTTTTCAGGCCCTCAATAAATGATTATGCATTCTAGGGAAGGCCATCTGATTTACTCAGTTCACCAATTCAAATGAAAACCCACTCACAGAGACACCCAGGAACAGTGTTTAATCAGCTAACTGGTCATCTCGTGGACTATTCACGTTAACACATAAAATTAATAATCACATGAATAAACATTTTAAAATCATAGTGTATCTATTTCATGTAAAAGAAAAATTCATAAAATCCTGCTGAGAATATTTGATTACAGAACAATATGTAAAGTATACGTACAAGCACTAATACGTACACGATGTGTGTACACACAGAACTATGCATACTGAAAAACATGAAAGGATAGGAACTGTCGAGAGAAGTCATCTTTGTGTGTTGAGATAATTTTACTTCTTACATTGCTATAGTTTAAATATTTTAAATAATAATTATATGTTAACTTTGTAAATGAAAAATAAATATTTTAAAGATATTCAGAAAAAGAAGATATGTTTGGTTATTTATTTAACTATTTTTAGAACTATGAAGGAAACTTGTAAACTATAGTGAAAGCGTAGATTGGACATTAAAATGTGGGCCTTTAAAAATAATTGCAGGCCAGGCACAGTGGCTCACGCCTGTAATCCCAGCACTTTGGGAGGCTGAGGTGAGCGGATCATGAGGTCAAGAGACTGAGACCATCCTGGCCAACATGGTGAAACCCCATCTCCACTAAAAATACAAATATTAGTAAGGCATGGTGGCCCACACCTGTAGTCCCAGCCACTCGGGAGGCTGAGGCAGGAGAATCACTTGAACCCAGGAGGCGGAGATTACCGTGAGCTGAGATCTCACCATTGCACTCCAGCCTGGTGACAGAGCAAGACTCCATCTCAAAATAATAATAACAATGATTGCAGAGCATACTTCCTTAAAAATAGAATTTTTACTCTACAAAAGTTTTAAGGACAACTATCATGGAAAATTCAGAACCAGCACGTAAAGCTATTTAAGGGATTTATTTCCATTAAATTAGTCCCTGAGGTTAAAATAAAGATGCTCTGAAGAAACTGTCTATATAAAGCTGAACATGAAAAACACCGTTTCAAATCCTCAAATTACTAGTATGCCACAATAACACATGGCAAATTGCGAAGTCTAATAAAATTAGTATCTACACTGTATTCGCTCTGCTACTGTAAAGAATTCTCTCTGGTAGAACTGTTCGGTGTGTAATTATCACCCCCTCCAAATCCCTAAACTGGTATTTTTAATTGAGGCAGTTTAATAATAGGGTTTGAGGTTTCTGATGATTTGACGACAGGGAGCAAGAAGCAAGACATGACTTATTTTATCCTTGATACCACCTAGAACGTTAGTCCATGAAGCAAAATTAAGTTTCTTATTATCTTAACAAAATTTTACTGGTGAATGTTCATTTTATTTGCTATATTATGAGTTATCAAATACATTTGAAGGAAAGGTAAAAAGAAAATAAAGGTGATAAAGCATCATAAACAGAGAGTTATACAAATAGAATCTTTTCAAGAATCTTTACCCTTAAAGAATGCATACAAGCCAGTCAGTAACTAAGTGTAATGCCAACGAAGTCAGCAAACAGGAACTGTCAGATATAGGTGAGCAGGAGACAACAAAACTTAAAGTTGTATGTAAACAGGTAAACATTACACAAATGGGCTGGGCGCGGTGGCTCAAGCCTGTAATCCCAGCACTTTGGGAGGCCGAGGCGGGTGGATCACGAGGTCAAGAGATCGAGACCATCCTGGTCAAAATGGTGAAACCCCGTCTCTACTGCATGGGTAACAAGAGCAAAACTCCGTCTCAAAAAAAAAAAAAAATTACACAAATGTTAGCTATTATGAAGAGGGCTTAGCTTAAATAGGGCTTGCATATGGTAGCCACTCAAAAAAATGAATTTATGTGGGGGGTGGATCATGAAACTTACTTCTCAAAGGAAAGTGCCTTGTTAATAATTTTAAAAAATATTTACAAGTATTTCAAAACAGCACCATACAAGCACCTAACCATATAGGGTAAATCTCTGCAATCTCAGTTTTCCACTAGGTTTTAAAAAGAAAATGCTTGTTATCATGTTCCTCCATTTTCATTTAACAGAAGTCTTAGAAATAGAGACCATAACTCTAGGAGTGTCACGTTAAGATACATATACAGTATGTAAATACACTCATATATACATACACACACACACACACACACATACCCCTTATCTATCTATCTGTAATAACATTGATCTATCAAAAATTCCTGTGTAGTAATGGGATTATAAATACTGTGTGAACAAAAAACCTGTTCATCAATTGCTAGGCTTTAAGTAATTTTTCAATAACATCAGAAACTCCACTGTTTTCTGTGCACATCCACAGGCTAATCCCTTAAACCTACCATGGTTATACCTTAATCCCCCCGGTAATACCAGACAGAATCAGTTCCTGTCTGAAAGTGCTCAATTCTTGGGTTAATTAATTCCAGAAGCCCAAAAGTTTAGTCTTTTTAATTTTATTTATTTTTTATTAAATGAAAGCATTATATACAACTAAATATAACCATCAAAGGAAATAAACACAATTGGTAAATTCACTTGTCTTTGAACTTGAAGGGCTTTAGAGATACTGTGGGCTTTATTACAGTCCACTGCAATAAGGCCAATACTACAAAAAAGCGAGACACAGAATTTTTTGATTTTCCAGTGTATTAAAAAGTTATGTTCACACTATGTTGTAGCCTATTCAGTGTGCAATAACAGTATGTCTAAAGAAAACAATGTATATACCTTATCTTAAAAATACCTTATTGCTAAAAAAAATGCTAATGGTCATTTAAGGTTTTAGCAAGTGGTAATCTTTTTGCTGGTGGAGAGGCTTGCCTCAGTGTAGATGGGTGCTGACTGATCAGTGTGGTGCTTACTGAAGGTGGTGGTGGCTGTGGCAATTTCTTAAGACAGCCATGAAGGTTGCCCCTTTGATCGATTCTTCCTTTCACAAAATATTTTTTCTGTAGCATGCAATGCTGTTTGATAATAGTTTACCCACATTTGAATTTCTTTAAAATTGGAGCCAATCCTCTTAGGCCCTGCTGCTGATTTATCAACTAAGTTTATGGAATATTCTAAATCTTTTGTTGTCATTTCAACAATGTTCACAGTGTCTTCACCAGGAGTAGATTCCATCTCAAGAAACCATTTTCTTTGCTCATCCAAAGAAGCAATTCCTGATTAGTTCAACTGCTATTATGAGATTGCAGCAATTCAGTCACATCTTCAGACTCTACTCATAATTCTATGTCTCTTGCTATTTTTACCACTTCACTGAAGTGGTGATTCCCTCAAAGTCATCTATGAGGTTTGGAATCAACTTTTTCCAAACTCCTATGTGAACCTCCTTCCATGAATCACAAATGTTCTTAATGGCATCTAGAATGGTGCATCCTTTCCAGAAAGTTTTCAATTTATTTTACCCAGATCTATCAAAGGACTCACCATCTATGGAAGCTATAGCCTTAGGAAATGTATTTCTTAAATAAAACACCTGAAAGTCAAAATCACTCCTTGATCCGTGGATTGCAGAATGAAGAGGGGTGGGTTGGAGGCATTAAGAAAAAAACCTCTTTGTACATCTTCATCAGAGCTCTTGGGTAACCATGTGCATTGTCAGTGAGCAGTGATGATTTGAAAGAATTTTTTTCTGAATAATAGGTCTCAACAGTGGGTTTAAAATAGCTTTCTTATCATTTGTGTGTTCACTGAAAGGAAAAGTGTAGATTTTTCCTTTACATTCACAATTTGGATAACTGTGCAAGAGGCCTAGCTTTTGGCTTATGTGCCTTCTTTTGACATGCCTTCACCACAGCTTAATCATATCTCATATATAGGTTTTGATTTAAAAAGAGATGCCACTCTTCCTTTCACTCCAACATTTAGAGGCCGTTATAGGGTTATTAACTGCCAGATTTCAACATTGCTGTGTCTCAGGGATTGGGGCAGCCTGAGAAGAGCCAATGGGTGAAGCGACCAGAGCATACACGACATTTATCAGTTATGTTCACAGTCTTTCATGGACATGGTTTGTGGTATCCCCAAACAATTACAGTAGTAATATCAAAGATCACTGATCACAGATCACCATAATGGGTAAAATCATAATTAAAAAGTTGGAAATATTGTGAGGATTATCAAAATGTTATGCAGAGACACAAAGTGTCCCCATAATGCTAGTAAGTTTGTTTGAGGAGAGTTGCCACAAACCTTCAATTTGTAAAAAACACACTATCTGTGAAGCACAGTAAAGTGGGGTATGCCTGTAGAAATAGACCTGGCTTAGATCTGAGCATGGCTGCTAGGTCATTTACCAGCAAATATGGATATGTATACGTTCCATCACCTCCTTCATTTCTTGAATTATATTCAATATATTTGTTTTGGTCAGGGTCTAATCAGAGAAACTGAAACCATCCTAAGAATTTTAGAGGCCATTTAATTAAAGAAAGTGATTACACAAGTATGGGAAACCCAAAAGAATAAGAAGGGGATGATGAACAGTAACTGCAAGAAACTGTGACCTTCTCTAGGGTTGCAGAAACAGAAGGAAAAAGGCAGTGTTGCTACCTCTACCAAAAAGAGGAGGAGGGTGAGGTACGGTATGTCTTGGAGCTCCGAGGCAGCGCCACAGGGTTGGTGTCCACAGCTCTGAGGCATTTCTGTGCAGCTCAGACTCAGGTGTTTCAGAGGGTTAGTGCAGAGCTATGTTTAAGTCTTTAAAAGCAGTGCCCAGCAAGTACTCAGGTCACCATAGTGTGGCTGCTGTAACCCGAGAAGGCCTGGTGAGGGCAGTGCTCACTGCCCAAAAGGCCTTGCATGGCTGATAAAGGCTGATAGTGGCATTTCTGGGGAAAACGGTGCAGTTGGTGCCAAAGGACTTGGGAGGAATACTAAATAAAGAAGAAAGCATGCAAAGGCCCCTTCTCTTCTCCTCCTGGCTTCCAGTTTCCTGCCAGTACCTCCCAGATCTGAAAGCAGGTTATAACAGTATATTGGGGCATCAGTCCCCATCTGGCTGTGCCTTCTCCCAAGACGTCTAGGTCCCAGCTCTGCAGGGCCTCCTCACTAATGCTAAGTTTTGATGATGCCTAACGTTTAGCTTATTTCCCCCAGCCTAGGGGTGAAACTTGCTTCCATCATGTTAACCTCGGTGTTTCCTTTTTGCCTTTTCTGTCTTCAATTACCCACTTTACCAACTGTCTATACTAAAGTGTTTCTGTTAGTATAAATGTTATTGTTTCTGTTTTCCTAACTGGATGCTGACTGCTACTGATCTCACTGATCCCACTGGCTTAGCTTAGTTACCCTTAGACGAAATAATCACTGTGGCTTGAAGGGATGCGATATCTGACTGATGTCACCTTGTTCACATGTCAAGGTTCTCCAAGCAAATAAACAAGTGCTTGCTCTCCAGGCAAAAACTACAAGTCCTAATTATGTCACCCTTACAGAACAGGCTCTTGTTATTCTCTCTCAACTTCCCCATTGTTTCCTTCATGAAATTTATCACACTTGCAGTATTTTCTGTTTTCCTGCTTTTGTTTGTCCCCCTTCACAAGTTAAGGCCCCTGAGGGCAAGGACTGTGTCTGTCTTATTCACCATTACCAAACTAGGTCTGGCACAGTCCCAGGCTCAGAAAAGATGCTCAGTAATTATTTGTTGAATGAATTAACAAATGAGCAAACCAACCTGGAAAAGTCATAGCTTGAGATTAGGCAGAGTTCCACAAAGAAGAAAGAAGATATCTTAGCCAGTTTGGCTGCTATAGCAAAAGTACCATCGGCTGGGTGGTTCACACTTCTGGAGGCTGGGGAGCCCGAGATCATGGTACCAGCAGATCAGTGTCTGCTCAGGGCTGTCTCCTGATTTGCAGACAGCCATCTTCTTGTATCCTCACATGGCAGAGAAAGCAAGCTCTAGTTCTCTTCTTCACATAAGACCACTAATCCCATTGTGGGGCTCCACCCTTACAACGTCATCAAACATAATTAACTCCCAGAGACCCTATCTCCGAATTCAATCCCATGAGGGGTTAGAGTTTCAACATATGAATTTTGGAGGGGCACAAACATGTAGTCCATAGCAGAAGAGTAATGAGGTGTCAGAATTCCAGACCAAATATTTACATTAACAATTAACAATTGATAATGTAAATATTTGGTAACAATACTGTAACAATTTAGAGTGTGTGTTACCAAGGCAAGAACAGATCATAGAAGGGAAGAGATAGCCCCTACAAAGATGGTAGTCAACTTAGGTGGCAGTCATGATGTTAATCAATGAATTCCTCTAGGTCCTGATGTATTATATTTAAAAATCAGCCAACTCAGAGAAGGAAAAACACCCCACAACAACTTTGTCCCATGCAATGTAAAGTTTCAGTGGATAAGATCAATTTTGTGCCTTTCATAACAACATGTCCTTATTTAGTCAAAATATATAATTATTTTAATATATTATACATGAATCCTACCTAATTGCCAGTTTAATAAAGGAAGTTACCAGATCAAGTGCCTATGTAAGTAACCCTTCATGCTTAAAGTCAAATTCATGGGACCCTGAAAAGTCATTTATTGAGCTGCTTCTACTTAAGATCACAAAATCTGTCCCTGGCCAGTGGGAAACGATCTTATGTTCAAAAAACTATAGAAAAATAATTCATAACTCCTAGATAGCCATCAAAAACATCTACCCCATATTTAAGTCTACTCATTTGCATTTTAAACCCATAGTCCCCCTCTTGATGTGGAGTATTTAACAAGCTGCAAACTTTTTGTCAAAAAACTGGACATTCAAAATACAGATTTTTTAATGATAATGTCTGACTTCAGATTTGTATGTATCTAACTCTTGTGAACCTGCCTAGGATGATATATTAAAGATATGTCTGTGACAGAAGACCACTTTAATCAATGCGATATATTCAGAGGATATTATCATGATTTCGGTTTAAAATATGAAGTCTTCCTCCTGCATCAGTAGTGCAAAAACAAGGGTGTAAAGTTTGTGATGTTTTTAATCCTTGCCTTCAAATGCTATGAATGTTAGATTTCTGATTCTATATGCTAATTTTATGTTCTCAGTGCTAGGTTTATTTGGGAATGATTTTGATTAAACCTTAGCAGAACCAGACTTCCTACATAAACTTGGCATCCTAGATATTTTCCATATGAGTAAATGCTTCTTAAAAGCAAGGCAATAAATCTATGATTTAGAGTTGATGGAGTAAGAAAGGAGCATGGAGTCCGATTTTTGGCATCAGATACAGCTGGTTCAAATCCTGGTTCTATCAATCCCTAGTTTGATCTTGGGCAGTTTCTTAAATGCCCTGTGCTTCTGCTTATCACTTTAACCAGACTGAAGAATCAGACTAATATCATTTACCATGCAGAACTGCTGAGAGAATAAAACTACATCATATATATAAGCAAAGTACTTAGCGTAGCGTCTCACAAACACTGACTCCTTAATACAATACTAGTTCCCTTCCTTCTCTCCTAAAGACTACAAAGTAAGTTAGATGGGTAATTCCATGTACCAATAAATCATCAATAATTAATGATTTAAAATATTTTTGGGAAAGGGAAAGTAAAAGGAACTGGAGTAGCATCAATATTTCACTGCAAAGCACGCATAGGAAGTCTACTAGAAGAGCTGACCAGTGGCCCGTCTGTCCTGGCAGCCTGCCACCAAGGAGCTTTCTGGAGGAGGCTGTAATGACACTCCTTATTTCAACATGTCCAGCCCCTCTACTTAAATGGTACAGATTTCTGGTCCATAGATTTATATAAACCAGTCCTGTATGGACGGATGTATATTTTCCATTTGTCTCACTACTGTACAAGGCAGACTCACTACTGTAGATTTGTCTCACTACTGTAGATGGCAGACTCTTATAAGTTTGCATGTGTTCCCCTAAGTTAATATTTCAAAATCTTTTCAATAAATCTTCCTGGTTTTATAAAGGAAAAACCTGCATCCTGATACGGACACAGGTTGGCAACGTGGACATAGGCTGATAGTCGCTTTTGGGGAGGCCCAAATACCTTTCCAGTGGACACAGATGGGAGACCAGAAGCTTAGCTATTATTCTCTCTCACTTTGTCATTTGAAACACTGATAATTTGAGAGAATCAACTCTGAACACCACTGTTGACACCAACCCACCATCACCAACAGAGATAACAGTGATTTAAATATTCAGTTTAAAGGAAATCACTTACTTAAAGTAAAAACAAAAACCCTTGAAGACCTAGACCTGAGTGGTCCTTACAGTTGAAGGAGTGCCATATAAAGGTCATTAATTTGGCAATAATTGAGAAAAGAAGCAAGTAGTACTTCAAGATAGCATAATTTTTAAAAGGTAATATAGGAAGTTGGATAATGTCTCACCAAATTTACGTCTACTTAGAACCTCAGGATATGACCTTATTTCAAAAAGGGTCTTTGTAGATACAATTAGCTAAGGATCTCAAAAGGAAATCATCCTAGTTTAAATGTGCCCTAAATCCAATGACTGGTGTCCATACACAAGGAAGGACACAAGAAGACACAGAAAAGAAAGCCATAATTACCTGGCAGGAGAGATACCATGATCACGAAAAGAAAACCATGCAAAAATGGATACAGGGATGAGAGTTACACTGCCATAGCCAAGGAGTGTCAAAGATCACCAACAAACACCAGAAGCTAAGGGAGTCTCCAGAAGGAACTAATCTTGTTAAGACCTTGATTTTAGACTTCTGGCCTCCAAAACTGTAGAGAATAAGATTCTGCTGTTTAAGGCACTGAGTGTGGTGCTTTGTTACAGCAATTCTAAGACAAGAACACCAGCGGCAGGCATACGGTAAGTTTGGGAACTCTGAAGCCAGACTGCCTCAGTTCACAATTTGGTTGTCACTTCCTCACCGTGTTTATGAACTGCTTATCTCTTTTGGATTCATTTGCTCATTTGTGAAATGGAGATAAAAATAGTTCCTACATCAAAGGTTTGGCATGACAGTGAAGGCAGTTAATGCTCAAATGTTGACAAAAGACAAAATGACAACAAATTTAGTTTAAAGATCTTAATTGGCTTTTATTTGTAATTCTAGAATTGAGCAGCACCTCATTTTTTTCCCATTTATTTATTTTATTGCATTTTAAGTTTTGGGGTACATGTGAAGAACATGCAAGATTATTGCATAGGTACACACGTGGCAGTGTGATTTGCTGCCTTCCTCCCCATCACCTACATCTGGCATCTCTCCCCTTGCTATCTCTCCCCAGCTCTCCACCCCCCACCACCCCTCCCCTATTTCCCCCCAACTGACCCCAGTGTGTAGTGCTCCCCTCCCTGTGTCCATGTGTTCTCATTGTTCAACACCCGCCTATGAGTGAGAACATGCGGTGTTTGATCTTCGAGCATCACCTCATTTTATAACATAGAATGTGTTCCAATGAGCTGAGTAGAAGTGGCTGGCTTTATAGACAGAAAAGCAAAGCAGAAACAGGGAACGCATAGTAGGCTGGTCGTTTCACAGCTGCTTTCCTGGTAAATGTGAAAACAGACAGGACTTTCTTATCCTGCCAGCTAAAATTGGCTCATTTGGGGACTTGGCTATTTATTATCCCTCTCTCTCCTGATTTCTTGGAAGGTCAAATAAACAATTTCATTTCAGCTCAGTGGCATGAAACTTGAGCATGAGTGACTCCATTTTGGTCTGGTCTGTTGGGCCTAGGGCTCCGTTCAAACCAACAGCTTTCTATAAATTTTATTTAACAACACCCATTGTGATTTACAGGCTGTGTCTCTATGTCTCTGTGTCTTCAAAAGCATATTATTTCTGCCTTCTCCTTACTTCTTGGGAAGATTTGTGACATGGATATGAACTAATATTTTTATAAACATGGTAAATATGACTAAGCCTGTGTTTCTATTACTACCATCCTTTCATGTCTACATAGGGGACAACAACGAAGGGAAATTGCAGCCTTTATGGTAAAACTCAGGCATTTTTTTGGGTGACAGTTGTAACCAAAAACTGATTCACATGACATGTATTTCAATGTGTTGCTATGATTACCTTAAGAAAATAACAGATAGTGGATGAATACTATTCAAGTAATAAACCAGAGGCTTTATTTTGGAGTTTTAGAAAAATAAAAGTTACAAAATGCATAGCTAATTCCAGAAACAAAATTTTTGTGGAAAGATGATAAATAAAAATGCCTTCTACTTCCTTTAGTTTCATTCCACAGTCTTGATTCTGTCTCAGAGTTTGGAATCTACTCATTTGAAGTTTTCTATTTTAATAAGGTGAACAGACCCTGGCTGCTCCACCTACTGATGTTACTTGATAGAAATCAGGAAACTTCGCTTGGCATCTGCTTCTTCATAGGAAACACAGGGAAACACATAGGCTCAACCTTAAAAGCTCTGAGGAACTCAGCTGATAGGACAAGAAAGAACTATAGCATGTGCACATGGCGACTATTCAATAACTTTCTGAAAAAGTTGTTCTTCTCTCTAAGATATTTTACCCTGAATTTCTTTGATTTTAATTACCTTAACATGAAAGATCTCATCACATTCAACAACTTAGATTATACACTTAACAACTAGCACCAAAAACAAACAAATCATTGGAAAACATCTCTCCAGAAAGCACTGCGTAATTAAAGCACAATCTGTGAACATCTATCGTTTTTGTTTTCAACTTGAAGGTGAAATTGTACATCTATGCTTTGCCACTTGACTACTTTCTGAGGTTGATTTGAGTCATGTGCACACACTGGTTCCCAGACACGCGAAACAAAAGCAAGACTTTGGCTTACAGTGACATTGCTTCGGTAAGGGTAATGCTAAATACCTGCTACTTGGTATCTTCTAAATCTTAGATATTTGTTTTTATTCTAAAGCCAACCTATGTGTCCACAACTGCACAGCAACAATTTGTACATCTATATATAAGTAAAATTCAGAACTTTAGAAAAAGGTATGGAATTTTGTAATTGTGATTTTCAGGTGACACCATTTTTTTTTTTTTACTATCAATCTCATCACGAAAGGTATAATCACATGTGTTTTGTATATTGGAAAGTAAATTTATCAATATTAACTTTAGGTAGAAAATGTCAGAAAATCCTTTTAATATTATTTTTGACCTTTATTTTCACCAAAAGTAATAGGTTAATGTCTGTTAAAAATATGAGCTTTACAAAAGTGCAAAGTTTCAAAAATTATCTGAGAAGTCAGACCTCAGGAAAAATGCAGAAAAAGAAGGCATGGACAGAAGTTCAAGAAGTGGGACACCCATTGGCCATGCCTTCAGGAGGTTCTTTTTCGGGTTTACTGACATAAAAGCTACATTAAGGAAACTGTCTTCTAGTGATGAAAATGGCAATGGCATTTTAGACAATGGCACTTGTGATGGGTTTGTCTTGTATTTAGACAATGGCACTTGTGATGGGTTTGTCTTATGTTCAGTATGACCAACAAGAAACAGAAGGATTTGGGAAATGGTGGACATCAGGGGAAACAAAAGGGCAACTGAGGGAAAAGCTTTTAAGTGACTCCAATAAAGTATGTACCAAAAGGTGGTCCTCTTGTCGGGAAATGCTAATAAGTGATTACACCACAGGTTCTCAATGGGAGTGTAAAGAGGAGGGGTGTGGGTAAAATTTGGAGGGTGTTATAGTCTGGAAAGCATATTCATATATAGGCTATTTTTATAATACAGTTAAAAATTACAGAATTAATGCCACTGCAACAAAAAATTACAAAAATATTTAGAGTGGTATAAATACTGAAAATAGAAATCTGTAAATGATATAGGTTTAGCAGATTGAAAAATACTGCCTTCACAAACAGTTCCTTCTGAAAAGATGCTTTCTTATTTATACAATAGTTTTTAGCTATTTTCAATATATTTAACCTCCAAATCAGTGGTCCCCAATCTTTTTGGCACCAGGGACCAGTTTCATGGAAGACAATTTTTCCGCAGAACAGGGGTGGCGGGGGAATGGCTGCAGGATAAAAGTGGTCCACCGCAGCTCATCAGGCATTAGTTAGATTCTCATAAGGAGCACGAAACCTGGATCTCCTGCATGCATAGTTCATAATAGGGTTAGTGCTCCTCTAAGAATCTAATGCTGGCTGGGCGCGGTGGCCCATTCCTGTAATTTCAGCACTTTGGGAGGCCCAGGCTGGTGGATCACAACGTCAGGAAATTAAGACTATCCTGGCCAACATGGTGAAACCCTGTCTCTACTAAAATACAAAAAATTAGCCAGGCATGGTGGCATGCGCCTGTAGTCCTAGCTACGCAGGAGGCTGAGGCAGGGGAATCGCTTGAATCTGGGAGGCGGAGGCTGCAGTAAGCCGAGATCGCGCCACCGCACCCCAGCATGGCAACAGAGCAAGACTCTGTCTCAAAAAAAAGAAAAGAATCTAACACTGCCACTGATCTGACAGCAGGTAGAGCTCTGGCGGTAAGGCTCATTTACCTCCCACTGTGTGGCCTGGTTCCTAACAGGCCACAGAGCAGTACCAGTCAGTGACCCAGGGGTTGGGAAGCCCTGCTCTAAATGAAGTCACTGATTCCTTTTAGGTATTTCCCTATTTCTATGAATTATGCATATTAGGCAATTAATCAGTTATATCTAGGTACTTCCAACTTTCCCAGTACAGCATGAACTAATGCTACACACACACAGACACATGCACACACACAGAGAGACTTGCACACACACAAATTGTGAAGGACCCCATGTTTGTCCAGCAATGAAAGGCTTATTAGTATTATGTTTTATTAACTTTTTATTTTCTATATGGACTTTCAAGTATTTCTAGTTCCCCACTAGTGCCACTGCCCCACAAGTCACTCCAACCTACCAGACTAAATATGGGTGCTTCTCTAAACCAATAAGGCTGAGATAGTAAGAAGCAACAGCTTGCTTTATCCTCACCCTCTGACAAGCTCAGCCTTCTGAGAAGAGATGAGTAGCCATCCCCTCCAATCACAAAAGGTGTCGAATCTGGAATCTAGTTGCCCTTTCAGAAAAGTCAAGTGTCCAGATAAAGACTGCCTTACCTGTCTTCTTTGTAAATGCTCCCAATTTCTGGTAAATGCAGAGGTTCCTTTTGGGCCTCTTTCATGACCCTCAGGTAATATTGGTAAAATGAAGTATAAAATAAGACAAACACAGACAGATAATTTCCATCTCACAGACCATCGCTGAAAAGATTACTAAAGGAAAGTTTTGTTTCCTAGCACTAGGGGCTCTGACTAACCTTCCTCCTGAAATCAAGTACTCCATAAAATATAAAAATACATCACCTTAAATGCCTCAATAAACTGATAATAAAGAAGGCAAAAAGTTTAAGTTATGTCAGAAACTTAGAAGATAAGCAGCATACTGGATTTGGCTTTTGCCCTCAGGGCATTTGTGAAATCCTAGTGACCTTGAACTTTCCTTTTACTGACCTTGTGGAACTCATGGGGAGCAGAAGACAAGACCAAAGCCGTTTGTGGGTAAGTACAGACTGGGGATGGAGAATCTCAGAAGACTTTGTCCAATAAAGTTAGTTCCATGCAGGTTTCAGTTTAAGGATGAACTAGAAATAAGTTCTTGTACCCCCAGTAGATTGCAAATAAAATTGTCTGGCTTGAAATTCAGTGATAAATAAGAGGTGGTAGATTTTCCTTTGAGAATTCCTAACTATTAACCAGCATTCACATCAGTTTTCAGTTTGAACTCATAATACAGGATGATGCAAAAAATTTCAAGCCAAGAATTTAGTTTAAAACGGTAGGAAGTAGTATTTCCCTAGGACACTCGGGCAAAAGAAACACGAACACCTAAATACCTTCCAAAGAAACCCACCTTCATCTCAGGATTCAAAGAATTCTCTCAGATAAAGACCCAAGCCCATAATTTAAAAAAAAATCACACACAAAATGAAGAAATATGACAGCATGAGACCAAGGACCAATGGCAGATTTAAAAGGGGAAAGACTTCAGAAAATACAGACAGACAATATGGTCTAGTTAAAAGACAAACATTATCAGAGTGGATTTCAAAATAAATCCAATCATGTGTTGTGTATAAAAAGCAAACTTGAAACAAAAGAATATAGACAGGGTGAAAGTGAAAGACATAGAACTGGGTGTCATCTCCGCCCTCATATTCCCTGACTCCTATCATCTATCAGACCCGTGATGACCCCTCGCTCCTTGTCTCTTTCCTTTGGTTATGTTACTGTTTTCTTTTTTGCCTTCCCTAACAATCCCTTGGACTTTCCCAGAGGTCCTTCTTCCTCCTCATACTTCTTTCATTTGTTTATTTATTTATTTTTGAGATGGAGTCTCGCTCTGTTGTCAGGCTGGAGTGCAGTGGCGCGATCTCGGCTCGCTGCAACCTCCACCTCCAGGCTCAAGTGATTCTCTTGCCTAAGCCTCTCAAGTAGCTAGGATTACAGGTGTGCGCCACCACGTCTGGCTAATGTTTTTTTTTTTTTTTTTTTGTATTTTACTAGAGATGGAGTTTTACCATGTTGGCATGTTGGCCCAGATGGTCTCGATCTCCTGACCTCGTGATCCACCTGCCTCGGCCTCCCAAAGTGCTGGGATTACAAGCACGAGCCACCGCACCTGGGCCTCTCCCTCAGACTTCTAAGCATTCCTGTAGCAAACTACTACGCTCTTTCTTCTATTCCCTAGAGGGTCTCAAACAGTGTCCCCTGACTACTTGCAATAAAATCATTTTGGCTACTTGTAAAAACAGAATTTCCTGGGCTATTACACAGACATCTGATTCCTACATTTGGGAAAGGATCTAGGAATTGCATTTTTAACAAGCTCTGCCAGTAATTATTACATATTCTAAAGTTTGAAGACCATTTTTTAAATTGTTGTTTTAATTTTTCAGAAAGGATCTCACTCTGTCACCCAGGCTGGAGTTCAGTGGTGCAATCTCAGCTCACTGCAGCCTCTGCCTCCTGGGCTCAAGCAATCCTCCCACCTCAGCCTCCAGAGTAGCTGGGACTACAGGCATGTGCCACCACTCCTGGCTAATGTTTGTATTTTTAATGGAGACAGGATTTCACCATGTTGCCCAGGCTGGCCTCAAATTCCTGGGCTCAAGCCATCCGCCCACCTCACCTCCGAAAGTGCTGGGATAACAGGTATAAGCACTGCTCCTGGCTTGAAGACAATTTTTATGTACTCTTTCCTTCAAACTATTTATGTTTTCATGGATTTAACAGTGATTAATACTTTATTTTGTTATTTTCCCCTGTCCTCTGATTTAAGTTACAGTCAGTACTTTAGGCGGCACTTCTCCTAAGGCATTCGTCAACTTGATGTCTATTGGACCGTCAGTCATCTTAGTTAAAATTATCAAATTATGTATGACTCATCCTTACATTAATAAATCCAATTAGTTACAACTCATGTTCTTTTCTTCTAAAATATCCTTAAGTTCCTTTTGCTCTGTCTTTATTGCTATCTCTTTAGTACAACCCTCGTTACTTTATGCCTGGGTTTTATAATTAGTTTTTCTATTCAAATGTTCTAGTTCTACAATCCATCTAAGACACTGCTGCCAGAATAATTTTCCTTAAATATCACTTTCACCATATCACACCAAGGCTAAATATCCTTACATCATCCCTTAATTCCAGTAATAATCAAATTTAAACATATCTGTCATGCTTTTGAACTCCTTCAGAATCCACCCCACTCAGTGTGGCTCCCATAATCCAGCAGCTCCTACTCTTTCCGTCAGGCATGCTACTCTCCTGCTGTCATGAATGCATGCAGCAAGAATGATGACAAAGCACAGCTCATGCAGGCAATCACAGAATGACTATTTTGTGCAGCTAGCTGTTTTTCCCCTACTCCTAAGTGAAAATTTAGGAAGCTCCTGTGTCTTTACAGCTGTGATCAACCAATTAAAATTCTTAGTTATTTTCAATGACAAAACAGTCTCAATTTAATGCCGATGTCAGAGGTCCTTGACTCCATCTTGAATAAGGGTGGGGTAACATGAGGCTGAGACCTACTGGGCTGTAGTCCCAGTAGTTTAGGCATTTTTAGTCATGGGATGAGACAGGAGGTCTGCACAAGATACAGGTCACAGAGACTCTGCTGATAAACAGGGTGCGATAAAGAAGCAGGCCAAAACCAACCAAGACCAAGAAGGCAATGAAAGCAACCTCTGGTCATCCTCTCTGCCCAGTATATACTAATTCTAATGGATTTGCATGCTAAGAGGCACTCCCATCAACACTATGACAGTTTACAAATGCCATGGCAACGTCTGGAAGTTACTCTATATAGTCTAAAAGGAAGAGAAACCCTTAATTTCGAGAATTTCCTGCCCCTTTCCCAGAAAACTCAGAAATAACCCACGCCTTGTTTGGCATATAATCAAGAAATAACTGTAAAAATAGCCAACCAGCCACCCTCAGGGCTGCGCTGCCTAAGAAGTAGCCTCCTTTTTATTCCTTTACTTTCCTAATAAACTTTCTTTCACTTTACTCTATGGACTTATCGTTGTTGTTTGCGATCCAAGAACCCTCTCTTGGGGTCTAGACCAGGACCGCTTTCTGGTAACACTGTCACATACACAATGACATTTTGGTCAACAAAGGACCACGTACCTATGATGTTGGTCCCCTAAGATTATAATGGAGCTAAAAAAATCCCTGTTACTTAGTGATATCATAACAATCCTAATGTCATAATGGAATGCATTACTCACTGTTCGTAGTGCTGTTGTTGTAAATATACCTACTGCACTGTCAGCTGTATAAAAGTATGGCACATGCTTATGTACATAAGTACATGGTTAAATATATGATACTTGACAATGATAATAAATGACCATATTACTGGTTTATGTAATTACTATACTATACATTTTGTTATTCTGGATACTTATTGATAAAAGAAGTTAATTGTAGAACAGCCTCAGGCAGGTCCTCCAGGAGGTATTTCAGAATACATTGCTATCATAGGAGACGACAGCTCCATGTGTGTTACTGACCCTGAAGACCTTCCAGCAGGACAAGATGTGGAGGCGGAAGACAGTGGTACTCATGATCTCGACCTTGTGTAGGCCTAGGCTAATGTGTGTGTTTGTGTCTCATTTAAAACAAAAAGTTTAAAAAATAAAAAAAATTAAAAACAGAAAAAACATTACACAATAAGTATACAAAGGAAGAAATATGTTTGTATGACTATACACCCTGTTTATCTTTCAAGCTAAGTGTTACTACAAAGGAGGCAAAAACTTTAAAATATTTAAAGTTTATAAAGTTAAAAAGTTATAGTAAGCTGAGGTTAATTTATTTTTGAAGAAAAAAATTTAAATAAATTGAGTGTAGCCTAATGTAGTGTTTATAAAGTCTACATAGTATACAGTAATGTCCTAAGTCCTTACATTCATTCACCACTCACTGTCTCACCCTGAGCCCCTTCCAGTCCTGCAAGCTTTATTCACGATCAGTGCCCTATACGGGTGCACCACTTTAAATCTTTAAATTCCCTTTTTACTCTACCTTTTCTATGTTGACATATACAAATACTTATCATTGTGAAACAGTTGCCTACAGTAGTCAATGCAGTAACATGCGATATAGGTTTGTAGCCTAGGAGCAATAGGCTATACCATATACCCTAGGTGTGTACTGGACTATGCCATCTGGGTTTATGTAAGCATACTTTATGATGTTCACACAACAATGAAATCACCAAATGATGCATCTCTCAGCATGTATCTCCATCCTTGAGCAATGCATGGCTAAAATTAAATGTAGAGGACCACATACTAATCCAAGCACTAAACTTACTTTAAAGTTTGGAAGGGCACAGGTTTCAGGTCAGAAGTACTTGGCTTCTCTTTTTCTTCATCTAGTAGCTCTTCTCTTCCTTAATCATTTTGTTAAGCTAAATCTCTGAATCATGCAGGATTAAGGCAAGGGGGAAGAAGCGGAGGAGGGAAGGCCAGAAATATTCTTTCTTGACAAGCACTAGCATAGTCTAACATCAACAAACCTCTGGCCTGCGGAGTTGTTTAAAGCTCACTTTGTCATACAGGAGCTTTCATGGGCTTATTTTTTTTTAATTTATTTATTTTTATTGCATTTTAGGCTTTGGGTACATGTGAAAAACATGCAAGATTGTTGCATAGCTACATACATGGTAGTGTGATTTGCTGCCTTCCTCCCTATCACCTATATCTGGCATTTCTCCCCATGCTCTCTCTCCCCAACTCCCTACCCCCTACTGTTCCTCCCCTATATCCCTTCAACAGACCCCAGTGTGTGATGCTCCCCTCCCTGTGTCCATGTATTCTCATTGTTCAACACCTGCTTATGAGTGAGAACATGCAGTATTCTTGTGTCAGCTTGCTGAGAATGATGGTTTGCAGGTTCATCCATGTCCCTACAAAGGACATGAACTCATCATTTTTTATGGCTGCATAGTATTCCATCGTGTATATATTTTGTTTTTGGGAGGGAGTCTCACTCTGTCACCCAGGCTAGAATACAGTGCAATGGCGTGGTCTTGGCTCACTGCAACCTCTGCCTCCCCAGTTCAAGCAATTCTCCTGCCTTAGCTTCCCAAGCAGCTAGGATTACAGGTGCCTGCCACCACACCTGGCTAATTTTGTTGTATTTTTAGTAGAGACAGGGTTTCACCATGTTGGCCAGGCTGGTCTGGAACTCCTGACCTCATGATCCACCTGCCTCAACCCCCCAAAGTGCTAGGATTATAGGTGTGAGCCACCACACTTGGCTTTCATGGGCTTTTGGTGAAGGCTTCTCACCCTGGGTTTTTTGGAGAAGGCTAACCTCTACTTGAAGTGCCTTAGCAGAGGTAAACACACCTCTATTTAGACTGTTCATTACTTCCTTGTCTGCTGAAAAGTTGACAGTCCTCAGAATTTCCACCTCTGGACTATAGAGAAGGAGTCTGGAGAAGGAGCCAGACTGGAAGGAACAAGAAAAAGCAGGTAGGCTATAAGTCTGCCTGTCTTCGTGGTCCAGGACACATAGTACTTTTGTGCAAATAACTCACTATCTTCCTGAGCCCAGCTATCACCAGACCCTTGGATGATAGAAAAACACAGGTTAGCTCATTGCAACATTGGTGTTATCAGTACCGCACAAAGTCCTCTTCAGCATATCACATTAGCACCATCTTATAAAATCCCGAGCAATCTTTTGTCTCCTTACAGTCAGCTCCTTTCTTACTGACCTGCCCATTGCACTCTTTCAATGTATTTTCATATTTTCTTAAATAATTCTGCCTTTCTTTATCTACAGCTGTCTTGGTAAATTCTTCTTATTGTCCATGCCACTGGTCCCAGATCACTCGCAGTATGGCCCTTTCAGGACATGGCCTAATAACAACTCTAGACTACTCTTCCTCACAAATAATCTATATTCAGAAGAAAAAAAATAAATACTCTTTGCCCCTACAAACTCCTGGAATGCAGCGTGTCTCCACTTCAGAAACCTCTCCTTTATTCTGTCAGACATTCCTTTCTTCAGTTTTCTCAGGTTAGAATCAGACATGAGTCTACAGTTAGCCAGCAAAATACAGGGAACACATAGAACATTCTCTGAGTAGTTATCAAGGTGCAGGTACCCCATCTGGTACCCACAAATCAACAGCAGCTCTCTCCAAATTATCAACCTTTTATACTTTTGACAAGGTGGATCTCCTTTGTAAATCTTACATAAAGTCTAGTATCTGTGGAATGGGTGGAATGTAGAATTCGTATATACCTTAGTTTCCCCGTCCAAACTTAAATTTTCATTTCTCATTACAAATGCTTAATAATTACCATCTTCATGTATGTTGTTGGCCTCTCTGGAATCTATCTATTCTTCCCCAGCTTGCTTATGCAAATCTGAGCTATCCTGCAAGGTTGCGCTCAAGTTCATCATATTCATGCTCCCTTGCCTGACAGTTTTAGATTTTCCAGCACTCTCTTTGGAAGCCCTGCACTACTTGCAAAAGTTACCATAATCAATGCATGGAGTTTGCACTTAGCATTTATTTTTCATGAAAGACAAACACAGTCACCTTCATAAGATAGTGACTCTATGGCCTACAAACTTGGTTGTACCTGAAATATAAAAATATCTTTGAAAAACATGTAGACCCAAGGAGTGGCTTATGAGTCTAAGAAAAGTGAGACAAAGAGAGGTAAATGTTAGGCATGCATACTAGATTCAGTAAATTTCTCTGAATGAACACTCATCACTCAGAGTAAGAGGGAAGTATTAGGATAAAGCTGGTTCTTCTATTTTATATATGCTGAGTATTTCAAACATTCACTTTTTTAAACATCTGTATATAAAGAGGAGCTAGAAAACCCATTTACTTGAATCTAACATTCTTTTTTCAGCTTTATTGAGTATAACTAACTAGTAATTGTATATTTGAATCTGACATTCTTAAATAAACTAAGCTCTCTATTGGAAGTTGAGGGGCCAGAAAACATGTAACTCCCATATGTTTTATTATTTACTATATATAAATATGCATATATAATATATGCATGTATCATAATAATTCATATTACTAATCAATAAGCAAGATAATCATAAAATCATAAATAAAATGAATAGCTCTTTTGCCTATGTATTGGTCAGAGTAAAATTTGTGACACTATATTTTAATACTTTAAAGTACAGTGATTATTTAGCTCACACTTTTCACAACACTTGCAAATGGTCATTAACCACCAGTGCAGGGACCAACTTTAACTTTAAAAAATGTCATTGATTAATTTACAGAGCACCAGTTATTTTCTATTCTAATCACTGCTTGGATTTATGCATACCAATTATAATGCATAACGTTTATCTATGTTCTTCATCTTGTTACTTTTTATTTAAATAGAGGAAACTGTTGGAATAAAAAATTTTTTGAACAGATGCAATGCTAAGTGAACTTAAAGAGATATATATTTGTATATATACCTATGTATGTTATGTATATATATATATGTATATATATATATACATATATATAAAATCATGCTCTTCTACTAAGCGCTACTAACTTTCAGAATGAAATATCCTGAAAAAATATAATTTTTAACCAAAGTAGCAATTTATAATTAGAAAATCATAAGTAAATCATTACTAAAATTGTAAGCTATGGAATCGTTAAGAACAAAAATAAGCATAAAACCATGACCTTCAACAGATACAGGGTTTATAAGTTGGGCTCTCTCACAAACATATACAAACCAAAAACTACAGGATATCAACACCAATTTCTTATTAGTTGTAGATATTTACAAAGTCTCTCCTATAATCAGTTTGTGAGAATACAAAAACTGATTCACCAAATAGATTACATTGTGCTCTTTATTTTGCACACAAATCTTGGTGGCTAAGTTGTGCTGGCTGAAAGAACTAGAATGGATTTCAAATTCTATCTCATATTGAGGATTTTTTTAAAAGTTTAAGAAAAATGTACCTGTTTTGGAAAAGTCCACTGAGCTCTACTTATTCAATTGGAAAGAGTAAATAAAATTCAACAGATAATTTGGTGTTTAGGTAGTCTCATACATAGAAATTCCTGTCACAATGAGAGATCATTTTTCTATCCTATTTAGTTGAATCAATAGAATTTATATTTATCTTAGCTTCATCTTTAGTGTTTTTGTAAGTCATAATACTGAAACAAGCCTTGAAATGGAAATGCAAGAAGTAAATTCAAGTGTCAGGTTTACTACTGTGTCTCTGAGTAAGTCACTAAGACTTTCAGAGTCTTCAGTCTCTTAATCTGCAGATGAACATAAAAATATTCACCTTGTTTATCCCACGTAACTAATGTAAGACTCAGATAAGCAATACTACATATGGAAAAGACACTGAAAACTATTATTATCTAAGACAGAGAAGCACAGAAGCAGATCACAGGTCTAGAATGGGGTTCAAGTTCAATTCCATCATCACTAACAGTGTACCCTTTAGATAAGTCACCAAACCCCTTCCAGCCTCAATTTCTTCCTCCACTAAATGAAGGAGCTTATTTTTAAGGTTTTTTCCATCTTTATAAGTCTGTGATCTTATACTAGAAAGGCTAATAAGGAAATTCTCTAACATGCTTTTTTTCCCTATGAAAGTGACATACACTGATTAGGTGCTCATGATTAATTTTAGGATCTGTCTTGCAAATAAAAGAAAGTCATCATTTATTTGGCGGGAACAGGCTCACATCCCTTATGAAATGAAGTGTGGTATTAATTTATTAACTATATGTCAGAGTGTTCAATATTAAATGTAGGAAGGTGGCATTCGTGAAGAATTACAAGAATCATTACATGGTATAAAATCTGAGCATAAAACTAACATTGGAAAAGAATCTGCCCTTGAAATACAGAAAATGAGTCTGTACTACATTACTTACAGTCCATGTTAAAATCCACACACCCGATACAAACAAAAGATTACAACTAAACACTGAGGCACAGCTACCCTTGTCTGGCAGTTTGATGTCCTTTTAATTACTTGTTTTTCTGTAGTGCTAAAATTGGATTTTGTGTACACCACAACTAAACATAGAACAGACAAAGGACAGGCAACATAAGCTTGTTGCTGCAAGCGCTACAAAAGCAGGGATTCTTGCCTGTTTTATTCGCTGATGTATCCCAAACATCTAGAACACTGCCTGCAACATAAAAAGCACTGAATAAATATGTATTGAACAGATGAACTGACTTCCATTTTTTCCTTGAATACATAAGCTACATTCTGTTTATGACCTTTATTGATTCGTGTTTATGTCATTAACATGTTTCTATAAAAAAAGAGATAAACCACATGATTTAACCAAAGGTTGCCCTAATAAGAGAGATATTTTGGGATAACAATAAATGACCAACCCAAAAGCTTGAAACCTATCTGTTGCCTTAATATGATCTGAATTCCCCAAATTTCAAACCTTAGCATTATGCAACATACCCAGGTAACTAACCTGCATATGTATCCCTTGAATCTAAAAAAGAAGTTGAAAAAAAAGTAGTTTCTTCCATTATAAAACTACAAAATAAATAGGACAAACCCCAAAGCCAAAGAACTGCTCTCTTCATGTTACTAAAGAGAGCACTTCAAACAATGGAGGAAGAAATCTACATATAATTCACAAAATGGGATTAAAAATACATGAAAAAAGAGCTATTAATAAATAAGCCTCTTGTGTTTCTTCCCTTTAAAACTCAAAACAGTGTGGTCTGCCTTGTGCCCACATCAAAGAAACCCAGTGAACTAAGAATAAGAGAAATGAAGGCTCAACTCAGTATCTCTCTCCTGGCGCCTAAACACATTTTACAAAAATATTCTTTGAACCAACAACAAACCCAGAAAACCAGAAACAGAACAGGAAGATAAACCCACAAGAGAAAACAACTATGACATTGCCACACCCCTTTCTAGTTCTCTCCAAAACATTTTCATAGCAGATGAACACAGTAAGTCAAAGAGCTCTATTTTTAATGCATAAGTCTTGGTTGTGGCATAACAGATCAATGAGAACTCTTTTGTCTGCAGGAAAACACAAACCTATATCAGAAAGCATATAAGTTTATAAAATAGCATGTTTGATAGAGAAAGCATCAAAATGAAAGAATGAATGAACCAGCAAGCAAATGAATATCTCTAAGAGAGAATTCTAGAGTAATTCAAGAAGTAACAATGTATAAATGGGCTCATCAATTCTTAATATTCTCCTCATATGCTATAACATCTCAACCTGCCTGTATAAGAACTTAGGTTAAAAAGGAAGGAGAACAATTGAAAGGTGCTGAGACTAGTTGAAAATTCCCATTGTCAAGGGCAGGGAGTTATTCTGGAAGAGAACGGAGTAAATCCAGCGACAAAGGGAGGTAAGAAAAAGTAAAGTACCAGCACAGGTAGGCTGGAGAGAAAGTCTTGGGAGAGTTTTGAGGAAATGTGGGGATAAGCCATCAAATCACTTACCATGCTGTGATTCAGAAAGAGGATTTTAAATAAAATTTTGCTCCATTTATCAATGAAACTCCCATGCAATTTTTAAGAGGCTCTAGGAAAGATTTAAATTACTTTTTCAATATTTCTATATGTCATTTATTCATTTATTTCACAAGTATATGATAGAGGCACTTGCTTGTGACTGTGTTTACATTGGCAGCCTCTGTAGAGATCAGCCATATGATGGAAGCAAGAAATTCCAGCTTTATGTAGGTTCCTGAAATAAAATATCCAGAAGAGGAAGACTACAGTTGAGCCTTAAACAACATGGATTTGAACTGCATGGGTCCACTTATACATGGATGCATTTCAATGACAGTTGCAAGTGTGCCTGCCTCTCCTCCCTGCCCTTCCACCTCTTCTGTCTCTGCCGCCTCCGCTACCCACGAGACCAAAAGACCAACCCCTCCCCTTCCTCCTCCTCCTCAGCCATCTCAACATGAAGATGAAGATAAAGACCTTTACTTAATGAATAGTAAATATATTTTCTCTTCTTTATAATTTCCTTAATAACAACTTCCCTTCTCTAGCTAACTTTATTTTAAGAATATAGTATATAAAACCTAAAACACACAAAATATGTGTTAACCCACTATTTATATTACGGGTAAGACTTCCAATCAATAATAGGTTATTAGCAGTTAAGTTCTGGGGGAGTCAAAAGTTATGCACAGATTTTCAACTATGTGGAGGGTCAGAATCTCTACCCTCTGCACTGTTCAAGAGTCAACTGTGTATTCTAATACTATTTCTTGTTCTGTTCTTTGAGAACATACTTATATAGAAAATGTGTTACAGTCATTATGGAAAACAGTATGGAGGTTCCTTTAAAACTTAAAAATAGAACTACCATATGATCCAGAAAGTCTACTTCTGGGTACATATCCAATGGAAAAACAATCAGTATGTCAAAGATATATTTGCATTAGAATGTTCATTGCAGCATTATTCGCAATAGCCAAGATACAGAATCAACCAAAGTGTCCATCCACAGAAAAATGGATAATGAAAATGTGGTATATATACATAATAGAGTACCATTCGGCCTTAAAACAGGACTGTCTGTCATCTGTGACAACATAGATGAACCTCAAGGACATTATGCTGAATGAGAAAAGCCAGGAACAGAAAGACAACTACTGCATGCTCTCACTTTTACACGTGGCATGTAAAGATATTGAACTCATTGAAACAGAGAAACAGTTTAAAAACAAAAATACTGAACTCATAGAATGGTGGTTACCAAGAGCTGGGGTAATTGGAGATGTTGGCCAAGGATACGAAGTTTCAGTAAGACAGGATGAGTGAGTTCTGAAGATCTATTGTATAGCTTTAATAATAATGTATTCTAATACATCAATGATAATGTATTAATAATAATGTATTCTGTACTTGAAAATTGCTAAGACAGTAGATCTTAAGTATTCTCACCACAAAAAATTCTAAGTGTGAGAGGTGATGGGTATGTTAACCAGCTTGATTTAATCACTTCACAATATACTCATATCAAAACATCACCTTGTACACCACAATTACATACAATGTGGTCTCAGTTGCTGTCAACCAACAAATGAACTTTCAGAACTCAACCATTCAACTTAGAGACTGCCTGTTCAAAGGACAACTTTTTCCCATAGCTAGTCATGGTGCTTTTTCATTCTCTTCCAAAGGTTAAAGTAAAGCACTACCAGGCCTCATGAATTTCTCATGACTTATGATTAAGTGCGACCAAATTCCAAGCACTATTTGACTGAGAAATGTCTTCAATCTAAATACACAGGCATCAAAACTGCCAACAATAACAACCCAAGGCTATTTCCATGATAAATTTGGTCTTTGCTTAAAAATAAAATTCCATGAAACTTCCCTAAGATAATGACCCACATAAAGCGCTTTCCACGATTAACAATGGCGTTTGTGCTCTAGTCGCTGCCAGGAAGGGAAGCATGAGTCTGGCTTTGGCCAGGACAGCAACAGAGGTCTCATCTAAAAACAGAATACCGTATAGCTCATTTTTCCAGATCTTCCAGGGGAAACCGAATGATGAGTGTGTTAATGTCTTTTTAAAACAATCTGTGAAATGCTTTTATATCCTGTGTCCTGATTACTGGCTGACCTATATATTTTTGGCATTGCTAGTGCCCTAGAGGGCCTGACGATTTGATGGGCAGTTAAGTCCTCAGTTAAGATGAATTTTGAAAAAGCTCAGATAAACAGACTAATTTCCTACAAAAGTATTTTCTTCTGATCTTTGAAATGTTAAAAGGACCACATCAGTGTATTATTTTGAGCAAGGAAAATTTTGCCTCAAAAAGACTGCCAGAATAAACAACTAATCCCCGGCCAGTTGCACAAGCCAGACAAAGCACAGTTTCCAGGCAGAAGCAGCATCTCTCTACCTAATGGGGCTGGGTGAGGGGGCACATTCACATAGATTTCCTGTGTAAATTATCATTTGTTTCTACCGTGTATGGCTATTACAAAGCATGTTGTGAAGATCCAATAAGACAATGCACAGAAAATGTCTAGTGTAGCATCTGACATTATCATTATCATTACAATAGAAACACATTCTACCCATTGTTTGGATCAGGTGAAAAAAATGCAAAAGAAAAAGCTTCTTTTTTTTCTTTCTTTTTTTGCACCTTCATTTTTTGACCAGAGTATCTCTGTGCATCTCAAAAGTATTGTAATGTCATATTATATACTTAAAATTTTTAAATTTTCTTATAATCAAATATTTAAACCATTATTTTGTTAGCAACAAGCTAATGAATAGAACATGGAAGGTAACTTCTTAAATATTTATTATTTCTAAAAGACAGCTTGTCCACTGGGCTTCTTTGGCAGATATTCAATTACCATTGTAGAGAACTAAAAGGAGCATTAGGTATCATTTTAAAAACAAGGAAACTAAAACCCAAAGAGACTAAGGGAATGCCAGACCTAGTACAGTGAAAAGGGTCTACTTTGGATGCCTGTACAAATCTCTTTTCCCTAATCTTCGCTATTAATACATCAAAATGAGGCTCAGTCACCCCCAAGTCACTCTCAGATGGCATGATCATACAAATAAAGGGAAATTAACATTTGCAAGGTAAATACTGGCCAACTATTTCTACATAAATTACTGCCTTTAGTTCTCTCACAAAAACTTTGCAACATAGGTATTATCAGTGCCATATATATATATATATATATATATAAAATCATATATATATAAATAATTATTATTATTTATTTTTTTTCTTTTTTGGAGACAGGGTTTTGCTCTGTCACCCAGGCTGGAGGACAGTGGCCTGATCATAGCTTCATAGCTCACTGTAGCCTCAAACTCCTGACCTCAAGCCATCCTCCCACCTCTGCCTCCCAAGTAGCTGTGACTACAGGAGTGAGTCACAGAGCCTGGATAACACTATGTTTAAGGTAAGGACACTGAAACCAATAAAGACCACAAGATCAGCAGTAGGCAAAGCTGGGTCTCAGATCCAGGTCTAACCTAACTACAAAGCCTCAGCCCTTTTCAATATACTTCAGTGCCTGCTGGAAGGTTAAGTGAGTCCTGCAACACCCCCGTTATTGAAAAAATGTCACTTTTTCTAATTTTCTGGTCAAGTAGTTAAGCAGAAAGTTTACATCCAAAGGATAAAAACTGTTCCAAGTTCACATACCTGTGGTGGAGTCAATGATAAAAAGGGATGACACATCTCCTGGAATAAGCTCATAAGCCACTGTCCCATATATCCCAGAGTCCCGATCAGTGGCGAGAACATTGATGATCTCGGAGCCTGGCTGGGTCTGACCACTGATACTTGTCACATAGGTTGATGGGTTAAACACGGGATGATTATCATTCACGTCCTCCAGGTCCACACGAACAAAGGCTTGGGCACTTAGCCCACCCTGGTGGATGAATGAGCAGTGATTACAAATGAGTTTGTGCTGAACACTGGGATATAGAATAATTGCCGACGACCCTAGAATAGATGTGAAACAATACAATTTGAACATATACATATTTTGTCATTTCAAAGGAATATGTATACATACACACACACATACACACACACATGCACACTCACAAACACATCCATATATTCATTTTATTTTCAACCTTGATGTATGAATTCATATGTAATAGCATGGTATGTGTACTTCACTGCTGGTTCTTAAGCATGGAATGAGATTTCCACTAACAGCAGCTGTGAGGCAAAAATTTCATAGTAGAGGCCAAATATATTCAAGGGAAGTTGTCCTGATGTCCAAAAAGAAATCAAAATCACTTTTATTCCTAAGATAATTTTTAAATGATTGCTGGTAAGTGCTAAGAAGAAGGTGTGAGGGAGCATGGGCGGGGGATGCCGCTGTGAAGCCCTCGCTAGGAAGGTACCACTGGCATGCAGACCAACCCACATGACTTCAGGTAGCTAGACTTCAGTTACCTGAAAGGGTAACAGGCAGAGGAAAGAGCTGAGCCAAAAGGCCCTGAGGCAGGAGCCCAGTGTGCCTCTCTGGCCTGCTCAGCCGCAGCAAGGAAGCAGGAAGGGCTTAGGTCAGAGAGGCAGGAGCAGGTCACAGGGACTTCTGCAGATCTCTGGAGGGACCATGGCTCTTCCCCACAGGAGGAGTTTAAGCACAGGAGTGGCCTGATTTCACTGAGGTGTCAACACTGCTCTGGCTGCCGTGTTCAGAACAGACTAAAGGGCAGCAGAGTGGAAGGAGGGAGAACTGGCAGGAGGAGGCTCTTTGAATCGAGTTCAGACTGGACGGGGCCTGAAGGAGGACAGGAGCAGTGCAGGTACTCAACCCAGACACTCGGGACCGAATTTATTTGGGAATTCGGAATTTTTTAAGTTTTAGAAGGGAATACAGCACCTAAAGCAATGAGAAGTGGATCCCATACTGTTTATTTTGTGTTGCCCCCATCTAAAATCGAGAAGAAAGAGCAAATGAAACAGAAGAAAATAATCCTCGGCAATTCTTACTTTTCTAAAGTAAAACACATGTTCCTACTTTAAAGCACCATTTTCCATTTCTATCGGGTGCATTTTGACACTTTCGTCTTTGACAAAAATCCTTGGTAAGTCACAATAGCCTGGGTTTTCTCACTCATGTATCCTCCCCCTCCTCCTCTTTTGTTTCCTTTTTCTGCTCTGGCAGGGAGGCACAGAGCAAGGAGGAAAAAGGAAAGGAAGAAGAGGATTTGGCAAGAGACAGAGGAAGAGCTGCTGCCATGCAGACAGAGAGGGGACGCTTGTTGACTGGGAGGGAAGGCAGGAAAGAAGGTTGTTTGGGATGAAGGTAAGACAAACTCAGAAATGGCTCTCCTGCTCTGAGCTCTGAGCTCTGAGATGCCTTGTACTCCAGGCTTTGAGAACTAAAAAAGAATGGGGAAATACTTTAGAAATAGTATGATTTTCCATGTCCTGAGTTGAATAAAGTGCCAGAGCCATGCCAGGCATCAATTAGAATAGGAGAAATGGGGCTGGTTATGACTCCACAAAGAACAATGCAAGTTCATTCATCTGGCCTTCTGCTTAAAATGCAGGCTGGCCCTACATCTGCAGTCACCATAAGTAACCTGTACGTCTCCAGGTATGACCTGTAAGAGGGGACCGCAGACTGGTGATAAGCATATAGAAAATATTCCTTCACATCTGCCATAGACCCTGCTGCTGCTCCAAATGGCCTTTTTCTCAGTTTTGCTTTCCCTTTTCTCTTTCTTCCCTTTCCTCTTTTTTCTCTATTTCCCCTCAAGTTCAAGAAGTCATTTAGGGTGGAGGTAAGAGAAGTATTGAAAAAGTAGGCAAAATATGAAGAAATGAATATTGCCCCAGCTTAAGATCTTTAAGAACAAAGATCCTAAATCAGGCAATGCTCTAAAAAATAAGCAAATGTTAGATGCACAAAGTAGGAAACGTATTGTCATCGAACAACACATTTTTGTTGCGGGTAAGGTAGGCGCACTAGTGGGGCTAGAGAGGGCTGGGCGTGTAGTGGCAGAGGCTAGACAGAATCTAGAGGACAGGCTTGGCATTCAGATTCCTCTCACCTGATTTAACTGCTAAGGAGGACAGACTTTATTCTACACAGCAGTAGACTCCATCAGTACTCCATCAGTATAAAATGTGGCGTGTACATTCTTTTTTTTGGAGACTGAGTTTCACTCTTGTTGCCCATTGAACGCTGGGGTTCAATGGCGCAATCTCGGTTCACCGCAACCTTCACCTCCCAAGTTCAAGCAATTTTCTTGCCTCAGCCTCCTGAGTAACCGAGATTACAGGCATGTGCCACCATGCCTGGCTAATTTTGTATTTTTAGTAGAGACAGGCTTCTCCATGTTGGTCAGGCTGGTCTTGAACACTTGACCTTAGGTTATCCACCCGCCTTGACTTCCCAAAGTTCTGGGATTACAGGCGTGAGCCACTGGGCCCAGCTACATTCTTTATAAATATATTTTTATCTGTTAATAAACTGTATATACATTTACTGTGCTAATGTATTATTTATATCATAAATATCAGAAAAAATGAAATGTAGAAAGACAGAATTCTAATGTCTTCTAAAACGCCCACACAGGACAACTATTGCTGTCCTTAATGAAGTGACAAGATCAAATCTAGATTTTAGAAAGAGGTACCTGGGGTAGGGAAGAAAAGATGTATCTTCACACACACAAAAAAAAAAAATACAGAAGTTCCTTAGACAAAAAGGTGGGAAAATGCTGAGTTCACCAAATTAAGTGGATGCATTCTTTGCCTCAGAACTTTTCACAGAGCCTTTTGCATGTACATTTCTAGAGGGAGTGAGTTCTGAGTTGTTCTCCACTCTTTTTAGGCCCCAGAACACCCTTTGGAAGAAACAGTTTGGAAGAAACCAGTTTCTCACAGAACACAGTGCGGGAAACGCTGATTTAAACTCATTTTCTCTCCATCCACTGAGAGTGTGCACTTCCCAATGCTGTGTAGCTAAATTTCTGTTCAGCTCATGAAAACTGTTTTGATAATGCAACCTCGTAAGAGATTCTGAGTCGAGCCACCCAGCAAAGCCACTTGCAGATTCCTGGCCCTTAGAAACTATGTGAGATCATAAATATTTGCTATTTTAAGCTGCTAGCTTCAGGAATAATTTGTTATACAGCAATAGGTAGCTGATACGTTTCATAAATCCCATGCGTCTTAATTTTCATACATCTTAATTTTGTCTTATCCTTTCTTTTTTCCACCAATGATTCATGTGGCATTTTTATTTCATTTTAACTATTTAATTGTTAGGATTATGGTAAGGAACCCAGTTCCCTCAGGTTATACTGTAAAAGATGAAAGTAGTTTGGGAAAGCTTCAAGCTTGAAAGTATACAATATTGGAGGGAGGAGGGTCGCCTAGGGCAGTCAGCAGAAGGAACATTTTCTACTGTTACTTCTACTTTGATAATTGTCTGCTTTCTACTCTCTTTGTTCTTGCCTTCTGAGATTCCTGAATAATAGAATATTAATATCTCTCCTTCACATCTCTTAGCTCTGGTGAGCTACTGTTTTATTCCAGTGAGCTTTCTATGTCAATGAACTCCAGACTACATTTCATGATTCAGTGAACAAAGGTGAAAGGAAATGAGGTTCCAGGTTGTTAAGGGGGAAAAAAGAAACCTAAGTTGTGATATCACCAAATCCAAGAGAAGTGGCATTCAAAGAATATTTTCAAATTCATTGAGAGGATGAATATGACAAAAATAAATAAAGAATCCCAGGATATGGCACAGCAGTAACTACAGAGAGAAAAGCAGTTTTATACAACAGGTATGGAGGGAAAAATAGATCAAATAAAGATTGAAAAGTAAGAAAATGGAGACAACTATCTTAGTAGACTTGCTGCGAAGGAAAGAAGAGGAATAAAATGGTTTTCTGAAAAGGTACATGACATCAAAAGGAATCTGGGGTATTTTTTAAGATAGAGAATATTATCATACCCTGTATGCTTATGAGGGTCATTCAAAAGAATGTGATAAATTAATAATTCAGGAAAAAAGAGAAAATCATTACAGAAATTATATCTGTAAGAAGGCTAGAATGGATGGGACCCTAAACAGCAGAGAGATTTGCTTTTGATGCAAACAAGGACATATCTAAAAAGATAACAGAAAAGAAGGCAAAGAATGTGAGCTGATACACAGGTAAGTTAGTGGATTTGATGGCAGGAAGGTAAGACCTTCCTCTCTGAAGCAGACCTGTTATTTTTCTCCAAGTACATTCAGCTGCTGAGGTGCAAGGGCAGAAAAGGCAGTCAGATTTACACAGGGCTGGGGTTTTACCAGGAGAGTTCTACTGAATGGGGAAACTAAAAGGAGTTTGCAACTGAGTGACTTTAGTGATCGGTAACAAATCAATGATCTTAACATGGGAGAAGAATTATTGATTAGAGCAGACATGCTACAGTAAATTAGACAGAAAGATAAAAATGCTTATCGGATATAGCATGCTTGAAACCAAGATGTCAAAGCTTGTGCAATTACTGGTGACAATCCTTGGAAAGGAGAAAGTCAAGGAACTGAGAGGCTCAGGGTGTTGGGTTTTTCAGTAAACAGATAGTAAGATCTCCCAGAATGGTGAGGAAACTGGTGAAGTGGAAGACTGTGAACAAGGGGTAAAAGTCCTAAGTAATAAGGAGGTCTAAATCATGACAGCAAAAAAACAAAAGAGGAGGGGTACCTATGGTATAGACAGACAACAAGAACTTTAAAAGCAATTCATTTTTGATGGAGAAAGGAGTAGAAATTACTTGGTTGCTGCCCTGGGCAACAAGCAGGGCACCCAACTCACTACCTACCAGCTTGTGATTGGTGGAATATGGGCTTCTTTGTGAGACCGCAGAAAGGAATGGGTATCCTTGGAGGACAGGTTGTGTTTAATCAGGGCAAGAAGTTAAAGGAACAGAGACCAGCTTAAGTTTATAAAGGAGTTTACTAAATAATGGACCATGAATTCCAAAGAGCATGGTGGAAGCGTTTGGAAGGGCAGAGAAGGCAGATAGGTATATTAGTCCATTCTTACATTGCTGTAAAGAAATACCTGAGATGAATTAATTTACAAGGAAAAAGGATTAATTGGCTTATGGTTCTGCAGGTGAACAGGAAGCATAGCAGCTTCTGCTTCTGGGAAGGCCTCAGGAAGCCTCCAATCATGGCAGAAGGCAAGAGGGAGCAAGACGTCTTACGTGGTAGGAGCAGGAATGAGAGATAGAGAAAGGAGGCGGCAGGGGTGGAGGCGGGAGTGGGTGTTGCTACACACTTTTAAACAAGCAGCTCTCATGAGAACTCACTCACTGTCATGAGAACAGCATCAAGGGGGGATGGTGCTCAGCCATTCACGAAAAGGCCACCCACGACCCAAATACTCCCAACAAGGCCCCACCTCCAACCTTGGGGATTACAATTCGACATGAGATTTAGTGGGACACAGATCCAAATCACATCAGTAGGAGACTGATGAAAATTAAGGGATGAACTGGGCAGGGTAGGGAGGCGAATATGGGCAATAATAAATGGCTGGGACACTTACAGATTAGAAGGAGGTAAAGGGGTATTGAAGATATGTCGGGATTCATCCTGGTCATATATTAAAGAATGGTGGGAATCTGAGATATGCTCCACACAATTTAGTTAGAAAACATGAGACTATGGGGAGATGGGGCAACTGCTTATTCCTAGAACAGGTGGAGGATGGCAATGAAGGAAATGAAAGACAGGAATAAGCACTTGAACATTTGTTAGAAAGTGGAAGAACATAATCTATGAAAATAAAAATGAGTGTGCCTTTTTACTCAGCAAGTTTACGTTTTAGTAGTAACTGCATTGCACACAAACTGTAAGTACAACTTCAGTAGCCAAGTTTTCTCATGAATCTATACAACAATGAAGAGCTCAGTCCATTTACTTCCTATATTGCTAGTCTGACAAAATCCTCCCTTAACTCTTGAGTGGTGAGATGGAGTTGAAATATCTTTATCTCAGACACATATGTCAGCTACAGTATTCGGGATGTAACAAAAAATAGAGTGTTAATAAGCGTATACACCAAAAAAATCTATTTATTAAAAATGAATGGGAAAAGGAAACAGAAAATTAGATATAAGCATGGAATAATTAAATTACAGAGCTTTATTGTGAAAAACAACTTGATTGCCAATGTAATCTAATTGTTTGGTTCCATTGTGTAACTTTATAGCATTCTCATGACTTATGAGATAAATAGCAGCAGCAGTAGCAGCAAAAATAGAGTATTTCAGAAGGAAAATCAGTAGAACAGAAGTGACTCAGTTGAAAACAATATTGACAGTTATCACAAGGATAAATAGAGCAGTGGCAAAGAACAGCAGGCATATTTTACAATAAAAATTCCTCTATTGGCAGATAAAAATCTCTTAATAGCCACCAGCAAAGGGTTCTCAGCAATTTTCTTCTAAAGGGCTTTCAGGACATTTATTAGAAAGAGAGAATCAGAGGAAAAACCATAGATTGGCAAGGTAATAATATAAAGTTAAAGGACTTCTGGCAAGGCTCAGATTAATGTTTTAAATAAATTCATTATGGTCTAGAATCCAACAATGTAAACCTAAAAGATCCTGTCTGAGTTAATTTATTCTTTGAATGCAGTCTACATTGCTTTCAGGGGAAGACTACTGAGTCATTACCAACCTCGTCATCTTTCTCCTTACCAACTTTTTTGACTATGCATTTCTGAGGGATATGTAGTGCTAATTAATGTGCCAAAGAATAATTATGATAGATGAAGAATCCATCCCACAAAAACTCAGTTTATCACAGAAGAAATTCATGAGGATTATGCAGTCAACAGAATAAGCACTGCACACTGGTTAACTTTATATTTGTATATATGTTTTATACATATATATATATATATACACACTATATGTGTATACATACACATACACTGACATGAAAACACATATGTTGCTTGCTCCCCATACATTCTGAAGCAAACATAAGGAATGTTGGGGGCAATTTTAGGTGCAGAGTAAAGGTTAGGGATTTGTTAAAAGCCTATGATGCAGAGGACTCTTCTAGAATTTGTCTCTTAAAATGCATCCTTGGGCTTGCACCAGGCACTGTTTTCACAAGAACCTATTTCCAGGAGGGGAAGTGCTTCCAAGAGTGTTCCCTCCTGCACACAGCTCCCTGCCTGGGTCTCCATTCAGCCTCACACCTGCAAGACAGGCAAGAGGGCAAGAAGGAGAAAACCACAGCCAAAACAAGGAGGGTAAGCAAACCCTCAGGAGAAAAGGAGACCTCGAAGCTCTGATAACCCATTACCAGACACCAGATGTTAAAAAGACTCAGAGTGTAGAAACATCATGTTCCTCACCTTCACCAAGGCTAAATGTGTCATTCTCTGCTCATTCTGAAAACAACGAATTGATCCTTTTTGGAGGTGAATATTTTAATGGCCAAAAACGTGCTTATTAACAACATCTGTATCTATAATACCAGAAAGGACACCTGAGTTAAAGTCAAAATTCCTAATGCACTTCTGGGGCACTATGCTCTCCAGGCTGGGTGGAGCATTGAGGTGACAGACAGGTTATGAGTATTTGCAGGGGAGCTTGCTTCTCCTGATGGACAGCAGTTCTACCACTACAAGGATCTCTGTCTTACACCTGTCTAGCAGGACCTGGGAGCAAGTCAAATCAACAGGGGCTCATTTAGATCACAGTGGACAGCAGATGGTAGCCTGGAAGACATAACTAATTCTTTATGGTGGTTTACATGATAATAGTTTATTTAAACTCATTTTTCAATTCTCGGATGGCATTATATAATTATCTCAAAATCTATCAAGAATACATTTCTAAAACCTTGAATTAATATTTTGGTGTGTATCTATTGAGCTTCAAATAACTACATAGACTTGAATTAATGTAAATTTTGTTTACTTCTATTTTTTGTTTCCTACATATTTTCTTACATAGAACCAGGAATTCCTGACACCACCTGTTAAGGTATTGGCAAAAATCTAACCAAATATATCATGGGTATAGTATTGAATATAAAGGGCTTTACTTTAATGCTCGTTTGTATGTGTTTACTTGCAATAAATATATTTAGACTCATTATTTCCAAAAAATTTATGGCTTAAATAGGTGAAATATCTCACTAATTTCAAAAGAGAAAGATTAGACCAGAGAGGTGTTAGCAGGATCTGTCTATATAAAGGAGTGGTAAGCAAATAAAAAAGAAACAATGAAAGTCTCCAAAATGTATAAGTGAAAAACATAAGTAAAGTCTCCAAAATAAAATAAGTGAAAAAAAAAAAATCAAAGTGCAGAACAGTGTGTATAATAGGCTACCTTTGCTGTAAAAAATGAAAATTGAACATGATGTTTCTAAACAGCATTTGGAAATGTAAATGGTCAAGAATAGTCAAGACAATCTTATGTTAAGACAAAGCTAAAAGAATATACAATAAGGTGACCTATGATAAAGCTAAAATAATTCAGAGAGATGTTGCTAGCACTAAGGTGAATAAATAGGTAAAGCTGAGAATAACCATTTCAGTAAGTGGTGCTGGGTTAACCGTAGGGAAAAAATAACAAAACTTCTTCCTGCTAGATTGAAAAAAAGTAAGTATGAAAGGTAAAACAAAAAAGTTTTGAAAGAATACAATAAGAGAACACCTTCATATCCCTAAGATAAGCAAATATTTCTTAAAAGAACACAAAAATCACTAGCTATAAATGGAAACAAACTGAGAAACTACTAAGCTCTATTACAAGGATAGAAAAGGCCAGCCACAGAATGGGAGAAAAATATATGCAATAAATATATCCAACAAAGGACTTTCAGGCCAAAAATGTAAAGAACTCATGCAACTCAGTAAGAAAAAGATTCAACAATAACAGCAGAAAATGAGTAAAGGATTTTCTTCTTGTGAAGAATAGACACTTCACAAAACAAATTATACAAATAGCAATAAACATGAAAAAAACTCAGCTCATTAGGTATCAAAGAAATACAAAGTAAAACCCCAATGAGATATATCATTATGTAAGTACTAGTATTGCTATAATAGAAAAGGCATTAAATATGAAATGTTAATGAGAATGTGTAGCAAATAAAACTTTCATACCTTACTGGTAGGAGTGCAATTCTACTCCTAAGTATATACTCAAGAGAAATGCTTACATTTGTCCAATATATTGCACATATAAGAATGTTAAAAGAAGCATAGCCTAAAATGGATATATTAAATTACAAAATAGATTAAAATTATTATATATTCATATAAAGACATACTATAAACCAATAAGAATGAGTAAACTATTGTTATACACAACTTTATAAGTGATCCTAACAAATGTTCAGCAAAAGAAACTCAATAGAAACACATACTGTATGATTTGATTCACTGAAAGCTGAAAAAAAAATTGGCGTACTAATGCTTGAAGTATGTGGGGTGGGGGGATGGAGGGAGGACAGTGGGGAGATGGAGGGAGGCAAGGATGTGGGGTGGGGCAAGGAGGGAGGACAGTTGCAACAAGAGGCAAAGAGGGGGCTTCTGGGTTCTGGTCATGTTTTCTTGTTTGCTTTTATGGGTCTGTTCATTTTACAAAAATCCATTGAGCTATACACTTATAATTTGTGCAGCTCTCTGTATGCATTTCATATGTCAGTTTGAAAGTTTAACAACAACAAAAAAGACATAGGAATCAAAATGAAGGTGCCTTCACTGAATCAAGAATGGGTCAATTAGAACACCAGAAAGGATAAGGTCAACAATGTATTGAAATACATCAAATTTTTTAAAATCCAGGAATTTATATTCAAACTAGGAAAAAACTTATTATTTACCTTTGGAGACGATTAAGACACCAAGTTACTATTCAAAACAATTGCTAAAATAAAAACAATCAAGTCTTATCCCACATTTCCCATATAAATTATACTAAAGAGTAATCAAATAGTTGCTGTGAGAACATTTTCCTTAGTTAAAGAATTCCAGATCGCCATAAAAACCCTAGAAGAAAATCTAGGCAAAACCATTCGGGACATAGGCGTAGGCAAGGACTTCATGACCAAAACACCAAAAGCATCCGCAACAAAAGCCAAAATAGACAAATGGGACCTAATCAAACTTCACAGCTTCTGCACAGCAAAAGAAACAGTCATTAGAGTGAATCAGCAACCAACAGAACGGGAAAAAATTTTTGCAGTTTACCCATCTGACAAAGGGCTGATATCCAGAATTTACAAAGAACTAAAACAGATTTACAAGAAAAAAACTAACAAGCCCATTCAAAAGTGGGCGAAGGATATGAACAGATACTTTACAAAAGAAGACATACATGAGGTCAACAAACATATGAAAAAATGCTCATCATCACTGGTCATCAGAGAAATGCAAATAAAAACTACATTGAGATACCATCTCACACCAGTTAGAATGGCGATCATTAAAAAATCTGGAGACAACAGATGCTGGAGAGGATGTGGAGAAACAGGAACACTTTTACACTGTTGGTGGGAGTGTAAATTAGTTCAACCATTGTGGAAGACAGTGTGGCGATTCCTCAAGGACCTAGAAATAGAAATTCCATTTGACCCAGCAATCCCATTACTGGGTATATATCCAAAGGATTATAAATCATTCTACTATAAGGACATGTGCATACAAATCTTCATTGCATCACCATTTACAATTGCAAAGACCTGTAACCAACCCAAATGCCCATCAATGATAGACTGGACAGGGAAAATGTGGCACATATACACCATGGAATATTATGCAGCCAACAAAAACGATGAGTTTGTGTCCTTTGTAGGGACATGGATGAACATGGAAACCATCATTCTCAGCAAACTGACACAAGAGCAGAAAATCAAACACCGCATGTTCTCACTCATAGGTGGGTGTTGAACAATGAGAACACATGGACACAGGGAGGGGAGCATCACACACTGGGGTCTGTTGGGAAGAAATAGGGGAGGGACAGTCGGGGGTGGGGAGTTGGGGAGAGATAGCATGGGGAGAAATGCCAGATATAGGTGATGGGGAGGAAGGCAGCAAATCACACTGCCACGTGTGTACCTATGCAATAATCTTGCATGTTCTTCACGTGTACCCCAGAACCTAAAATGCAATAAAATAAAATTAAATTAAAAAATAAACAAACAAATAAAATAAATAAAACAACAAAAAAAGAATTCCAGATAATCAACGCAAAAGGAATAATAGAATTCAAAAGTTACCATTTTTCAGCGTCTAATAAAATAATGGCATATGTCTGCTGATGCAATAAGAAGCACATGGCATCACCTAAATGAATCTGAAAACAATCAGCTCTCTATCTTTAATGTTGGTTCATAGGAAATAGAGGGAATAGAGGAACACGGTAAATGAATCCCAAGGATGTAATCAGCCACATTTAGCATGTGGAAAATTTACAGAACAAATGATTTGGTTTTTAAAAAGGCCATAGTAGAAAAGGTAAGAGGCCTCACTGTAATAGATGGAAACTTAAAGAATATATCAATCAAATCAATTTGTGAACTTATTTGGATCCTCATTCAAAGAAATCAACTATAAAAGACATGTTTAGATAATCGAGAAAATTTAACATAGAAAAGATATTAGATATCATTAAAGTATTATTTGCTAATGTTTTCTAGTTCCGTTTTTTTGAAGTCATTATTTTTTAAAGATACTATTGAATTATTTGTGGGTGAAATGATATGCTTGATATTTGCTTCAAAAAACTCCAGCAAAGGAAAGAGGTAGTGCCACATGCAACAAAATTAGCGAATTGTTGGTAATCATAGGTCCTTTGGGATGTATACACAGTGGCTCACTTGTGATTATGTTTAAAACAGACTTCATACATAAAATCTTACCCCGTCCGTAGCTTTCACCAGGAGATCATAGGTAGCTGGATCTCTTTCCCTGTCGATATCTTGAGAAACACATATTTGCCCATTATGAGGGTCGATTCGAAATGCCTGAGGTGCTTCATAGCTCAGGAATCCATCATAAAGAGAATACTCAATAAAGCCATAGAGTCCTGAATCTGCATCGGAGGCTGTCACCTATAAGACAGGAGGGTGATCAGGAGGAAACAGAAATGCTAGCATTACTTTTTAGTTAGTCATGAACTATTACACTAATTTGTACAACCACATAACCCTCATAGCTATTCACAAAGCCTAGTCTTTGGTTTTCTACCTCTTTCCTCACTTACCTTCTGTGATAATCCCCCCCACTTTCCTCTTTTCTTTGTGAGTTCTCCTTTTCAATCTCTTTTGCCCACTCCCATCTTTTCAGATGATCTCTGAAGGTTTAAGGTCCTTAGGGCTCAGCCCTGTGTTCTTTTGTCTTCTTATTTCATTCACTACACCTAACTAATCTCATCGAATCCTAAAGATTTAAAAATCCTCATCGAGTTAAGGATTTGACAACCAATCTGTTGATTCCCTCTCATACCTAGGCCTTCGAGTCATAGGCTTGATACTTCCCACCTTTGAGAGCAGCAAGGGGAGGGCAAAGAAATCAAGACAGTAAATGCTACTATTCCTAGAAACCCAATCCCAGTGAGAGAATTCACCGTGGAATGTGAGACTAGAGTCTCCCTGGCCAGCTTTCCTTTTGGGAGTAATGTCCCAGTCAGGGCCCTGCACATTGGAGTAGCATTCAGTCTGCAGGTGCCTGTAGGCACACAGGGAATGAAATACAGCCCATGCTGTGCCTGCCAAACAGGCACAATCATTGACATGCCCAGAGGAAAGGGCACCTTCTTCTTTTGCAGTTAAGTACCACTTATGTTACCAGCAGTCCTGTGTCTGGTAGAAAAGATGAAGCAAGTAAAATGATGAAAGCACTTAACTTATTTATACTAACTGTGGGAGTATATAGTGAGAAATACAACAGGCTCTATAAAACTCAAAAAATTCTTGAGCTCATAAGCTCATGATAGATAATGCTTTTAATTTACAACCCAATTAACAGTACATCTACATAGCACTTACAATAAAAGAAGCACTTTAAGGAAATATAGAAAGGAATGGTGGAAGAGAGGGAGGGAGGGAGGGAAGGAAGGAAGGAAGGAGGGAAGGAGAAGGTAAGGGAAGGAAGGAAGAAAAGGAGGGAAAGAAGGAAAAAGGAAGGAAAGGAGGGAAGGAAGGAAGAAAAGAAGGAAGGAAGGGAGGAAGGACGGAAGAAAGGGTGGGAGAGAGGGAAGGAGGGAAAGAAAAGGAAGCAAAGGAGGGAAGGAAGGAAGGAAGGAAAGAAGGATTCTATGCTACAAAACAGGTACTCTTATAAGTGCTTAAAATACATTACATACTTACAACCTACAGGTACTAATATTCATTCTTCGGATCAGACAAGTCAGGCTCAGAGAGTTTATGTAACTGGCCAAATGTCACATAATGAATAAGTGTCAAAACTGAGATTCATATCCAGGCAATTGGCAGCAGAGGGCATGCTCTAATGACCGCGATCTATATGCTGCCTCCCAAGTCTGAGACCTTGTCATTTAATCTTTTATTTATTGAAAAATCAGCTCCCAAATCTCCTGACCTTCTTCAGATGCATGTGCTAGGTTATGTGCAGCACCATTCCAAGTAACTGTTTACCCCAAGTACCTGTTTCTCACCATATCATTAACATGAAGAAAGGCAACTAGTAGTGGCACCTATGCTCTCAAGTCTTAGCTGAACCTTCTATTCCATGTGATCCAGTTCCAACTGGGTTCTAGAAAGCAGAAATATAGAGAAAGTGACGACAATTGGAAATAAAAGAGAATTAAGCACATCAATTCAGAAAGTCCAACTTCCCATTAAGGGACATCACAGAAAAAGAGAAGAGAAAACAGATAAAATGAAAAAAAAAAAAAAAAAGATGTAAAGAAGCAGCTATACTTCTTTGGTTCACAAGAACACATATGGACAAGGTCCCCAAAGTCACTCTGATAGAAGAGGAGAGAGATGGAAGAGGCATTCTGGCTTTTAATTTCCTCAGTCCAGAAGTTGTGCTCAGCTCACATTCCCTTGGGCAGAACTAGTTATGTGTCCCCAGCTTAGCTACAAGGGAGGCTGAGCAAAGAAGAGAAGCCTAAGGATATTTGGTGCACACAAACAGTCTCTGCCACACATGTCATGTAATGTAGAATATATGAAGACAGGCACATGAGATTATGTAGGTCTCTAAGCAGAGGTAGTGAAACTGAAGCAAGTGTGAAGTTATACCCAGAAATGGCTACCCAATGCCACCCTACTATAGATTTAGTTTTGGAAAATAACTCTGGCTGTCCTATATATATTTGTAAGGCTTTTAGGAGGGAGGCAAAAATAAAAGACAATCTCGTCACCTATAATATTTGTGCTCCTATTATATGTATTTAACTCTACACTGAAAACAAAATAATTAGCCTTTCATCAATACAATATACATGGAGGATCTACACCTTAATTACAGTACTTCCCAAATAAAGCCTTATCCTGCCAACATGTTCAACAAAATTCTCAATAAACCTGCTCCTTCACCCTATTCTATCTTGAGCATATAATTAGAATGTGACTTTTGAAACTATTTTGAAGTAGTCTAGCTTAGTGGTTCTCAACTAGGGACAAGTTTGTCCCGCAAGAAGACATTTAGTATATCTAGAGACATTCCTGGTTGTCACAACTGGAGAAAGGTTTCTATTGTCATTTAATGGGTTAGTGCCAGAGATGCTGCTACAATGTATTATATAACATCCTGCAATGCATAAGATACACTTCACAACAAAGAATTATCTGGCCCAAAATGATAGCAGTGCCTAGATTGAGAATCCCTGGGCATAATGAAACTCTTACCAATTGGCAGTGTTATTTTCCCGTTTTAATTGTCTAATTTTTAAATTGATGATACAGCCTTTAAATTTATCCTCCCTCTCATCTGTCTCATATTCTGTAGCAAAACTGTTCATCCTGTGCAACCATCTAACATACTTATGCGTTCTTCTCATCAATTCTTCTCATATTGTGATTCTTCTCATCAGCTAGGCTAAAGCAGAAAATCCACAAATTTCCCCACTGCAAAGAACTAAACTCCAAATATATTTGGTCTATTCTATTCTGACAGCTGTTAATAATTTAGAAGTTTCAAGTTCCTGAAGACACCAAATATATCTTCTAAAACCATATGGTATTCTCAATAACTTTGGCTTCATTGAAAGACATGTACAATGAACTTTTAAATTATAAAGTTAATTCTTAGCATTTAATAGTATATATTAATAAGTGATTCAGCTTATATAAAACAAATTCCCTTATTTCCACTTTCAAGATCTTTTTTTCATCTAAACTTTTGGCAAAGCAAAATATAAGGAATCAAGAGTAGGATAAGAACATTGATCTCAATTTATGTTAGCAGTTCATATTCTGAGTTTCAGAATCATAAAAATAAGAATGTTTTTCTCCTGGTTGTGACCAAATACCTAAAAATATTGACCTAGAATTCCCAAACAACATATCCCACCTATTGGGTTTTGAATGCCTAGGATTAATATCGGGTCTTGAATGCCTAGAATTTGACATGTTTCTAAAATTTACATTTTTCAATATCCATTGACTGACATGCAAAATTTAGGCAAACTGAATAATAGAAAATGGAAATGGCTCTGTCAAAACTTCAAGAGGAATCGTGCTCAGTTAATAAGCTCCGTGGGTCCTTTCTCCAGAGATGGTTACATAAATTGAAGCAAGAGGCACCTGGCCAAACTCAATTATCGCAGTCTCATGGTGGTGATTGAGCACCAAGAGAAGATCTCAGGAGGATTTTAACCCTCCGTCTACTTACTGAGCCACATTACAGCACTCTCAGTAACATTCCTATGTTCTTCATCCCAATCTCAATTTACCTGTTTTAAACAGAGGTGAATCTGATACATTTTACTGTAAATTTCTACCAACTCAGAACTGTTCTCCCTGAGTCTTATCTTTCACAAGTTTAATGGAAACGTTATAAAAATGCAAAATATCAATATAATATTTAAATCCCCCAATTCCAATATTAGCTTTCTGAGATTTAAATAATTTTTATCACACAAGGATGCACTCTCACCACTCCTATTCAACATAGTACTGGAAGTCCTAGCCAGAGCAATCAGGCAAAAGAAAGAAATAAAAGGCATCCAAATAGAACAAGAAGCCAAATGATCTCTCTTTACTGACAATATAATTCTATACCTAGAGAATTCAAAAGATTGCCAAAAAGCTCCTGGAACTGATAAACAACTTCAGTAAAGCTTCAGGATACAAAACCAATGTACAAAAATCAGTAGCATTCCTATACAGCAATACTGTTCAAACTGTGAGCGAAATCAAGAACACATTCCCATTTACAATAGCCACCAAAAAGTAAAATATCTAGGAATAAATCTAACCAAGGAGGTAAAAGACCTCTACGAGGAAAACTACAAAACACTGCTGAAAGAAATCATTGATGACACAAACAATTGGAAAAATATTCCATGCTCATGGATCAGAAAAATCAATATTGTTAAATTGGCCAGACTGTCCAAAGCAAGCTATAGAGTCAATGCTATTCCTATCAAACTACCAATGTCATTTTTCAAAGAATTCTAAAAAAAGTATTCTAAAATTCATATGGAACCAAAAAAGAGCTCAAATAGCCAAAATAATCCTAAACAAAAAGAAGAAAGCTGGAGGCATTGCATCACCCAACTTCAAATTAGACTATAGGGCTATGGTAACCAAAACAACATGGTACTGTTACAAAAACAGGAAGAGACCAATGGAACAAACTAGAGAACCCAGAAATAAAGCATCATACCTACAGCCATCTGATCTTCGACAAAGTTGAATACGCAACGAGGAAAGGACTCCCTATTCAACATATGGTGCTGGAATAGCTGGCTAACCATATGCAGAAGATTGAAACTGGATCCCTACCTTTCACCATATACAAAAATTACAGGAATTTTAATTTCAACTGGATGACTTTTAATTTTAATACACAATAATCCACCGTGTACAAATATTTAAATGGATTAAATGTGTAAATGTAAGGCCTCAAAGTATAAGAATCCCAGAAGAAAATCGAGGAACCGCATTCAGGACATTGGCCTTGGCAAAGAATTTATGACTAAGTCCTCAAAAGCAACTGCAACCAAAACAAAAATTGACAAGTGGGACCTAATTTTCTAAAGAGCTTCTGCACAGTATAAGAAACTTTTAACAGAGTAAACAGACAACCCACAGAATGGGAGAAAATCTTCACAAACTATGCATCTGACAAAGGTCTAATATCCAGAATCTATAAGGAACTTAAATAATTCAACCAGCAAAAAACAAAAAAACCATTAAAAAGTGGGCAAAAGACATTAACAGACACTTCTCAAAAGAAGACACACAAACAGCCAATACACATACGGAAAAAATTGCTCAATGTCACTAATCATCAGAGAAATGCAAATCAATACCACAATGACATGCCATCTCACACCAGTCAGAATAGCTTTCATTGAAAAGTCAAAAACTAACAGATGCGGATGAGGCTGAGAAAAGGGGACACTTATACACTGTTGGTTAGAATGCAAATTAGTTCAGCCACTGTGGAAAGAAGTTTGAAGATTTCTTAAAGAACTACCACTCAACCCAATAATCCAATTACTGAGTAAATATCCAAAAGAAAATAAATCATTCTACCAAAAAGACACACACACTTGTACGTTCATAACAGCACTATTCACACCAGCAAAAACAAAGAATCAACCTAGGCACCCATCAATGGTGGATTAGACAAAGAAAATGTGGAACATATACACTATGGAACGCTTCACAGCCATAAAAAAAGAACAATATCATGTCCTTTGCAGAAACATGAATGCAGCTGGCTGCCATTATCCTAAGAGAATTAACACAGGAACAGAAAACCAAGTACTGAATGTTCTCACTCATAAGTGGGAGCTAAACATTATGTACACATGGGTATAAAGATGGGGACAATAGACACAGGAGACTACTTAAAGGGGAAGGGTGGGAGAGGGTTGAAAATCTATCCATCGGTTACAATGCTCACTACCTGGGTGATGGGATCAATTGTACCCCAAAATTCAGCATCACGCAATACACTCACATAACAAACCTGCACATGGTAACACTTGAATCTAAAATAAAGGGTGAAATTACAAAAAATAAAGTAAAATGCAAATAATTTTTATTACTTCCTACATATTAACATCTAGGTAAGAATTCCTCCCAATGAATATGTCACAAACGCAGGAGAAAAATTGAAATCGCTGGCCCTTCAAGGCAGGTTTCCATGGCTTCTGGATGTTCTATAAGTGAAATGGATCTGCTTGCATCTCCCCTCATCAAGAGAGCCCCCTTTTATGTGGGCGGGGCTTCCTCCTCTTCAACATCAATGGTCAGCCTTGTGGCAGGCCACCTGCCCACCCATTTATATCAGTCAGACCAGACCCCACCCAAAAGGCATTATGTGACAGTGTTGGTCATATTTCTTCTATCTACTCCTAAGCAACTGTATACTTAACTCAGCAAAAGTTGTGAAAAAAAATAAAAAGGTCTCAGAGCCCAATAAAAAAGAGCAATAAAACACGTGTTCTAGGGGAAAAAAATGGCAGCACTTGAGATGAAATTTAAAATTAAATAACCCACTTTAATTTTTTCTTATTACAATTTCCCATTTTTCTACCCACAAGCATATAACAATTTGTTTGAAGAAACAAAGTTCTTAACACAACACACACACACACACACACACACACACACACACACACACACACAGAACTTAAAATAGAAAAGAAGAAAAAAATCATTAAATAATGTTTTACATTTGAGGCACTGGTCAACCCCTGATCTTACAGCTGAAATAGGACTATAATATTCCAGGGGAACTTGGATTCAGCACTGGGGACCACAACTAATGCAAGTATGCCACTCTCTGAACACCGCTTGGCAAGTTCACCAAGTTCCAAAGTCTAATGATTGAGGCTTGATCCTTATTCTTTGAATCATTTGGCAGCCTTTTACACAGCTAGTCATTGCCTTATTATTGAAACACATCCTTTGTCAGGCACCATGTTATGGCCCTCCTCCTCCCGCACCACCTTACTGACCTCACCTCAGTTTCCTTCACTGGCTTTGTGTTCTCTTCCTGGCTTCTGAACACCATAGCACCCCAGAGCTTGGTCTTGAGACTACCTCTTGTCAGTCCACACTAAGTGCTTGTAAGGGACTGAATGTCGGCTCCCAAAAAGCTCTGTCAATATTCTAATCCCCAGAACCTGTAACCATTCTCCTATTTGATAATGGAGTGACTACTACCTTATATGGCAACAGACACAACTAAGTTGAGGATTTTGAGAGGAGAATCTTATCTTTGCTTATCTGGATGGGTCCTAAATCCAAGAAATGTCCTTACAAGAGTTAGTAGAGGAAGGTCTGTGCAACAGAAGAGGAGGAGGCAATGTGACCACAGAGGCAGAGAGTGAAGTGATGTGGCCACAAGTCAAGGAACACCAACAGCCACCAGAAGCTGGAAGAGATAAAGAATGGATTGTGGTCAAGCGTGGTGGCTCACACCTGTAATCTCAGCACTTTGGGAGGCTGAGATGGGTGGATCACTTGAGGTCAGGAGTTCAAGACCAGCCTGGCCAACATGGTGAAACCCTATCTCTTCTAAAAGTATAAAAACTAGCTGGATGTGGCAGTGGGCACCTATAATCCCAATTACTTAGGAGTCTGAAGCAGGAGAATCTCTTGAACCTGGGAAGTGGAGGCTGCAGTGAGCCAAGATCATGCCACTGGACTCTAGCCTGGGCAACAGAGGAAGACTCCATCTCAAAAGAAAAAAAAAAAAAGATTGTCCCCAGAGCTCCTAGAAGGAGCAAAGCCCTGCTGGACTGCAGACTTCTAGTCTCCAGAACCGTGAGAAAGGATTATTTCTACTGTCTTCAGCCACCATATTCTTGGTAATTTGTTCTTGCAGCCCTAGGAAATTAACACACTCCCCGAGTGCTCTGACCAGCCCGCAGCACTACACCAGTCTCTGTGCCAATGACTCCCGATTTTGAATCTCTGTCTGGGTTCCAGACTCTGCATCCTCCTATGCCAACTCACACCTCACACCTCCTCTCAAGTGGCTAATTAGCATTTCAAATGCAACCTGCTCAAAGGCAACTCCTCATTCCCACCTAACTGCACCCCACATCTGCTACCCTCCCAATAGTTTTAGTGAACAATATCACTATTCACTTTCTGCTACATGGAGTCAGAGAGATACTGTTTCAAATGACACCAAATCCTATTACTCCCTTGCTCAGAATCTTCCAACAGCTTCCAATCCTACCCAACATAATCCAACTCTTTAATCTGACCCCTGGATACTCTCTGATCTCATCCCCCACTCCTCTCTGACTCCCTCACTCCCCTGTAGACACACCAGTCTCCTCCACAGTCCTGGAAAACACTGGCTTGTTCCCACCGTAGGGCCACTGTACTTGGTGTTCTCTGTGCCAGCAAGGCCTTTCCTCCAGCCTTCAGTACAACATGCTCAGGTCTCTGTACTCTTCTTACACCTAATCACACAGGCCTTGCTTGATGCTGTAGTCAAGAGTGTCACTTTAACTCTGTCTCACCCTTTTTTTCTTAACCCTGTTTTGCTTTCTTCAGAGAACTTACCTCCATGTTATATTGCATTATATATTTTTATTTATTTGTACATAGATAATAACATGTCTTCCCCACTGAAATTTAAGCTTTGGGACAAACGTTACGCTGATCTTGCCCCACCCCTAACCACCCCTGCTGCATCGCCAGCAGCCACAGCACTGGTGGCTACTTTATACTAAAGTGCTAGAAATGTTTGTTACATGAATTAATGAACCTAATACCATGTATAGGATACAAGCACGTTTAATAAATAGCCTTCATGACTATTCTCTCTAATTGCTCTTCAGAGGAAATATATACGAACAAGATGTTTCATGACACTCATTGAACACTCATTGAGGAATCATTTTTTTACTCATAAAACACAATCTACTAGTGAAGCTACATCATCATAGAATAAGATCCATAATACTTTTTCAAAGCCACTAAAATGCTACAACTAAAATCAGCTAGACGAAAGAAAAAGAAAGAAAGAAAGAAAGAAAAAGAAAGAAAGAAAGAAAGAGAAAGAAAGGTGAAAGAAAGAAAGAGAAAGAAAGATGAAAGAAAGAAAGAGAGAGAGAGAGGGAGGGAGGGAGGGAGGGAAAGGAAAGGAAGGAAAGGACAGGAAAGGAAAGGAAAGGAAAGGAAAGGAAAGGAAGGAAGGAAGGAAGGAAGGAAGGAAGGAAGGGGGAAGGAGGGAGGGAAAGAGGGAAGGAAGGGAAGAAAAGGAGGAAGAAAGGGAGGGGAGGAGGGAGAAAGGGAAGGGAAGGGAAGGGGAGGAAGGGGAGGAAGGGGGAAGGGGAGGAAGGGGAGGAAGGGGGGAAGGAAGGAAGGAAGGAGAAAGAGAGAGAGAGAAAGGAAGGAAGGGAAGGGAAGGGAAGGGAAGAAGGGAAGGGAGGAAAGAAAGAAAAAGGAAGGAAGGAAGGAAGGAAGGAAGGAAGGAAGGAAGGAAGGAAGGAAGGAAGGAAGGAAAGGAAGGAAAGGAAGAAAGAAAACTATCTCAAGGCATGTGAAACTGCTAAGATGTTGGAAACAGAACATCTTTTAAAAGGTATTATCTTTTAAAATGTATATTCAGAGAGACTCACACAGCTATTAGATGAATAAGCTGAATATATATCCTCACTTTACAGTCCAAAAAAGTTGTTAGAATAACATGTTTTTAATTGGCTTAATTGAAGAATGAGTTTAAGGAATCACAAATCCTACTACTTAATTATTGTCCTTTCTCCCCACCTCAAAAAAGCAGTCTAAGGAAATTTTGTGAAAGGAGACCAATGGGGCTTAGAGGGATGGAAAGTAACATGTCCTATCATAAGGTGTCACAAAGTAAACAATTAAAACAGTGTGATCTAATAAAAGAATTGGCAGATAGATCAATAGAACACAAAAGCAAGACCTGAAACAGATCCTACTAAAACTAAAACTGCATATGACAAAGAGAACCACTGAAGAATGTGGGTTTGTTCACATAAATTGCTAGAAAAATTCGCAAAGTACATGAGGAAAAATCAGATGTTAATCTCGCACCAAAATAAATTCTATACCAATATGTTAAAAGTAAATAATGAAATCATTTAAAGCACAAAGAATATATAAAGAAATATTTGGCTGATCCTTACATTGGAAAGAAATTTCAAAGCAAAGAAGAATTTCAAAATTAAAACAGATCACAAAGGAAAAAGTCAATAAATTGACTACATAAATGCTTAAACTCCATTATGTCAAAAGTATACACAAAAAAATTAAAGGAAAATTAGGTATGCTATCTGCAACAAATACATATTAAAATATTAATGTGCTTAATACAGAAAGAGGCCTTTAAAAATAAAAATAATCCAAATTGCTCAGTAAAAACAAATGGCCAAAGGACATGAACAGATAATTCATAGAAAAATGTATTTAAGATATTCAACTTCACTTGTAATTAAATCAATAAAAATAAAATAATACTTTTGCATTCCAAATTGGCAATCATTAAAATAATGATTACATTGTGGGAAGATGTATTAAGTATATGCTTATTTTTGCAGCCCATCTGAAAAGTAACTTTGTGTTTACCACATATACATGTTAAACATTCTCCAAAATCTAAAAATATTCATCTCCTTGACTCTCTTAGCATATTTCTAAGAATATACATAGAAAGATATTTGTATGAAAAACATACGGTGTGGCATTATTTATTCTAAAATCCAAATGTCCAATCAGAAAAGAGTTGTTAAATAAATTAAAATTCATCCATAAAAGAGAATTCAATGTAGGCATGAAAACTGTATATTTAAAGGCACAATAAAATGTTCACAATATTGTGGTAAGAAAAAAGACAACTAAAATTTACATATAAAAATCCAATTTTTGCAAAAAAAATGTATAAAATTTAAAACTAAAAGGAAATAAGCCAAGTATTAAGTAATTTAATGTGGGGAATAAGTGATTTTTATATTTTTATTCCATTCATTTCTTCCCCAAATTTTCAAAAATAAATGTAATTTTATGAAAACATTATTATGAAAGAGAAGATGAGCGGCCTGGCACGGTGGCTCATGTCTGTAATCCCAGCACTTTAGGAGGCCAAGGCGGGTGGATCACGAGGTCAGGAGATCAAGACCATCCGGGCCAACATGGTGAAACCCTGTCTCTACTAAAAATACAAAAAATATTAGCTGGGTGTGGCAGCACACACCTGTAGTCCCAGCTACTCGGGAGGGTGAGCAGGAAAATCGCTTGAACCCAGGAAGCAGAGGCTGCAGTCAGCTGAGATTGTGCCACTGCACTCTAGCCTGGTGACAGAGTGAGACTCTGTTTCAAACAAAAAAAGAAAATGAGCATCAAAAAATATTAATCGTAAAAATAAATTGTATTTGATAGGCATTGGCCATCTGTCTGTTCAACTATTATGAGTGCATCTTCACAGTATTGGGTTCTTGAAGACCCTATACAGCACAGATGGGGAGGAGTCACAGGGCTGAAGGCATTACTGATTTCTAAACCCGGGGTGAGCAAGGGCCGGAGAGTAAATATTTTAGGCTGCACAGGCCATAAAGCCTCTGTTACAACTACTCAACTCTGCCATTTTAGCATGAAAAAACCACAGACAATAAGTAAATGAATGGATGTGTTTTAATAGAATTTTATTCATACATATCAACATTTGACTTTCATGCCATTTTCATTTGTCACGAAATATTATTTCTCTTTTTTCAACCATTTAAAAATGTAAGAAACCATTCTTAGCTCACAGGTGGTAAAAAAACAGACAGCAGGCTGAATCTGGCCCATGTGCCATGGTTTGCCAACCCCTGATCTAAAGCATAAAAAGAAATCTTTAGAAAAACAAAGTCAACACTTCAGGCCCAGGAATATCACTGCAGAATGACCTCAGTCCAGTGTGTATCAGGGGCTTGTTTGAGATTCTGTATTTGAGCTGGGCTCATAGGCATGTTTAGTCACCACTTATTGCTGTTCTATGTTCTACTCCTACATTAAAGACACAGGCTATATTCTTTCTTTCTTTCTTTTTTTTTTTTTTTTTTTTTGAGGCGGCGGTTTTTTGTTCTTGTTCCCGAGGCGGGGGTGCAGGGGCACGATCTCGGCTCACCGCAACCTCCGCCTCCTGGGTTCAGGCAATTCTCCTGCCTCAGCCTCCTGAGTAGCTGGGATTACAGGCACGCACCACCATGCCCAGCTAATTTTTTTGTAGTTTTATAGAGACGGGGTTTCACCATGATGACCAGGATGGTCTCGATCTCTTGACCTCGTGATCCACCCACCTCGGCCTCCCAAAGTGCTGGGATTACAGGCTTGAGCCACCGTGCCCGGCCTCTTTCTTTCTTTCTTTGAGACAGATTCTAGCTCTGTCACCCAGGCTGGAGTGCAGTGGCACAATCCCGGCTCACTGCAGCCTCCACATCTCAGGTTCAGGTGATTCTCCTGCTTCAGCCTCCCGAGTAGCTGGGCTTACAGGCACCTGCCACCACATCCAGCTAATTTTTGTATTTTTAGTAGAAACAAGGTTTCACTGTATTGACCAGGCTGGTCTCGAACTCCTGACCTCGTGATCCACCACCCTTGGCCATTATTTCTTTTTTTAAAAAAAAAGAGGACCTAAGGCCGAGGCGGGTAGATCATGAGGTCAGGAGTTCAAGATAAGCCTGGCCGAGATGGTGAAATCCTTTCTCTACTAAAAATACAAAAAAATTAGCCAGGTGTGGTGGCGGGCACCAGTAATCCCAGCTACTTGGGAGGCTGAGGCAGAGAATTGCTTGAACCCGGGAGACAGAGGTTGCAGTGAGCTGAGATCGCACCACTGCACTCCAGCCTGTGTGACAGAGTGAGACTCTGTCTCAAAAGAAAAAGGACCTAAATTATTTGACTTCAGGCCCTTGCCAAAATGCTTTCACTGACTGAAATTTTTTATATCATGACTTTATATTTTATAAAAAATTCATTTTAATAACGTTCCTCATTGGAAAATCTAAAATGGAAAATGTCTATTACAGGATCCAATGATTATTTTACCAAGATCCTTTTGACTTTAAATCTAATCAAACTCCAAGACCCCCGACCCTTCTCGCAAACACATGCACAAATCGAACAAAATAAAAACCTCTCCGAGGTACCTACGATAAAAGGAATTGAAGGAAGTTGAAGTTAGAGGGATAGAGTGCCTGTTCAGGAGCTCTCATCCCAGAGTTCATCCCCACCAAACACATTGTTTCAATAAGGCCTCGTCTTCCTTCACAGGTAAGATACTCATCTTTAAGAGAATAATTAATTGATATTTATGGCATAAAATTAGGTTGCTGGTAGCTGATCCACAGACTGGCACTTCAACATCTTTTTGATTACTTGCTTTTGAGTTATTAAATTATTTCAGTGAACGGACCTAGGCTGTTGATACTCTTATTCCTGTGGCAAAAGAATAGATTGAAATACTGGTAGCAATTATAAGTAACTCACTGACTCAATACCAATGTTCAAAAGTCACCTCACTTTAATGTCACTAAGTCATAACTCACACACGTACACACAGTAGCCCAAAATACATGTCTACATTAGCTTTCATTTTAAGATACACCTGAAAAACAAGTTATGACATCTACTTTCCCAAGTTCTAACTATATGACTTTCGAGTTCTCTTTTAACTGTTTATTATTAGCATTAACAGTGTTAGTAACAAGTGAAATTCTCTTAGTTCTGGTTCATATGATCTTTTTCATGTACAGCTTCTCTAACTGTTGTCTGACAACAATCATTTTCAAATACATTTGTACTACCCTTCCATCATCAAACAATAATAAAATAAAGAGAAAAAAATGTATGTCAAAAACAAATCAATCCATGACCAAATATTTTCATAGTATTCTTACAGGTATCTGGAAACACAAAAAACTATATGATCAGAAAGTTTTATTCATCCAAAAATGAATTTGGATTACAAATACAAAATGTCTATCATAGATATTGGCAATGTCTAATACCATAAATCCTTAAATGACAAACAAATTCATGAGAGGATCCTAGCTAAGTATTTCTTCCAAGGTTTTATTTCCCTGAATCTCAGATGTAAATTCTTTGGCCAGTATGAATCTCATAGGTAATTTGGCAGAAGGAACAGACTTATAAACGCTGATATCTTATTTTTTCTTCTTACCTTTAAGATTTCACAATGGAATTTATTTTCACATATGCCTCATATACACAGGCATCAGTACTTTTAAACTGCTGAGTAAACATCTTCTTTTCTCCATCTTCATTCTCTGGTTTGGTTATCCCAACCAGCTTCATGATTTTAAATATCTCTTATATGAGAGTAGCTCCAAATTCACGTCTCTAGCATGAACCCTTTCCTTATGCTACAGCTTCACATATGGAAATACCTCCATGACTTTCCCACTTGCAGCACAAAGAAAGCATTCAAAACTAAAAACAGGCAGATCACAGAGTCACTGATGTTGGGTTTGCAAGAGGAGGCAAGGCGCTGAAGGAGAAGAGGAAGAGTTAAAAAGACTGAGGCAAAGGGGTGCTTCTCCAGGAGAGGGGCCATATGCAAACGAAAACAAAGGTCCAGGCAAAAGAACAAGGCAAATGCGCAACTGGGCCAGCCAACCTCACCTGACATCTGAACACCCTCTCGACACCATATGGATTGGATTGCATTGCAAGAATCCAAAGTAAAAGGTGACTTTCAATGTTTTGAGGGCTCTGTGTGTTTCCAGCAGAGGAAGAAAACAAATTACTGTTCTCCCTGCAGTCACCTGTACTCCACCAACGTGAACAGCAGGAGATAAAGGCGATGGGCCACGTGATGACCCTGACCTGTTAAAAGCTGAAGCTCATTTCCTTTTGACCAATATTCTAACGCAAGAGAGAAGACCATTGTGCAGAGTTACATAAATGTTACTATTCCCAGAGAAAATAAAAATCTGAATAACATGCCCCAAACTACTAACAGGTGTTCTCTCTTGGGGTAAAATCATGGGAAAAGTTAGCTTATAAAATGATACCATTTTGTAAACAATGTTCAATACTGAGCCTGATTTTCTTTATATACACCAAAAGCTTCCACATGGTGTGATTATTAAGGGCCACCCTCTTCCCACTCCACCCACAAAGATACCTTGAAATGCCCATGAAGTCCAGAGAGGGGAGCTGGTTTTGTTTTTTTTCCAAAGGATTCACATTTAAGCATTTCCCTTTATTTTAGGAATGAGTATCATAATTCAGAATCATTTGACTTTTATCTTTTAGCTGTACTTCCCCTGTATATATTTTGTAAAACAAAGAAACACCCATAGTTTATGCACAGAGGTCTTCCCAATGGAAGGATGCATTCCCGTATGTAAACATGAACAGGTGCACTCTAAACTCAAGGGAAACACAGGGTGCTTTAGAAAAAAAAATCCTAATGAAAAAGACAAAGAGAAGGAAGGCAAAGCGAGTAAGTTCACAATATAACTTTAAGGGCTGTGATTTCCAATATGGACTGTGACTGATTGCACGATAGCTAACTGCTTTAGTTTTGACACCTGCAAAAGGGTCATAGTCACAATGGGCAAATATTAAGGTTTGGAAACCTATTCTTATTTTAGCAGCTTGGCTTCATGGAGGAAAACAGAAAGCTGGGCGCATAGATCTAACTATGGAAGTGTGGACTGCACTGCTTTGTATACCAGCTCCCAATACGATCGCTTTTACAGAACTGTATATTTATTGTAAACATACTATTTAGGGAACTTCCTATTACATTTTAGTGTCCCTTTTATAACGACTTACAGGAAAAACATTTCCTCAAGCCTTAGTCTCAGGGAAAGTTAAGGCTACTTGGCCTGATCAGCTAGGAATGCTTCTAACTTGTAGACTATATGAGTCTTTTCACTACATTGAATCTGTGGTAGCTTTCATACACATGCATAATCTTGCATAATCCACTTCTATGTACTAAGGCTTCCTGATTTCATCTCATTAATACACTTGACTTTCGTCCTGATTTCTTTAATTTTATCTTAGTCTTACTGAGTTTTCTGTAGTTTTGTTGGTAGCTCATATTATATTTTTTAAGTAGATGGATAATAAAACACATTCACTTAACAAACAGTATCCAATAGAAATGGATGTTACAAGCATACAGCTATATGATTAATACCTGGCTAAGGAATTTAAACCTAAGAAATGTTTTCAGCCCAGAAGAGACCAAGAGATAACTCTAAACATGCCACTAAAATGAATTATGTGCAAAGCCCATTCCTTGCAAGTTAGAACTTCTACATGTTGATTCAAGTCCCATTCACATGGTTATTCAACTAATCTCTCAATGTCCCAAGTCAGTGATTGGGCTTGAAACCTTTTTGTTGGGGAAAAAAATGGGCCTCATATTTTAACACATATGGGGTTGAAACAAAGACAGTACGGGGATCATAAAATGATTCTTTTAAAAAGATCCTCTTTATGTAATAGTTTAATCAGATATTGTATTTCATGGTGGTGTATTCACAATGTCTTTGACATCCCGATGTCATAAGTGCTGCCTAAATTCTGGCTATGTCCAAAAGGTACTTTTAAGCTAAAAAGCAGGATTTTTCCTGCCAAGGTATCCTATAGAATGTTTCCTTATGGCATATGCTAGTCTAAACTCTACAGTCTTACAGAACTGTCCCACCAGTCCGCTCCTTCACCGTTTCAGACCTGACTGGGACGTGCTCTTGTCCATGACCCTGAAGGGTAAGATGTGCCAAATCACCACTCCCAACAGCATGTCAAAGGACTCCCAGAATTAATTACATTATGTCTTGATGGTGTCTGTCTCTACAAGAATGAAGATTGCCTCTTAAGGTGACTTTATTCTCAGGCTGCTACAAACCATCAAGTAATAACATTTATGTATATAAATATTTATGATGCACATATGGGATAATTTCTTGGTCTCAGACACATCCACACTCAGGAGTTCAAGGAATCAATCTAAGTAAGATTTATCATACAGTTAAAAACAGAGTTGACAAAACCCAAAATTTCACACATCCGTTGAATAGATTCTCTCTCAAATCTGTAATCACAGGTAAAGAGGAAGTGTAGACCAGAAGACTAGGAGAAGACACATCACATTTCTCTTCTGCTGCTTTGTGAGTATTATTAATGAGGGATCCACAGTCCAGGGAGGACTCAGAATCACCAATAATCTTACTCTAGGCTAGACTAACAACACTGTATAGAAAATTTTATTCTTGAAATGCAATGCCCTTAAATCAGCACTATTCTGCTCATAAAGAATGAAAATGTCAAGGTCAGTGCAGAGGGATGACACCTGATTATCAGGCACCAGGCTCCCCTCAGGAGTCAGACAGGTTTTGGACTCTGGTATTCCCTCTTAGCAGCTATGTGACCTTGGACGGTAACTTAACGTTTCTGTGCTTCAATTTTGTAGAAAGGGAATAATTCATCTCTAGCCATTCTCTTAGTTACAAGTAACAGAAAACCAAACAGGATCATCTTAAACAATAAGGACATTTATTATCCCAATTTGTCAAGAAGTCTGGGCAGTGTGGAGTAGGGGGAAGTGTTAGGCAGTTCCAAGACTGGTTAATTCAGTAGATCAATAATCCTATCAAGATTCTAGGTCCTTTATATCTCACTCCCTTTCATTCCCTGACTATGCTTGGTGCATTGGCTTGTCCTCTTTAGCCTGGTCCTCACATTGGGCCAAGTTGCTGTTTGGTGCTATACATCACTTGCCAATGACAATATCCACAGATGGAAAGAACAACATATTTACCTTGCATCCATATTTTAGAACAAGAAAAGTCTTCTCATAAATTTTCAACAGTGTTTCCCTCAAGTCTCAAAATTGCATGGCCTTTCCAGCCCTAGCCAATTATTTGGCAAGTCAAATTAGACCACTATGATTTGTTTATGTCAATTACAATTCACTCCAAGTAGAGGGACTGAGAAAGAGCCAACTAGAAAGTGACTATTTGGAGAAAGATGAAAAACAATAGGGACTCTGTAGCAAGGACAAAGGGTGTGAGACTGTTGGACAGGCAACTACTAGATCTGCCACTATCTTCTGGAAGCTATTTTGAGTTTTAAATGAGATAACGCGTTAAGCTCCTAACACAATGCTTGGCAACTGGTGCAGAGAAGTAAAAATACGTTAGCTGTTTATATCATTAAGGGCATTATTAATAACAACATTAAGTATGCTTACCACATAGTCTTTCCACAATGTTCATAACCCATTTATTTAAACACTCTTTTTATTTGATCTGTTTATTTAAACATCTGCTTGGTCATACTCCACCTGGAGAATCTGATGAACTTTTCTGCCAATCTAGCATGCAGCTACAGGTGTATGCCTCTGTGGTGACCATATACACACATTTTCCATACTGTTTTGGCTGAAGGTTCTTGGCTAAAACAAGAACTCTGGTTAAAGTCTTTAAAGAATACTTCCTGATATAGGTCTTCCCACTTCTCCTCCTGGCTTCTGGATGGCCCCATCATCACACCTGTGGTCTGCCTCCTGCCACAGCCCATAAGATCTACAAGGAGATGACCATCTGTATCTCCTTCAATGTTAGTTTCCACTGCCCAGCACGGTTTTTGATTCAGCACATTGACCAAGTTCTATTTGTAAAACTGAAAAGTTATCAAATTCAAACGATGAGTTAAAGCATTTTCAAAGCACAAGCAAATTTTCTTTCCAATGCAAAGTAGCTACAAGACTATTATATAAAACTCAAGGGTGGGTTTCTTGGAAAGTCCTCAAATATCCTTAGTGTAGAAAAGCAAGCGAGAAGGAAGGTGAAAGAATGAGTCAGAGGACAAAAAGGAATTATGGTAGTAGGAGTTGTTAAGTAAGAAGAGGGAAGAAAACACAAGAAAACTCAACTTGTCTTTATGTGTGAACAGTATGCTATGATATTCAATGTGCTCTCATTTGACTTAAAATAATGGAAGAGTTATTCAAGGGAAGAAATTTTATTACCATTTTATAGGTTAGAAAATTGAGCGAGGTAAACATTTGTCATTTCTGTGGTTATACAGCACCCTGAGTTAAGCAGAAGAAATTGAGCGTGATCAGCTGAGGCTTTTCTGGGATTTTTTCTATTCAGATCTGGTCTGCTTTAAGAAGACTTGAATTCTTTCTTTCTTAAATGTAAGCCCTATGTTTTTCTTGTTTAATACTTTATTCTCGGCAGTAGAAGTGTACCTGGCACATAATACGTACTCAATGCATACAGAAAAAAAGAAGAAACAAAGGAAGGGAGGGAGGGAGAGATGTGAGAAGAAAAGAAAGGTGGGATGAGAAAAAAGGAATTGAACAATTTCTGATATCTGCCACATGGTTCAGGTTCTGCTCACAAAAAAGAGACCTTCAGTTGCCCATTAATTTGTCTAATGCAAGCGTAGAGTATTAATAAGCCCACTTGGCCACCAATTAAAAGTCCATTATCTAATCAGCTCTAACCGTACTCATGATGGCATTATAATTCCAATTTGTTGACATGTAAAACCTCTTAATTGGCTTTGAATTCAGGAAGGGAAGAGAGTTTATTGAGCCCCCAATACAAACTCTTTGTGCTCAAAGTTTCAACGGTGTCTCTAACCTCCTTTATAGCCTATTCAGTTTTACTTTTTGCAATGCCTAATCCTGTCAAAATACACGATCTGCTGTTTCACACACTCCTCACTCCAGTGTTTGCCTCATGGTGTTCTCTTTCCATGAAATTCCCTTTCCCACTCTGCTTCAATATAACCAAATGCTACTCATTATTTATTTACTTGGATACAAAGGCCCGGTGCAATTGTTACCACTCCAAAAACTCTTCCCAGATGCCCACAGCTGAAGTAATCCTCCCTTTCTCTGAATTCTCAGAGCCACTTCTCTGTATCATTCTAATACTGAACATCTCCTATTTGATTTATTTGTATAACTTAAACCCTCCTGATATAACTTCTTCAAACATAATCTGAAGGAATTGGTAGGAATTAAATAGCCCAAGAGAAGAAAGACATCCTTGGTGAAATTAACAGCCTGAGCAAAAAGTAAACCCCATGACTGTCTGTCTATATGGAGTGCAGGAAGCACAGGGACATGTAATATAAGCTAAGAGTAGAAAAGGACACTGCATTATTCTAATTACATAAATTCTAATGACATTGGAAAGCCAACACAAGTTGGCATAGGGAAGAGATATAAACAGTAACGTGGGCAAACATTTATCAGGCTAAACAGATTCTTACATGTCTGTCAAATTCTATTTCATTCACACATATCATTTGGACAGGATCAGGCATTGCAAAACTGAGTGATTGTTTTCTCTATTTCTCTTCTTAACTCCTTTTATAAATTAGGCCAAAAGTTTGAACTAAGTTTAGTCTAGGACTAGAATATCTATTCTATACTTGAAAAGAGAGCCCATTTGTATGCCTGAAATTGACCCAATTTAGGATATGGGCTTAATTTAAGTAAAATATTGCATCGTATGAAATAAAAACAGTTCCATTTACTTCTTATGCTTCTTACCAAATGCTACTCATTTTCACAAAACTGTGACACTCTTTAATTGCAAGATACTGTGTCCCCTGGTTTTTCCAGACAACAATCCCTCTTTAGTGGGTACCTTTCCCCTACTTTTTGTTTTTGTTTTTGTTTTGTTTTGTTTTGTTTAGTTTTGTGAGACAGTTTCATTCTGTTACCCAACCTAGAGAGCAGTGGTGTAATCTCAGCTCACTGCAACTTCTGTCTCTTGGGTTCAAGCGATTCTCCTACCTCAGCCTCTGGAGTAGCTGGAATTATAGACATGCGTCAACACGCCTAACTAATTTTTATATTTTTAGTAGAGATGGGGTTCTATTGGTTAGGCTGGTCTCTAACTCCTGACCTCAAGTGAGCCTCCTCACCTCAGCCTCCCAAAGTGCTGGGATTACAGGCATGAGCCGCCAGGCCTGGCCCCTTTTCCATACTTTTTTAGCCTGACTGTGCCTAACAGTCTGAGTTTTACCCATTCAATAGTTAATTACCCCAAGGACAGGCAAAGAATTGACCTTTTACAAATTCAGTTTAAAAAATGGCACTTCCTGAGACCCAGATTTCCCATTTGTCAATGAATTCTGAAGGGCTCCTTTCAGAGCAACAGCTTCTCAAAATGAGGAGATGAGGAAGGTGGCTGAGCAGTAGTTTTTTCTTTTCTCTCATTCCCCCAAAAGTGAATAATAAAAATGTCTGCTCATAATGAGAATATCTGCTCATCTCTGTGTTGGGTAGAGTAAACCTATGAAGAAGGAAAATGGCAAGTGAGGGGAGAGTGTGAAGGCATAAAAGAAAGGCTTAATAAATAGACCAAGGCCTGAGACTAGAAAAGGAGAAAATAATGGGCATGAAAGTAGATACACTTTGTTTTTGTTTCTGTTTTGGCTTTAAAATGGAAAAATTCCATCTAATACATGTTTATCATCTATGTTTTTTAACAGATTCTGAAATCTATATTACTATAAGGCCTTATATTATGATCAATGGATATCTGTCAATTTCATTTTAATTTCATTTAAATAAAGAATTGTACCCATAAATTCCCTCCATGCCCTTATAGGGGTAGTAAAGAGGAGTTTGAATCCTGGGTCCACCATGTACAAACTGTGTCAGAGTTAACTAGCCACTTCCCAGGGTCATTGCAAATATTCAGTGAAATAATGTGCAGAAAGTGTCCAATGCCTGACATATAATAGGCACTCAATGAAACATAGTTATTGCTATTATTCTCATTCTCGTTTTTCCATCCAACTTCTCTTTAACAATCACAGCTCCAGCCCTTCCACAGTGACACTGTGGTTCCATAGTTCTCAACCACCACACCTCAACACATCATTGTAGGGATCAGCAATGAGGCATGTCTCAACTAATGTGCTTATGATATAGAATAACTTCCAAAGTTTTTGAATGATTTTTGGAAAATAAGTGTTATTGAATTCCTATCCCTATAAAGCTATCCCCATGATAATATCACTCTTAGTCATTCACATTCCAGTGAGCTCTCAAGTAGGGCCTTCTCCCCCAAACTGACTGCCAGCCATAACCACTAAAGTCATACTTATGATATAAAGAGCCAAATTCTCCATTTCTACTTAGAACTAAGGTCTGAGTCTAAATTTGCATAACCAAAAACTCACTAAGTTATTCTACTAAATGGAGATTTACAGGTCTATATACCTCTGGCCAGAAGCTTTAAAAAGACAGTTTTTCCTTTAACATGCTCAAATTCTTAGGCAGGACTCTGCTCCCTACCACCCCCACCTTCTCAGCAGGTCTAAGGGAAAATGGAAACAGAACAATTAGCATGAGCCCTCCGTGTCTGTGGGCTTTTTCCATGCCTCCAAAAAAACAACATCTTAAGAGGAGATGTGGAGTTTCATGATATCTGTCTTCTGGGAGAACTGGAAACAGAAACTGAGCTGTAAATGCTAGACTGTCATGCCTGAGAGCAACTTCCATTTTCCATTCTGGATTGGTTTTAGAATATGGTATCATTCCCAGAACTGTTAAGAATAATTCAACTTTTACCTACCCACCCTCTCCCTTTGCTTTTAATCCGTCCCCCAAATCAGATGGCATGCAAGCGTTTAACATTACAATCTGCCAAAAAATGTAAAAAACTTGTGAGTATAAATCTGCTAATAGTTAGAGGCAGTTTATGGAAATACATATTTTAAGTACTCTGCATTAAAAAGAGAGAGAGCACATTATCTGAGACATGCCTCATCGCTGACCCCAACAATGACGTGTTGAGGCGGGGTGGCTCAGAACTACAGAACCATACGGTATGACCATAGCAGGCTGGAGGTAATGGCTAAAAACAGGGAAATGGGAAGGAAAATGAGAACTGCAAATAATAAAGTAAGTTGGTTGAGTGCTCACTCACAAGTGAACATCATCTTGTTTTTGTTTGGAGTTGCTATCTTTAATATTCCAAAGAGATTCAAGGCCAGCAGAGGGAGTTGGTGACAAAGGGATCCACGCACCAAAGCAGAAGCCATAACCAATTGTGGTCTATAGTGGCTCAGGAGTAAAGAAAGTAAAGTCCAGCAGCTCCCAGAACATTCTGCTGGGGTTTTCACAGAGTTTCAAATTGTTTTAAAACAGCAAGGGAAAGCTCAGGGAACCCTCTGGGAGCAAAGGAAATAGAGAGGATATGCTAAGCCGCTGTGAATGAGTTGTGAGAGAGCACAAATCCATAGGGCATTTCGCTCTGTTCAAGGAACCCATGATGGAATCACCAGGATTTTTCACTTATGAATTGATTTTTCACTTATGAATTGAGAGTGAGATTTTCCTTTAAAAATAAATAGGCTTACTTTTAAAATAAGTAAGATTAGCCTTTATTGTTTGATGATATAAAGACCCCTGTAAAATATCTTTCCAGGGTCCTTCTCATCCAGGAAAATAGAAATGTACACTACACTCTTCAGTAACTACCCATCAACTTTCGCCTCCCATGCTGTCAGGGTGTTGAGTTACTTGATGGTTAAAAGAGAGTTGGATACTACCTTACACCCTTACAAATCAGAGTCCTCATACAACAGGTCTCAGTATAACGACACTTTCAAAAGCAATAGGAACCTACTCTGAACACCAAAAAGAAGATGTAGCTCTTCCCTTCAGTTTTTCTTGAAGAGATAGTGAGAGTCTACACACTGCTTCAAACTAATAACACTTCCTTAAAATCTGTCTTAGACATCCTTCTCTTTTCTCTAAGGATTTGCACTCATGCTAGTTACCAAATCCCTCCCTCTCTCTCGAGTAACGTTGCACACATTCACCTCTTTTTTTACACTGTCCCCACCATTTTGTTCTCTGTCCACCTACTCCATACTCCCAGTTTGGGAACTGCCAACTGCATGCAGCTCCAGAAAATTAAGAAGTCCATTCTCTTATCCAAGCCTTTTCTCATCGCTTTCATTGCAGTACAATTTATATTCAGAGTTATGCAATGACCTTAGAGTATAGTTAGATGAGTTTTGAAATGTGTACATGCAAACAACACATCAATCAAAATAGAGAACATTTAAATCAACCCAGAAAGCTTCCTGGTTCCTCCTCCCAGTCACTCTCATGCCCCTAAGCAACCACAGCTCTCATTTCTATTGCCATAGATTAATTTTGCTAGTCTTTAACTTTACATAATGAGATCACACATGTGCTTTTTTCTTTTTTAATTCAGTATAAAATTTTCAAGATTCATCCATGTTGTTTCATGTTTTAGTAGTATTCTGTTAACTATATACACCATAATTTATTTATCCATTCACCATGGACATCTGTTATTTCCATTTTGGAGATACTATGAATGAAGCTGCCATGAATATTATTGTATGAGTCTTTTTGTAGACATATGTTTTCATTTTGTGGGGGGATAAAAATCTAGGAGCCAAACCGGAAGGTCATAGGGTACCCATCTAACTGCAAAAGAAACTACCAAACACTTCTCTCTAAGTATTTTACCAGTAACATCTGAGTTCCAGCTGCTCCACATCCTCATCAACATTGGTGTTATCAGATTATATTCTCCCAATATGTAGAAGGCCTCTTTATTTCCTTAATGATATCTTTTGATGAGCAAAAGTTTTTAATTTTGATGAAATTCATTTTAGCAGCCTTCGTTTTCTTTTATGGTTTGGGCTTTCCGTGTTCTTTCCAAGAAATATTTTTATCTCAAAAACTGCACTATCTCAAAAGTACAATGGTGGCCAGGTGTGGTGGCTCATGCCTGTAATCTCAGCACTTTGGGAGGCTGAGGCAGGCAGATCACTTGAGATCAGGAATTCAAGATCAGACTGGTTAACATGGTGAAACCCTGTCTCTATTAAAAATACAAAAATTATTCGGGTATGGTGGTGTGTGCCTGTAGTCCCAGCCACTCAGGAGGCTGAAGCAAGAGAATTGCTTGAACTCGGGAGGTGGAGGTTGCAGTGAGCTGAGATCATGCAACTACTCTCCAGCCTGGGCAATAGAAAAAAAAAAAGTGTGACGGTATTCTGCTGTGTTGTCTTCTAGAAGCTTTAAAGAAACTTTTAAAATTTTGGGGGTCTATAAGCAATCTCAATTAATTTTTGCGTACAGTGTGAGATGGTCATCAAGTTTTTTTCCATACTGATGTCCAATCATTCTAGAATGATTTATTGAAAAGACTTTCTTTTTACCGTTAAATTGCTCTGGTACCCTTGTAAAATCAATGTGAGGATATCTTTCTGGACTCTAATTCTGTTCCACTGAAGTATTTGTCTTTCTTAATGCTTATACTGTCCCTCTTGATTAATATAGCTTTATACAAGGTTTTAGATCAAGTAGAGAAAGTTCCCCAGTGCCCAACCCCAAAATGGTTGGCTGTCCTAGATCCACTATACGACCATGTAGATTTTAGAATCGACTCACAACTTTTATAAAATAAGCTTGCGGGGAATGTCAATTGGGACAGTGATAAAGGTATAGATCAATTTGGGAAGTAATGACATCTTAAAAGTACTAAGTATACTATATTAGTCTGTTCTCACACTGCTAATAAAGACATACCTGAGACTGGTATAAAGGAAAGAGGCTTAATGGACTCACAGTTCCACATGGCTAGGGAGGCCTCACAATCATGGCAGAAGGTAAATGACGAACAAAGGCCCATCTTACATGGCAGCAGGGACTTGCCCAGTCTTAAATGAAAGTTTGGACCTGGACTTTTGAGTTAATACTAGAATGAGTTACAACTTTGGGAACCTGTTGGGAAGGCATGGTTTTTAAACGTGGGAACATGATATTTGGGGTGGGGACACAGCCAAACCATATCATATACTAATGCATGAGCATTATATACCTCTCCATTTATTTAGAACTCCTTTATTTTCTCTTAGCAGAATTTTATAGTTTTCAGTGTACAAGTTCTCATGCAATTTATTAAATTTATTCTTAGTTATCTTATTTTTGATACTATTTAAAAACTGAATTTTTAAAATTTCATTTACTGATTTTATGTTTTTCTATACATTAATAGAAAAACAATTATGTGTTGTATATTGACCTTGCATCCTCACATCTTGCTAAATTTATTTATTTGTAAATTATTATGGATTACTTAGGCTTTTCAAAATAATCATGTAATCTGTAAACAAAGATTATTTTATTTTATCCTTTCCAATATTTTACTTTTTATTTCTTTTTCTTGCCTTACTATTCTGACAAGGACCTTTATATTGCAATACTGATTAGAAGTGGTGAGAAAAGCACTTTTTCTTTTTCCTAATCTTAAGAGGAAAGCATTCAGTGTTTCATGTAAGCATAAAATTAGCTACAAATTTTGTATAGATGCCTTTCTTGGTTCCTATTTTCAGTTTGTTGACAACTGTTTGTTTTATTTTATCTCAAGTAAGTGTTTAGTCTTTTTCAAATACTTTTGCTGCATTTATTTAGATGATTATATAAATTTTTCTCTTTTTTTCTGGTAATGTGGCTAATTTATATTGATTTTCAAATACTGAATTATTTTATATTCCTGGGATAAACTCTACCAGGTTTTATGATCCTTTTAATACATAATTGGATTTGATTTTCTAGTATTTTACTGAGGATTTTTATGTCTATGTTCATTAGAGATACTGGCTGTAATTTTGTTTATGTGTAATGCCTTGATCATGTTGTGATGTTAGGATGATGCTGGCCTTATGAGTTTAGAAGCATTCTCTCACTCTATATTTTCTGAGTTTGTGTGACATTAGTACTGATTTTTTTCTTGAATGTTTGATAGAATTTACCAGTAAACCATTTGGGCCTGGTATTTCAAGGAAAAAGAGTGATAGTTGTTACAAATTCTATGTCTTAAGTAGATATAGAGCTATTGAGATTTTTTATTTCTTTTTGTGTCATTTGTAGACTTTGTTATTTGTCCATTTCATGTAAGTTGTCAAATTTACTGATATCAAGTTTTATATACCCTTTTTAAGGTATGTAGGATCTGCCATTATATCCTCACTTTCATTCCTGCTATTAATAACTTACCTTCCTTCTCTTTTATTCTTGATTATGCTTGCTATGGGCGTATACATTTTATTAGTATTTTCGAAAACGCTTTCCTATGCTACTTCATAGAATTTCCTCTTTATAATTATTTGCTTCTATTTTCTACCTTGCTCTGTCTTATCTTTCTTTTTTTTATTATAAATATGTAAAATATTTCCTTCTAATAACTACTTTAACTGAAGTTCACAAATTTTTATATTGCATTTTTATTACCATTCAATTCAAAGTATTTTCTAATTTCCATTTTAACTTCTCCTTTGACTCACGAATTATTTAAAGGAGTACTGATTAATTTTCAAATATTTGGGTTTTCTTTTTTCTAGAAATCATATGGTTATTTATTTCTAATTTAATTCCATTATGATCGCAGAACATAGTCTATGACTTCAATCCTTTAAATGTGTTGAAACTTTTTTATGGTCTAACATGTGGTCTATGATGTTGAACATTTTATGTGAACTTCAAAACCATATGTTCTGCAACAGTTAGATAGAAAGTTGTGTAAATGCCAACTATGTTAAGTGGAGGAAAGAGTTGTTCAAATCTGTATTCCTGGATTTTTTTGTTGGTACTTTTGTCTACTTGATCCATCAATTACTAAAGAAAGGTGTTAAAATCTCTAATTTATGTACTTTATCCTTTCTCCCTGCAGTGTTATCAGATTTTTCTCCAGGTATTTTGAAGCTATTATTACATCCATGCACATTTGGGACTATGATGTCTCCAGTGATTAATAGTCCTTTTATGGTTATGAAATGTCTTCCTTTATCTGTGGTAATAATTTGTATCTTGAAGTCTACTTCATCTAAAAAGACAAAGCCACACCAGCATTCTCATACTTATTATCTGGACAGTGTATTTGCTAACCTGTCATTCCCTACTATATAATGTGTTTCCTCTACCTTCACCCCCACCTCCACCCCCAGACTCTGGCCACTTGAAACATTTTCTCTTGGCCAGGCATGGTGGCTCACGCCTGTAATCCCAGGACTTTGAGAGGCTGGGGTAGATGGATCACCTGAGGTCAGGAGTTGAAGACCAGGCTGGCCGACATTGTGAAATCCCTCTCTACTAAAAATACAAAAAATTAGCCAGGCGTGGTGGCAGGTACCTGTAATCTCATGTATTTGGGAGGCTGAGGCAAGAAAATCGCTTGAACCTGGGAGATGGAGGTTGCAGTGAGCCGAGATCATGCCACTGCACTCCAGACTGGGCAACAGAGTGAAATTCCATCTCAAAATAAATAAATAAATAAATAAATATTAAAAATAAAATGTTCTTTTTATCTTTGTTTGTTTTTTAGCAGTTTGAGGATAATTTGCTGAAGTGTATTTCTCCTTTTATTTGCCCAGTTTGGGATTTGCTAATGGTCTTAGATATGGACGTTGATATTTTTTCCAAATTTGGGAGACTTTTAACCCTTATTTATTCATATATATATATATATATATATATATACATATTTTATTGCTCCCTTCATTCTCTTCTCCCTAAGGGACACCAATTATGTGTATGATAGACTGCTAAATATTGTCCCAGAGTCTACTAATGCTTTAAAAATATTTTTAAAATCTTTTTTGTTTTCATTCTTCAGGTTAACTTATTTCAGATGTTATCCTTTTCATTTCTGAATTTCCTTACATAATTTTCATAGTTTTTATTTTCTGCTATCATTTCCACATATTCTCTCATTAGAACCGTGCTGTCCTTTAAGTCCTTGAACACATTTTTTAGCAGCTGTTTAAAATTCCTTGTCTGCTAAATCTAACATTTGTGTCATCTTGGGGTATCTCTCAGAGTTTGATATTGGATCACACAGTTTTCTGCTTCTTAACATGTCTGGTTAGTTTTTTTATGGTATGCTGAATATTGGGCATGATACGTTGTAAATAGCCTGAATTATGTTGTCTCCCTTTAAAAAGTTGACTTTTTGTCCTCAGGGGGTGGCCCTTACTTGAAGGCATAATCCTTATTGCTAAGGTGTGGGCTTTCTGTCATCTCAAAAGAAAGCCCAAGTTGTACAACAAAGCTCTTCACCTCTATCGTGGAGAACCACTCTCTCCTAGCACTGGATGAACTCTGGCTTCTCCATGTCAGATCTCATCCCAACAGCAACTGTTCTCTGCTGCACCTTAGTCTTGGCCAGCAAATGCACAGCCCAGGCCTAGGCCGTGGACCTATGGTAATAACCCACGCAGATTTGTAGAACTCCCCTCTAGGCAATTTCCTTTCTCCCACACTGTACCCACAAAGCTTAACAGCCCTCAAGTCCCAATCACTGCCTCTCAGTTCAGCAAGAACACTGCTCCTCTTGGACTATGCCTCATTTTGCTAAATTAGAAAAATGCCCTGAAGCAAAGTGTCAGGGCCAACAAAGAGATCATTTCTTAAGTTTCTCTTCTCTCAAGAATCCCAGTCCTGCTCTGCCCATTGTCCAACACCTGAAAACAGCTGTCTCATATAATCTGTCTGATTTTATAGTTGTTCATGGTGAAAGGACAAGTCCAGTATTGGCTACTCTGTTGTAGCTCTGAAATACAAATGACAGCTCTTCTTGTTTTTCTTGTGAAAATCAACCCCACCTAAGAATGTTAATGACTAAATTCCTTCATCTCATTACATCTTACTCCAGGAAAAATTTTTGGAATCCTGACAAATCCATTACACAGTTTTCTCTCAGAGGACTTACATGTTACATGTACTTGTGGAAAGTAAATCTCTTCTGACTTGCAACACAGATCCCACCTTCCTTTCTTGTTTTGCTATTATGCTGGACAACATTGTCAGTTTCCCAACAGCACCTGATTGCATATTCCAAAGTTTCTTCCAACAAATCTTGGGACTGAGATATAAGTGACTGTCTCGGAAAGAAAGTTGTCAGTATCAGGTTCTAATCTTTCCCTCCTGGGGGTCTCTCTCCCAAAAGAAAAAAGATGACAAGCCCATTAATCCTTTTCCTCATGAATGCAGTGAGATACCAAACACTGCAAATGAGAAGACTCCCAAGTTCTAGGCGGTACTGAAACTGTTCCACACACACTGGGGTCTACAGTGAGTAAGAGAACAAGTGATAACAAAAATATTTATGGCAGCATGAGGGAGGACAGGATACACAAGGAAATGCCCAAATTCTGGGACTCAAGCATCTTTTAATTGGGACCGAGGACTCTCTATCTCCTTCCCCATCATAGGGACTCTCTTACTTGTTACAAATCTGGCTTTAGAAAGCTGAGTTATATGAATCTTAACTTCGGTCTCCCCCAAGTATCTCATGTATGGTCACTGTTAATTTGCTACCGAAAGGTTTCTATGTTCTCTTCCTTTTTTTTACATCAACCACAACTTGCTTAACCAAGAGCAAAAACTTGGAGCTTCTCAGGTATGTGGTGGAAGCAGAGATTATGTGTTAACTCTGAACCATTGCATAGGCCTCATCCAAGTAGACATTCCAAGCTGAACATACATAGAAAACCTTTTCTTTTTCTTGTTGATAAGAAGTTATACTTTTTTCTAAAACCCGAGATTGCTCTGCCTTTCCACATACTTGTTTTAAAGCAGTCACACCTTGCACCAGAAACAGTCCTGGTTGCTTTCTGGTGCAGCTGAGAGCACTGACTTGGAATATCCCCCACTATGCCAGTGAGGTGCCCCACACAACCCCAAGACCCTCCCCCTTAGTCTTGGTACAGCGCTTCCTATGAGTTCCTGGAGCGTCTGGCAGGGTGTGGTTGCACCAGTGCTTGCAAATATCTGCTGAATGGCAAACTCCACAGTGGCAGTCCCTGGGAAACCATTTTCTATTAGCAGGACAGGGCAAAAACCCTGCATAAAGACATACATTCCCTTTAATATATCCTGCATTTTCTCCTCTTTCATGATCTCTTTCTTCCCCATCTCCTTACAAATGCAAAAGTTTCTATAACTAGGCCTTCACTGCTGCTCCTCCCACCCCAAGTACCATACATCTCTCACCCTCAGACTGCCCATGTCATGGGTAATTTCTCTGGGTTTCTGCTCAAATAGTATCTTTCATCTCTGTATGTATTTGACATGGAATTAACCTTAGAAAGCAAGTTTAAGAATGAGAAAGTTAACACTAATATAACTTTAAGATTAAATCCTCAATACCTAGGTTCCAGAATTTTAGTAATAAAAATGCAAATTTAAAATACTTCTCTCATGTGTGAAATACATTCTGCCAGATCATTTTAAAATCACATTAATCATATTATCTCATTTGTCACTCAATGATTACTCTGATTTAAATATTATGATGGTGCCTGAGCTACATTTAATGGGCAAATTTAATAAGAATAATACTGAAACTCTATCCAAGCAGCTTAATAGTTCTTGAGGAAAAACTTTCATACGCGATCAATCTACAATTCATATATGTTGAGCAGGGAAAAAAAAATGTATTGTCTTTTCCTAATATAGGCCATCATTATTTTGTATATAACTTATTTCTTTAAATTAATAGTTTCAAGTTAAAAAGGAAAGACTTAAGAATTACAAGAGGAAAGGTCAAATGGAATAGTTCAAATAGCCAACTAGAAGCCCTTAGCACTCATTCCTACACAAATACAGCCAAAACAAAAAATAAACAACTACATCTTGATGAAAACAACTAAAGGAGAGTGCTGGAGGACATCAAAGGAACAGCAGAAACCCTGTGGAGCACAGTAACCCAGGACAGACACAAAGAAAAGAGAAGAAAACATCTGGCCTCTACCACCCCATCACTCAGTTGGAATCAGCTCAGAACTAGGAGGTACTTCTCTCTGCAGAGAAAAAGTAAGCAAGGAGGTCCCAGCAGCCCCATCACTTTTGACACCTACAGACTTTACCACTAGAAACTTCTGAGGTTCTCACAGATGCTAAGACCAGATGAGTGAGCTGCCTGGAGTTCTCCTGGAAAGACGATGCCTTGGATACCCAGAGCTTCCACACACATTGGGCCTGAGATAAAGGAGCACATTATCTCCTGAGGAATTGGTGGTTTGGATAAGCCAAGCAGCCAAGCATCCCAGGACTAAGCTGATGTGGTGCCCCACATCCTAGAATATTGGCTGAGTTCAAACACCTAGCCCTACAGGCCAAATAACTGAAGTACCCTGCTTCCCTGGAAGTAGACTAGAGTCTGGGCTGCTGAGACACCTCCCTCCCCAGGTAGTAGGGTCATTATTGTGCTGCCTGCTGCCTCCCAGGGCCCAAGTGACAGCTATACTCCACCATTCCAGAGTCCTCGCTGCTGCTATACCTGGCCCCACAGAATCTGAGATACTGCCATGTCTCATCATCCCAGGATCCAGAGTCACCATTGTGCAGTGTCTTATCTTCTGGGGCCTGAGTTTCCACTGGGCCCTATTGGCTCTGGTTCCTAAACTGCAACTGTACCATGTTCACCAAGCTCAAACCTCCAGAGAATCCCTTCCTTTTCAGAGCCAATCAGTACTGTGCTCTGTCCCCAAGTGTCAGCTACAGCCTGTCCTCCTGAGCCTGAACTGACAGGGGATTCCTCAGAATCACAGGCCCCTACTGTGCTAGTAATGTTCATCTAAAATCGCCTTGGAGACTCAACCTGTACCCTGGTGCCACAATAGGTTCATAAGCTCCTGAGCACAGGACTCTGGCTCCACAGCCACTCTGAGCATTTGCGACCTAGAACCCAGCACCATGAAAGTTGCTTAAGGGTCATGTCAGACATGACACCAAGAGGGATCCCCTCAACTAAGATTACCCATTGTAGGGAAAACAAGAAAAAAGGTCCCAAAAGCCCTGATCACTGAAGACTCTTAACAACCTATGCTCCTGCCGACACTGCCACAGGCTCCTATAGCCTAGGCCACTGAATCACCACAATCATCACTGACATTGATTGCAGCTGAAGAAGCTGCACAAAGGCTATACTACTGCATCTACTTGGAATTAAAGTCATCACATCCTTCCCAACTGACACACTAAGGCCCATCTGCAGTGCAAGTTTTCCCTTCAAAAGCCACTCTAAAGTTTGGAAGAAGTGATTATTGCACCAGATGCTCAGCCATCAATGCAGGGCAACAACAAAATGAAAAAGCAAGGAAACATGATACCACCAAAAGAACACAATTCTCTAGTAACTGACCCCAAAGAAAAGTAAATTTATGAATTGCCTGTAAAGGAATTTCAAAAAATAATCTTAAGGAAACTCAGCAAGATACAAGAGAATACAGACAGAAAATTCAATACAATCAAGAAAAAAAATGCATAGCCTGAATTAGAAATTCAACAAAGAGATCGATCTCATACAAAAGAACCAAGTAGAAATCTTGAAGCTTAAACATTCAATTAATAAAATAAGAAATAAAATAGAGAGTTTCAACAGTAGACTAGATTGAGTAGAAAGAAGAATCTCTAAACTTCGAGGTAGATATTTTTAAATTACCCAGAGGGTGAAGAAAAGAACATAGAATGAACAAGAGTGAAGATGGCTGGGCGCAGTGATACTCTTGTAATCCCAGAACTTTGGGAAGCTGAGGCGGGAGGATCATGAGGTCAAGAGATTGAAACCATCCTGGCCAACACAGTGAAACCCCATCTCTACTCAACATACAATATGCCTGTAGTCCCAGCTATTCAGGAGGCTGAGGCAGGAGAATCACTTGAACCTAGCAGGCGGAGGTTGCAGTGAGCCGAGATCGTACTACTGCACTCCAGCCTGGCAACAGAGCAAGACTCGGCCTCAAAATAAAAAAGGAGTGAAGACAGCCTATGGGTCTTATGGGATACCAATAAGCAAACAAACATTCACAATATGGGAGTTGCAGAAAAAGAACAGACAAAAATAGGGATGGAAATCTTATTTAATGAAATAATTGCTGAAAGCCTCTCAAGTTTTAGAAGAGATGTGGACATTGACATCCATGAAGTTCAAAAGTCTCCAAACAGATTCATTTCAAAGAGGTGGCTCTCAAAAGCACATTATAATTAACCTGTCAAAAGTCAAAGACAAGAGGGAATTTTTAAAGCAGCAAGAGAAGTGTCAAGTATCAGTATATACAGGAATCCACACTAGACTACTAGTGAATTTCCTAGCAGTAACCTTGCAGGCCAAGAGAGAATGAGATGATGTACTCAAAATACTGAAAGGAAAATCAAACAAACAAACAAAAACAGTCAGCCAAGAAAACCACATCCAGGAAATCTGTCCTTCAGAAATGAAGGAGGAGATTCTGCCATTTGCTATAAATGGATAGACCTGGAGAGCTTTATACTAAATGAAAGAAGTCAGACACAGAAAGAAAAATATTGCGTGATCTCACTTATATGTGGTATCTTTCTTAAAAAGGTCAAATATATAGTGACAGAGAATAAAACCAGGGCAGGATTGGGATGGGTGGGAGGAAGTAAGGAGACAAACGTCAAAGAATACAAAGTAGCAAATATAAAGAATAAACAAGTCTGAACAAGTCAAAAGACCTAATCTACAACATGAAGACAATAGTTAATAAAAGTGTATTGTATTCAGGATTTTGCTAAATTAGTGGATTATAGCTGCTCTTGGCCACCAGGTGAAGGGAAATGGGTAACTACGTGAGATGATGAATGTTAATACATTAACATTAACTGGGAAATGGGTAGCTATGTGAGATGATGAATGTTAATTTATTCCATTACAGTAAGTATTTTACTATATACAGTATATGTATCATGCTGTATACCTTACACATAGAAAATACAATTTATTTTTCTAAAATAACCTGAAGGTTTTATTTATAGAAACAAAGAAAATATAACTTACTTGGTATAAAGACACAGAATTATTCTTATGTGCAATTGACCCAATTAACATTTTATAACATGTTTATGGGTTTGCTTTATTTTAGAGGGATGTAGTTTAATTCAGGGCTTAAATAATTTTTTAAAAATGAATTCTACTTACTAATTTACTGTATCATGCACTCTCAAATGTGAAATAAATTTAATTTTGTTTAAATATAAGGAGAAAGATAGTTATAAGGGAAATGTAGTTCCCAGAGAGAGAGAGAGAGAATACACAATTGCTACAGAGAGAGAGAGAGAGAATACACAATTGCTAAGATCTCTTTCAAGTGAATTCTGTCTTAACATTGGAAATAAAGAGAAACCTCTGCATGCCTCTAAAGAAGCATCTCTCTGAGCATAGAGCAAAATCTTATTTCTCACCTCCTCAGTAGAGGACCCAACAACATTTTACCCCCATCAATTTCAGCATGTCCTCAAGTTGAGCCTCCAGAGTGAGTAATCCTCTTTTCAGTCTAGCTGCCTTTCTCAACTCCCCACCATCAAGACATTTGGAATTCCAGAAAAAGAGGAAGAGAAGAAAATGTTTCTGAGTGGAAGGATATCACTCTGGACCTAAACTCAAATTCAGTGAGTCTTTCACTGAGAAAATGTTCCTTATGCATAATATATGCAAAATTGAAATCTTATGCATACTTGATAAGCAGTAGGTTGTCCAGTCAATTTAATATTTCAGCAAGCAGGTACTTTTAAAACAATCAAACAGCTTTACAGGGCTAAAATGTGGGATATCATTTCAGTAATCCCTTCTTTTAAGCTTTTCATACATTTTTCCTAAGACAAACCAAGTCTCCTTGAATAAGAACAGTATCTAGCATGTAACAAATGTTCATATAAGTGTTTGCAATTATGATTACCTTGTTGAATTACTGAGAAACCCTGTGGAATGCTGAAATTCAAACTAAACTCCCTGATAAAGTAGGAAACACAGTCTTGTTTAATGCAGTAACATAGTGCTTACTTATTGCAACTATGCAAATCATGGATGCTCAATAAATGTTTGTGGAAAACCAAAGCAGTAAGAAGAGAGGAGAAAGAGAAACAGAGAGGAAAAGAAAGAGGAGGAAGGAAGAAAGCTAGCCAGTAGTGACAGACACAATTTCTACACTGGGTAGGGAGGTTAGAAGAGAGCAGGTTTATTTTTAATTACAAGTCTGATTCTGAAAGGATTACAGAATCATCCAACCACTGGAGCCAATTTATTTCTAAAACATGTCCCATCTGTGCACTTTGGCCCATGACATTTTGTATTCCTGGGATGCTTCCTTCTTCCTTTCCAACTATTAACAATCTATCCATTCCTTAAGCCCAATTTCAACTATATTCACCCTATTAAATGTCTCCTCTTCTTCTAAAGTAGAAGCAATCTTTTCCTGTTCTCAAATACAAGAGTTATGGTGTAGATGAACACCACTTTTTGTCACTTACATCCAGTTCTGTATTGCCACTTATATTTTCATGAATTTATTTTTGACCACCTTAAATAAACTGTAAGCATCTTTGAGACATTGCATTTTAGATCAGCAAACAATGTAAGTTCCATATAACATCTCATTTCTCTCTGATGCTGGACACCTCCAGGTGGCTCCAGTGCCACATGCTCCTCCTTTCTCCCACTTGCTCTGTGCCCCAGAAGGCTGGCCTGCAGGATGGATTATGTCATCCAGCTTCCTTGCCATCTGACTTCCAGTAGGTTAGGCCAATGGGGGAGCCAGTGAGTTTGGATACTTACTTCTCCAGTTCCTTTCTTCCTTCCTGGCTGAGGCCCTCACTGAAGGTCAGAATCCCTATAAGATGGCCCTCCCTACCTGGCCTCCCTGTCCTTCATATAACTATGCCCTCTACTTCAGGGTTTACTTCTGTTACTAACCCCATAGCACTGCATTAATTTATAGTTTCCTAACATGCCCTTACACTTACCCTTGTAAACAGAACTTTCATTAAACTTTTCTTAAATTATACTAATTTTCATGCTCTTTCTACTTGAGACCCTGGTTAATATAGCTGCTTTATTTTCCTTCTTGCACTTAAGATCTGAAATAATCTTATTCATTTGTTTACTGAGGTTTATTTTCAAGGCTTCTCTCTTTCCTCCAAAAAATAACAATAAACTCCATACGGCAGGCATTTTGTCTTATTCACCACTATTACCCCAGCTTCTAGAACAGTGCAGATAGAGAGCAAACAGTCAACAAATATTTCTTGTAGAAATAAATCAAATCTATATGTATATATATATGTTCCAATTCAGAGTGATATCTCTTTATGTTTAAAAGAAGATTCCAAAACTATAGGTCAGTTACTAGTCCACTTTTTCAAGAGTTAAAACAAAGCACTAACTCAGCGCATAAATCTAGCATTTCCTTAAACCCAATCAAAACACAAAATCCTTAACATTGTACATTATCCTCCTGAAGTTGAGTTTCTAACATTAAGGGAAGCAAAGCAGAAAATTCCCAGAGAGTGTAATATAAAGTGAAGACAAAAAGACATCTCCAAACAACTCTTTTTTTTTTTTTTTTTTGGCTGAGGGACATATGATAACTGCCAAAAAAAATTTAGGCCGTAATTCAAGAAGCATTCCTGACATCATTGTACACTTGTTTGTCTACTTAAAGCACAAATTTATCACTAGCTGTCACTGGATTGCTATCCAACTACAACTTTCCCATCTCATGCCTAAAACTATGCTTTTAGAGTACTAAAACATGAATACCCACCAAGATGGGGGATAGGCCTTCTCTTACATGAATACCTAAAAGTTGATTTAGGTATCCATGATACAGAAGTGAAAGAAAGACAGGAAATGAGACCTTGCTCACCTCTTTCCTGGATGGGATACTGCAGGTTTATAAGGAAAATCAAGAGTAGACAGAGAAAAGGGAGTTTAGAATAAGCTGAACCTGTGTTGGCAGTCACGTCATTGGCCAATGCAGCAATTCAACAATGGAAGTACTTGCCTTCTTTGACAGCTGCTAAGAGGGTAATGCTGGGGCTACAGTTTCCAGATGAGCTCATGTGGGTGTGGCAAAAGGTTCACCCCTGTAACATGCTGTCCTCTTTAGCAGCTGTTCAACTGCCTGACATGTGGCTATTTTCTCTGGCTAAATACAGTATCATTTAATTATACTAGTGAAGACTGGGAGGGACATGATATAACTAATATTATTTGCAAATCAATAGATGAGGGAACTAAGCATAAAAATAAATAGTATGCATTTTCAGAAATTTGATAGCAATTCAAACAGTATTTTCAATCAGTTACTAGGATTCACTTCTAATCCTCTATCTCAAATACTGATGAAACATTTCATAATTTGTTTTGACTATACATAAATTTAATTGCAAATACATTTAATTGGAGTTCATGATTCATTAACAATAGAATTTTCCAACTTCCCCCACATTTTCAGTAGCCTCGGGTTTCCCAGAGACCCAGCCTTTCTCAGTTGTCAGGCATTTCCTGCCTCGAGGGTGCCTCCACATTATTGCGTAGAGGCATTCCTACTCCTAGATCTGCTATTGAATGAGCTGGCATTTGACAGAATTCCTCCTTGCTTGGAGAAGCAACCAGAGGCAGTCTGAGAGTACTCAGATATTTATCACTGAATTCCAGTACTGGGGGAAAGACAGAAAGACTTTTAGCTAAACAATCTCAAGTAAGCCTGACCTTGGATACTGGGGAGCTAAAGCTGTGGTCTCTCCAGGTCCTAAATGTCAGTAAGATGGAGCCATAAGATCCCATTCAGGCCAAAGCACGGCCAGGAATCAGCTCCCTCCAGAAGCCTCCAAAAAGTGGCAGAACACTCAGTTTTCTCCAAGCAAACTGATAGACAGAATTGACTGGGAGAAGAAAACACAAATTGACTTAATAATTTTTTACCTCTTCCATTTTTTACGTTTCTAAATATTTTTATCTTATATATTTTAAATCATATTTTGTCTTCTATATTCGTTATTTTATATATGCATTCACATGTATACACCTGTATACATAATTATTATATGTGGTTTACAAGGAAATAAACATATACTGGAGATGAGTACTCCAAACTTTTATTAATAGGTGCATTCAGTCCAAAAAATTTTAAGGCTGATGCAGTAGGGCTGAGATGAGCACAGGAGAAGGGGTAGGAAGAGAGCTCTAAGTCAAATGGTCATGGTCAGCTGTCTGAAAGTTGGGGAGCTCCCACAGGAAGAGAAGCCCAGAGAGAGGGGACAGGAAGGGCCCCGAGGACGGCCTGGAAGGAGGGTCCACAGCAGAAACAGAGGAGCACAGCTGCATCTGCCCCGTCTTCTCTTTCCTGCCAGAGGGACACAGTTGACCTCACAGCGCCCCCACCTCCCATCCCAGGATCACTAGCAGCTGACGGGGCAGGGAGGCTGTGTTTATCCAACCTCTTTTCTTTTTCTTTTCCTTCAGGCCTCTGGTGTTATTCCCCACCCGAAGAGGAATAAGTCTTCCTTCTGTTAATAAATCTTCACGCTCCCGGAGTCCTAATACCATTGCTTCCCCTTTCGTGCCATCTGATCCTCCAAACACCTTGTCCTAGGCTCTAGCGGGACATTTATGACATCTCTAGACTTGAGAAGTTTATTTCACAGCCCCTCAGATCATGCAGTAGCTCCACCCACTTTCCTAAGCAACCAACTTGGTACCACAGAGGAGGAACGGGGGAAAATCAAACTGGATAAATACTTATAAATAAGCTAGTTTCCCCGTGTGTATGCGGTGCTGCTCGTTTAAATCTCCGAGCTGGCGATGCAGAGGAGGGAAATGTCTGCTCCAGCTCCTCGCGGCACCTTCCTTACATAATCTTGGCGAACGTTCACATTTCCAGTCGGCGTGGCTCATTTTATTTCCCAGATGTTTTTATACTCCAAGGCCAAAACTAACACGAAATCACTCCTTCCCTGTCACCCCGGGCCTCCGTCTGTCCCCGTCACTCCCGCCCTCCCATTCCCCGCTCCCAGCTGCGGGGATCACGGACGCCGAGCGCACTATTTCCCCAAGAGCTGCAACTACCACCACAGGATCGCGGCGGGGTCGCCCTCGGTGAGAAGCCACGCAAACGCGACTCACGGGGCTAAAACCACTCAAAGACCACCTGTCACCACCTCAGGCCAGTTCTGTATGTGTGCGTGTGCGTGCGCGCGCGCGTGCGTGCGTGTGTGTGTGCGTGCGTGCGTGTGTGCGTGCGTGTGTGTGTTGTGTGTGTGACCTATCAGGGAAACGGGGAGTCATCCTTCCCGTTTACATTGTAGACTCCCAAGTGCACTGTGAGCACATTTTTGACAGTTTAATGTTCAGGATTAGTAGCCTTACCAGACTTCCTTGGCCAAATTCAAGAACTATTTCCATTTAAGCTCAAGCACTTAGTCATTACTCAACAGTTGTTCCAATCAACTCCCTCAGAGCAACTGTGGCCCCAATAAGCTGCCTCAAGGCAAGGATCTCATGATGTTTTTGGACCTCACACAAGAAAAACCTACAAACAGTGGATTGGTTAATCTGAGCTGTTAGAGAAATCAAATTGTTTCATGCACTATTTGGGACATGATTATACTAAAAATAAAAAAACTATTCATTATTTATCTGAATTTCAGATTTAACTGAGCATTCTGTCTTTTTATTTGCTAAATTGAACAACCCTAACATGGCGGGTGGGGGAAAGTGTCCTGGTTCTCTGAGAATCAGTATTGTCTTAGGAAGACCTGGAAAACAAAACAAAAACCTTCTAATAGCAGAAACTATCTTAAAAATCAACTAGACTTTCAATTCTCTTTCTATATGCTACTATCAGAATATGGCATTTTCTCAACTTTCAGAGAACAAAATAAGTTAATTAAAATTTCTCAATGTTAAGCTTTTTTTTACAATATTTTTTCTAGCCATTTCATCCTTGCTTCTTTGCCAGCCAGCATCAGTGGATGTCAGAAAATGTGAATAATCCTTAAATGATTTTAGTAGGAAAAATGACCTAACCATTCTTAGTTTGGAAAGTTGCCTTTTTGTGGACAAATGTCTTTATTTTTGTTACATTTATATTATATGGTCAAATTTTCTGTCATTAAAATTATTTCTAGTTAATACATTAATTTTAAATGCACCTGTATGTCATGGTATTCTTCTAGGGAGATAGTTATCAGAACAAATGTGAAAACCACCAAATAATTGCATGTATTTCTTTAATTTTACATATGTAGAAACTGAGGCTCAGAAAACCCCACGAATGTGCCCGGAGTTAGGCACATGGCCCTGTTGTATCAGCACTAAGGCCAGGTGTCCCAGTGCCCAGCTTATTACCTGATTAAACAGGACACTACTTTTCAAATGGTAGAAGCCCCTTGCCAGGTGTGGCCAGCTGAGAGTGCCTTTAATTCACTCATTAAGACTCCCTTTTCCTCTTCCACCATTTAGAAAGCATGATTATCATACCACTGCAGCTAAAACATAAAAGAACTTTAAAAAGGAATTTGTAAAGTATTTTTTAAAAACATTCATTTCTGAAGAGTCAATGTAAAACAATTTCACGATTACAAAATTGACACTAAATACCAGTTGTTCTCCCCTTTCAGATCCACGCACTCTTTTTAGTTAAGCATTTTGTAATGTCTCCCTTTCTATCCTGATATAAATTTTTTATTAAATCTATATATGTCCTAGCTATAACATAAAGGGAAAATAAAGGTGATTCATACTAAAATAGCATTACAATATGTAATTATCCAGGTATGACTATGATAGGAGATACAGTGAGATAGATATCTGCACATATTTTTAATGAACAGGTTCGAAATTATGAGAAGGTATCATTCAATATGCTTTTGTACATAGTTTACAATTTGAAATAAGGACTAAACAAAGGTATACACATACAGAATCAGCATGAATGCTGCACATGCATGAATGCTTCATATTTGACATTTTCAAAGAAAAGCTAAATAAGCCTATATGCATGGGTGTGTCTGCATGTGGGTGCAAACACACAAACACACACATGCAATGAGCATGACTGTAGTAGCTACAGAAATAAGCCTCCTGAGTTGGTCAGTCAATTTAATATAATATTACATGTAATATCTCCTTTTCTATCCTGATAAAAATTTTTTATGAAATTGATATAATGTCCTCGCTATAATATAAAGGAAAAATAAAAGTGATTCATAGTAAAATAGCATGTATTTCAGCATGTAATTATCCGGGTATGACTATAATAGGAAACACAATTATAGTCATATAATATATGTAGATATTATATATTCATATAATATATGTAGATATTACAATGTAATATTACAAAAATAGGCCTCCTGAGTTGGGGACTCAATTTAACAGGCAATGCTGCCATCAGTGACACATTTTGCAAAATGGTTAAGTTACAAATAACGTTTCATCTTCCTTCGATTTACTCAGTAGTTGTATCCCTTGGGTAATTCAAAGTACATATATAAAGTCAGTGCAAAAATTATTTTGTGTGTTTATAGAGTAAACAGAGTAAGCTTCTTGACTTAGGTTATTATAAGTAGGTTTTTCACCTACTTGGATATCAAACTACTCATTCAAAATTTATGAGGAACTCAAGCAACTTTTACATTGTATGAAAAAATGAGATGCAGAAATTACATTTTTAAAATGCTGGCTGCCATTAGGAAGCATGTGCAGGACACTGCAGGAGCACAGAGGAAAGGAGGCGCCTGACTCCTTCTGGAGACGGTGAAGAAGGTTTCCAGGACACAAAGCAGGGTGATGCTAGAACCAAGCGTTTGAACTAGAACAAGACCAAAAAAAAAAAAAAATAGCAAAGAAAGCCAGGGAAGAATATATGAGTGGACAAGGACTGGGGCATGAGGAACTGTGGTGTGTAGGGGGAAGTGGACATGTATAGGCAGGGAGGAGATGATGAAAAATCAGAGTATATCCTGGAGTCTTTCAGGCTGGAGTGACATCCAGTTTGCATTTAAGAACATCCACTTTGGTAGCCATGGAGAATGATGATTTGTAAGAAGGTAAGTTAGATAAGTTAGGAAATCATTAGATTAACACAGGCAGAAACAGTCAAGGCGTAAAATAACAGCTATGGGGGCTGACTGAACAGGGCAGGCCTGACATATATTTAGAGGTAGATTTGATGGGCTGGGGAGGCCCGATGGAGAGAGGAGGCGAGAGACAAAAAGGAGTCAGGGTTCTCCAGAGAAACAGAACCAATAGGAAATCGATCGATGGATGGATAGATGCATGCATACATACAGGCATAGATGGATGAGAGAGAATTTATCACGGCAATTGGCTCACACCGTTATAGAAACCAAGAAGTTCCACAATGTGCTATCTGCAAGCTGGAAAACTGGGGAAGAGAATGGCATACCTCAGTACAAGGTCAAAACGCTGAGAACCAGAGAAGACCCTAATGTAACTCTCAGTCCAAAGCCAAAGGCCTGAGATTTGGGGCAGGTCACTGGTACAAGTCCCAGAATCTAAAGACCAGAAAGCCTGGAGTTCTAATGTCTACAGGCAGGAGAAGATAGTCCCAGCTCCAGAAGAGTCAGAAAAATTCATCTTTCTTCTGCTTTTTTACTCTATCTGGGCCCTCAACTGATTGGATAGTGCCCATTCACATTGGGTGAAGGCAGATCTTCCTTACTTGGTCCACTGATTCAAATGCCAATCTTTTTCAGAAACACTCTTGCAGATACACCCAGAAGTAATGTTTTTCTAGGTATCTGGGTATCCCTTAACCCAGTCAAGTTGACACCTAAAATTAACCATCACACCCTCATAGTAGGATAATGGTAGATGACTGGTAGCTATGCAGGGAAGACACTCTTTTGGCATGAATGGATGGTGGGTACTACCTAAACTAGTAATTACCAAGTTACAAGTAGGCACTAGTAACTTGGTAATTACTACTACATGTAGTATATACACTACCATCATTGGAAAAAAAATGGCCCAGAAATCACACTCACTGACAGTGGGTTGAATAATACAATTCAGCAATTTTTAATCACATAGTTGCTGAAGCAGAGAGAAGACTCAAAATGAGGCTTTATTGAACTTCAGCCACACAGAGGACATTATAAAAAGTAACCTGAGAGCAGAAACTGTTTTCCTTGATATAATCCTAGTTCTAGCATAACGCCTGGCACAAAGTAAAAGCTCAGGAAATATTTACAATATAAAACACTTCATTAAGCATCAAAACACTTTATTAAAGAATCACTCCTTTAGTGTGAAAGTTTCTTCTCAGTCTGAAAGTTTCTTCTCTTTACTAGCCCTTCTCATCTGTGTTTATTTAATTTAATTTATTTATTTATTTATTTATTTATTTTTGAGAGGAGTTTCACTCTGTCACCCAGGCTGGAGTGCAGTGGCAGGATCTTGGCTTACTGCAATCTCCACCTCCCAGCTTCAAGCGATTCTCCTGCCTCAGCCTCCTGAGTAGCTGGATTACAAGCACCCACCCCATGTCTGGCTAATTTTTGTATTTTTAGTAGAAATGGGGTTTCACCATGTTGTCCAGGCTGGTCTGGAACTCCTGACCTCAAACAATCCACCTGCCTTGGCCTCCCAAAGTGCTGGGATTACAGGCGTGAGCCACCATGCCCAGCCTCATCTGTGTTTAAACATGCTTTATTCTGCTTCAAAAAATAAAAACACTACCTTGCACCCATTTTCCATTCTAGCCACAGCCTTTTCTCTCTCCATCCTGCTGCAGCTAAGCATTTCAAAAGGGTTTTCACATGCCCTGTTTTCTCACTTTTCACCTCTTCATTAATCTGCTGCAATCTGCTTTAAAATCTCATCACTCCATTGAAGTTTTTCTTGCTAAAATCACAAATAGCCTCCCTGTTGCTAAATCCAATAAACATTTTCTATCCTTTTTTTATTTAACAGCTCAGCATCTTTCAATAAATGTCGCCACTCTTTACTTCATGATAGAAAGTTTCCTCGCCTAATTTCTCTGAATCACAATCTTGGTTTTCCTCCTACTTCTCTAAATATTGTTTTTCAGTTTCCTAGGCTAATGTGCCCTCTCTAGTCAACGCTAAGTGTTAGAGTTCCTCCAAGGTTAGGTCTTCAATCTCTTTTTAGGTTATACTCTCTGCTTAAGCTATTTCATCTCTGCCCATGATCTCAAGCCCATATGATGCCAACTGTTAGATTTTATCACCTATCCAGCACATCAATCTGAGCTCTAGTCCTCTAAATACAACTTTTGAGCATCTCCACTTGAGTGACCACAGCTCCCTCAAACTCAATATGAACTCATCAAGACATACCAGTCAGAAACCTAAGAGTCACCCTTGAATCACCCTTTTCTTTACCCAGTAACCCACTCCATCAGCCAGTTTTATTGCCTCCACCTTCAGAACATATCCTGAAACATCCACTATTCTCATTGTCTATCAGAACGCTGGCCTATTCCACTAATCTCCAAAGGTCTCCCAGTCTCCATTCTTGGTCCCCATCCAATCCATACTCCACCCAAAAGCAAGAGTGATCTAGAAAATATATATATACCCATTCACTATTGAAGTTCTTTAGTAATCTTTTATTGTTTTAAGATAAAAATCAAAGTCTTCTATGTGACCTGAACTTGCTGCCTCACCAGGCTCGCTCATGATGCTCTCCTCCCTCAGCCCCATGCTCCATCCCACTGGTCTGTCAAGTCCTCTGATGTTCTATGTGCTTCCTGCCATAGGCCCCAAGCAATGGCACCCTGTCTGCCTGGAATGCTCTGTGTCCCCACTACCCTTGTCCCCACAATTCCCATGCATTCACCAAAGCTTAGCTAAAGGAACACCCAGTCAAAGAAACCTGTCTATCCAGGCCTGAAGTCCCCATTGTACACACTCAGAGCACCCAAGATTCCTCCTCCATAGCTTTGCCCAAGATAAGATTTTAACAGTATTATAACTGTTAAAATTTTATGGTATGTGAGATATAACTCGCATACCATAAAATACATTTATTGTATTGACTTAAAAAATACTCACATACCATAAAATTCACCCATTTAAACTGTATACTTCAATGATATTTAGTAGATATGTAAATTTTAGAAGTTTTCATTACCTTGAAAAGAAACCCTGTGGCCTTTAGCTATCAGCGCCTGGTCCTCCAGTCCCCTGACCTAACCCTGTGCTAATATTTTACTAACTTCTGCCTCTATAGATTTCCCTATCCTGGGCTTTTCATATGAAAGGAGTCATGTGATATGTGGTCCTTTGTGACCAGTGTCATCATAGAACATAACGTTTTCAACATTTATCCATTTTGTAGCATGTGTCAACACTTCATTCCTTGTTATGATCCCCAAATTATTTTTAATAATTGAGTAACAGTTTGTCTCTCCTGCTAAAATATAGTTCCTACAAAACCAGAGACCACATCTCATTTCTTCCCAAATCACAGAGAGAGGTGTTCAAAAATAATTTGTTGAACTACTAACAAATCATAAAAGTGAGCTTGGCTCAAAGCCTCTGCAATACATCACTCCAATTTGAAGGCTAAGAATCCAGCTGAACTTTTTATCACTGAAAACTCATTCTGCAATCTATATTGGTACATTGTAGCAATAATTACAAAATAATTAAAATCTAGGACTACATCCTCAAATTCTTGTTATACAACTCTGTACACTTTTCATATATGCATATGCATATGTTAAAATACATATATTTATATACTTACTTATATGCATATGTTAAAATGCATATAAACTACCAGGGGATTTTGGTAAAGTACAGATTCTGATTCCCTAAATCTGGGATGGAGCCTGAGATTTTACATTTCTAACACGCTCCCAGGTAATGCCAATACTGCTGATCTAGGGATCAAACTTTCAGTAGGAGGGTCTTAAAATATCCTATTTTATCTTCTTCAAGCCTGCTGGCGTTTTTGAACTATGTTTAAATCATTTTTGATAAATTACTGTACTTACAATATACATGGTAGGAGATTAACAATACTTGTTGAATTTCTACTTAGTAAATGTATAAATTGCCTCCAGACATAACATGGTTCCATTGCTACATCCCTGGTCTGACCTATGTATACAAACAACAAAAACTAAGGCTGAACCATCAAGTAAAAGCAGGGAGCTTTGAGAATCAAAGAATTCAAGAAAAAGAAAAAGTAAATCAGACCCTAAACTACTATAATTCAGGGATATAAGCAGAATAAGTTACTAAGCTGAAAGTAAACAGTGAAAAGGAACCCAGAAAAGAACTTCTTAACATTCCAAGCAAATGTGTGTACTATCTAAAAAAGAAATAAAAAGCTTCCCTTGTCTTTATACAATGATTACAAGGAGCAAAAGAAAATGAGACAATATAGGATGTGCAAAAATGAAAACTTACAGTGGATAGGAAAAACCATACAAGAAGCAGAAAACAAAGATGAAAGCATGCTACAGATGCAAACAACTAAAATGAGATCTCTTTTGAGAAAATGAATCATGCAGACGTTAAATTGAATTACTAAATCAAACTACAGTCTCTTGGATTTTAGAATAAACAGCACAAAGGCACACTGAAGAAGTAAGTGAACACTGACATTGGAGGTTCTAAAAACTGCAACTTGTCAGAAACCTTACAGGGTGTCAGTAAATTAGTTAGGTCTATGTGCCCAAGTAAGCCTTCACCTCAAATCAGATGTTTGGCAGAAAACAGAAAGATTATCTCCATTCAAGCCCTCCTATTTAAGATTCAGGATTGTGTTATCTGCAAATTCTGTGCACTCCTCTACCACAAGGTAATGGCAGCTGGAAGTCTCCAGCTACAGAGACTCTCCCCCATGATAATGACGTCTGCAACAGGCAAAGAGTCCAGGATAACCATGGAACGCAATAATTCATTTCTGGCAGCTCTATTTCTTTTTTAATTAACATCTTTTCCAAGCAAGAGAGAACACTGCACTGCAAAAAGCAGATTCCTGATAAGCACACCTTGAGAGCAGCAGATAAACAGGATCGCTGGGCTGAGGGATCACAGCCAAATAACAGGTGACAGCAGTTATTCACTGGGACAGTGCAACAGGCTTAGAGGGGTCTATCCCTTCAGGAAAGAGATTTACCATAAAAGTCATCTCAAAGTCACAGCTGAATGAAAGGACAAACTTCTTTTCAAGGTTCTAGCCCCATCTGAGGAATGGATAGCTCCTTACCACGCCCGTGTTGTGCAAATGCTTGGAAATAGTCCATGTGGTTATACCCAGTCCCTCAAGTAACATGTGGAGGACTCTTCTCTATTTTTAAAACTTCTAAGCTAAGTAAAATTTCTAAGCTGAGTGCATTTCTTCCAGATAGAATAATTTAATCTACTGAGGTCACTTGTATTTCCAAATGTTGCTGAAAAACGTCTAGAAAAAGTACAAACTCACTGCCCTATTTAGAAGCCAAATGCCAATTAGCAGGTCTCCTTCATCATTAAAACCAGAGCTGTGAAACTGACATGGCAGTTAGCTCATTTGGAGATCTCAGCATTTAACACTTAGCAGGAACTGAATTTCCATTCCACTCGATCTCTACATTATATAATAGAAAGTGCACTTCTGGTTCATCAGGCTCCACTTAACTAAGGCAAAACACATAGCTCCAAGGGAACTCGCAAAGCCACAGTGCTTAAATGAACCATAACCAATTTTCAAACAGAGCTTTTTAAAAGTAATACTGTCGTCAGCTTCTCAGTGCGCACACCACAGACCCCTCGCCGCAGCCAAGTGTGGCTAATTCATCTTTGCTGGGCCCACCCACAGTCTGAGAGCAGTTCGGGCCCAGGGCAAAGAATGAGGAAGGGTTCAAAATCATACTCAATTTTACTACTAAAATGTTCTGTTACCCTGCCTGCACCTTTAGATATGGATGCGTTAGGGCCCAGACTACATGGATCCCTGGACCTTCCTTTGATCGCCCTCTGCTGCTCTATTTTTCATTTCCTTCCTCGGTTGGCCTCTTAACTGCTGTTTTTTCTCAGGATTAACGTGCAGCCTACCTAAACCAGAACTACAAGCCAGACTCTTCTAGGAGCTTCAACACTGTTCCCTCACTCCCTACCCCTACCCTAGGCCCCACTTCACTGGCCTATTGCCACCAAAGTCCTTGAATGACTAACAAGTGGCCAAAAATTCTATTTTATCTTATGGCATCTAAAAATACACTGTTAGATCTCATGACTTCTTTAATTAGTTCTTAGTGGCAGAATTGAAAAGCTGTAGTGAATACCTAACAGAGAAAAGTTGCCATCAATTGGTGAGAGTAATAATACCATAGATTACTTAAAGTCATCTGTTTCCTCACTTCGCAGTCTTTAGATCGGGAGGCATTCCATTCATCGGTGATGATCTAGGTAACGTAAGGGAATAAGCAGGAAGCAACACAGGTCTCCTCATAAGGTTGTATATGAAGCACTGTAATACAAAGTGCCTGTCCACAAAAGGGAAAAAAATGCCATGAACTCGGTGCAAATATATAACTAGATAGAATAAGATGGAGTATTTGACAGCACAACTGGGTGACTATAGTCAACAATAAATTATTGTACATTTTTAAATAACTGGTCAGGAGCAGTGGCTCCTTGGGAGGCTGAGGTGGGAGATTTCTTGAGCTCAGGAGTTTGAGACCAGCCTGGACAACATAGTGAGACCTTGTATCTACAAAATAAAAATAAAATAAAATAACTAAAAGAGTATAATTGGATTGTTCATAACACAAAGAAAGAATAAATTCTTGAGGTGATGGATTCCCCATTTACCCTGATGTATGGCTGTATCAAATATTATGCATTGTATGGCTGTATCAAAATATCTCATGTGCCCCATAAATATATATACCTACTATACACCTATAAAATTTTTAAATTTAAATTTAAATTTAAATTTTTTAAATGCCATACAAAATCAGAAAGGTAGAGATTACTCAGAATCATCATGATTCAATAATGTTTCACTTGATAAATGTCTGAGGTGATGGATATGCTAAACACTGTGATTTGATCCTTACATACCATATACATGCATGGAAGCATCACAAGTACCCCAGAAATACATACACTTATTATATGTCAATTAAAGAAAAAAAGCATGTTTCACTAATAAGTGTTAAACTAAGTCTAGCCTAAAGCTACCTCCTTATGTATTTTAAGTTCAGCCTTAAGGTTTCTCTGTACATAGTGAACTGTAACCTAACTGGATGTATAAATAGATTAACTTGCTCTTGTACCAGCAGAGTTTCAGCCACTCGCAGGTGAACTGTTCAAACTGTGTTAAAACAAGGCAGATGCCGAGCTCCAACCAATCCAGCTGTTCTGAACCACACTTCACTTTTCCCTATGTCACCTTCGTTTTTCTGTCCATGAATATCGCCTGACCATGCAGCAGCCCCGAAGTTGCTCTGAACCTATCCTGGTTCTAAGGGCTGCCCAATTTGTGAATCATTCTTTGATCAATTAACTCTGTGAAATTTCATCTGTCTAATGATTTTCTTTTAACAGAGGGAGCATCTGCGTTATGTCTTGAAAGATGGGAACATTTAGTCTTAATGGAAGTAAAAGGAAAGGGAATCCAAGACAGAGAGAACAGAAGATGCCAACAGACAGAGGTGAGAGCGTCCTGATGAGAGCGAAGGCTCTGAGCTAGAAAGAATGGGTCTGAAGACTCATTTTACCACTTCCTGTTGAGACCTGGGGAAAGCCCATAACGTTAACTACCTTTCTCTTCATCTGTAAATTGGAAAATATAAAACCTTGTCACATAGGAATTTTGTGATTGAAATAAATAGTAGAAACCAATCAATTGCTCTATACATTGAAAGCAAACAACATATAGATTATTCATTCACAATTCAGCTGGAGAGACGTGCATATGAAGACAGTAAGTGGGAAATTAGTTTGGAGATGCAGTCTGGAGCCATGCCACGTGGTTCCTTGAACTCAAACGCAGGGGGCTACAGCCGTTGAATAGCAGACAGCAGGAGAGTCATAAAACCAGAGTAGCGCTTCAGAGCAACTTAATTTGGTAGCAAAAGGAAAGGCAAACTGAAAGAGAGACACACTGGAAATATGAAATCCAGGAGATATAAAGCAAGTCATGCAAAAAAATAACAAGGGTGAAAATAAAAAGACAGGGCCAATTCTAGACATGAAAAAAGACTGGTCAGGCACAATGGCTCATGCTTATACTCTCGGCAGTTTGGAAGTTGAGGCGGGAGGATCTCTTGAGGCCAGGAGTTCAAGACCAGCTAGGGTAACATAGTGAGACTCCATCTCTACAAAAATTAAAAGTAGCCAGGTGTGGTGGTGCATGCCTGTGATTTCATCTACTCAGGAGGCTGAGGCAGGAGGATCGCTTCAGTCTAGGAGCTCGAGGCTGCAGAGAGCTAATATTGTACCACTGCACTCCAACTTGGGCAACAAAGTGAGACCATGTCTAATAAAAACAAAAACAAGAACAAAGAAACAAAACATAACTGCTGAGGTTTGGTAAATATGTGGTTGTTGATGCCAATGAAAATGAAAAAAGAAAAGTGGGTATTGTAGTCTCAACACTTTGAGGGGCAAAGTCAGGCAGATCATTTGAGGTCAGGAGTTTGAAACCAGCCTGACCAACACGGTGAAACCCCACCTTCACTAAAAATACAACAACAACAAAAAATTAGCTGGGTGTGATGACACATGCCTGTAGTCTCAGCTACTCAGGAGGCTGAGTCAGGAGAATTGCTTGAACCCAGGAGGCAGAGGTTGCAGTGAGCTGAGATCGTGCCACTGCACTCCAGCCTGGGCCCTGGATGACAGAGCAAGACTCCATTTCAGAAAAAAAAAAAAAAAGAAAGTGATTAAAAAGGCAATGCTATTGACAGACTAAGAGGACCAAAGGAAGGGCTAAGTTTAAAAAGAAAAAAAAAAGATGAATGAAATTAAGTTCAAGGTTCTAGCAGGATATTTGATAATGGCTCTAAACACACAAGGAAATCTTCAAAAGTGAGAGCAGAATCTGGTAATCGTTTATAAACTGGGTCAGTTATGTCCTATATAACTATGAGGGGCTGTTGTTTAACGTCTTTAATCTGGCTTATGCATACAGCTCTCCTATTTGCTGGCATAGAATGTGAGTGCCTATCGGGCCACTTTTGGTAGACAGAACTGGCGCTTCAGGATGAACAACACATGAGAGCGAATTGGAGAGCCGAAATGACTGTTCATCATTTTTTTGGCTGCCTGACATCTACCCCCCCTCCTTCCTTCCTTTTGTGGGGACATCCGCAGTGCATGTGTTTTGATGGGAAGCCAAGTCCTAATTCTCACTACAAAAGCCAGAGAGGCCAGATACTCCCTCTCCTCACTCTCGGCAGATAGACCGTGAGCAGGTGTCCTAGACTTTACCAAACAAAATGTTTCTACACGAAAACAGATTTGTGAGCAAAGGACACATGGGAAAGGAGGCAGCATAGAGCTCAGCCTCGGCAGCAGCACCCAGCAGCTGCAGGTTTCTTAGACCACCTCGGCCACCTGACCGAGCTCTCCCGGTTTCTGCCCACACTCCTTATTCTTGTTTTCTAGATTTTGGATCAGTTTTTTAAAGTTACCCAATATCCCTCCCAGAAGTTTTTTTTTTTTTTTTTTCCTATTAGATAGGGTCTCTTTCGATTGTCATATAATTTTAAAACTTCAAAACTTCTCTCCTGTCATCAATGTTTCCTGTATACAATAAGTGTCACGCAGTAGTGAGTAGTCAGGACTCTGGAAAAGTCCCTCCTGGGTTTTTCCCTAGCTCTGTTCCTCACTAGCTGTATAAGCTTATGCAAGCCACTCACATACTGTGCCTCAGTTTCCACATCTGCAAAATACAGGTGATAACATTAACCCATGGCATGGTAGTGTGCAAATAATGAGATAATATAAAGTGCTTACCACAGGGTTTGACACCTAGTACCCATGAATGTTGGGAGTGGCTATAATAGTAGTAGTAGTGTAGATGTCTCCTAAATAAGCCATAATCTCTGTCCTTAGCACTTTGGGACCTAAGCGAAGAGGCAAGAGACATACATGTGAATGGCATAGCATCCTTGCAGATGACACAAATGTGAGTCTAAAACCTGTTGTCATGTCAATTTATAAAATGTTCCCTTTTTCAACTAGTCACATTTATGCCACTGAAATACTAGGCCATACCCTACAGCCATGAAAAGTTTTCAGAGTCCACCTAAGAACATCTGACAGGCTAAGACTGAAAGAGAAAACCAGCAAAGGCATTTGTTTCAAGCTGGGCAGCAACAAAAATCCAAAAGCACTCCCCAGGAACATGAGTCTGTTTCCGTGTGCCCTAGGGATTCTGGTCAGGCATATGGAGACCCAAGGCAGAATAAAATTAAAATAAGACCTCACAGGATCCTCCCTGAGAAAACGTAAGAAATAATTCCCCTGGATGAAGAGTTAACTATAGTCCAAAAAGAGTCTCTTCCGTAGAGCAGACAGTGCTGTAGAATTCTTGGACTTGTTCCTACAGCAAAGACTGAGTTATAGACCTTTTACATTTTAAGCATGAGTTATGTGGTGTAGCATCTATCAGTATTCTTCAAATGTATCCATCCCCCACTTATCTAAAACAATTACTTATAGGAATTCAATTTCAGGTTCATCTAATACATTGCTTTTGGGGATTCAATTTAATCTTTTCACTCTAAATTTCCAATTGTTCCAGCATCATTTGTTGAAAAAGACCATCCTACCCTGTGGCCCTGCAGTGCCACTTCTGAAATAAATCAAGTGTCCAAATGTGGGAGTGCTTCTGGGCTCTCTTCTGTTCCATTGATTGATCTGTCTATTCCCACGCCAGCAATGTCCTATCTCCATCGCTACGCTTTTATTATTAGTCTTCTTATCTGGTAGCTCAAGTCTCCCATTTTGTCCTTCTTTCAAGTGTCTCAATTATTCTTAGCTGTCTACATGTTTATGCATATTTTAGAATCAGCTTGTCAAATTCTACCCAAAAAACCTGCTGGGTTTTTCTTGGGATTGCATTGAATCTACAGATCCATTAAGTGCAGCATTAGCATCTTTATGATATTGAAACAGAGCGAACAGACCTCAGCTTGGATGCAGGGGGTAGATTTAACACTAAATTCTGAGTTTTGGCAATTACAGAAGGGTGGGAATCCTATTTACTGAAATAAGACAGTGTGTGGGACTTAAAGAAAACATAAAATTTATTTCGTTAAGGAAAACATAAAACTTATGTCATAAGCGGTAGTACTGCTCAATATACCAGTATCATTCAGCAGTAGTATATACTTTTCTCTTTTTTAGATACTTACATATATTTTGTTAGATATATAACACAGCTTTTGTTAGATATATTTCTAGTCATCTTCTCTTGTATTTTGTTATTCCTTATATTATTGTACATAGGAATACTCCTGAGTTTTTACGTTAATCTTACATATTGCAAAAAATTATCTTATAATTAGTTGTTATATTTTCTTGGAATTCCCTATGCAGATAATAACATCAGTCCCAGTTAAATCTCTTCCAGGACTTGTAATGGCATTTCAGGATTCCTGTCCCATGAGGACGTTGAGATACCATAATTCTAGCCTCAAAGTCCACAGAAGGCCTGAGTCACTTTTTGGTCACCTGGCTCTAAGTTCCTGGACTCCACGGGCCTTCAGCCTTCTTTACATACAGAAGCTGAATTCTCAGCCAACACCTCCTGCTTTCATACCATGCCAAGCCCAAAAAGACTGAGGCTTTGGTTCTAATCAACATTTTTAATATTTCTGTCCTATATGTATTCCACAGAGAGGAAGGTATTCATTTTAAACCTGGATACATATTTTTGTTTCATATTTTAATTTACCTGCCAATATTCTTTGTTTATAAAGAAGGGAATGCATCAAGATATAAACTACCTGTGCCACTTTATCAGAAGTTCATACAATCACCCTTACTATGTATCGACTATGGGAAATGTTTTGAACAAGCACTATGTACAAAAAATAAGTGTGAAATTCTAAAAGACCATAAGACAAATCATTTTAAAAAGATGATTTTAGCTATTTTGTCTAAAGAGCAACTTGAATAGTTCACCATTTTACATATTCTCCTGGAGGTTACAACATGGATTATATTTTATCTTTATATTCCTAGAGTCAGGCATGCAAATATACTAAAGACTCTTAGCTTATATACAACTGTTATTTTCCTATTTAATTTAAAATATTAAAATTCAAAACTCACTGGTGTGCTGGTTGTCTTAAAACAAGCCACATAACTTTCAGTGCCTTATTTTCCTTATCAGACAAATTGTGTTATAATAACAACTATTTCAAATAAACCATAATGGCATATAAGTTGGGAGGAATAATAGGAGTGAAAGGTCTTATATTGCTCAGTAAGAGAGTACAGGTCCTAATTTGTTTTAGACTTTAAGTTAAATATGCATGTTAAAATAGGCTGGGTGAACACTGAAAAAATAGGCACAAAGAATAAAATTTTCAGGATAATGGAGTAATAGAATGAAACAAAAGATAAGAGAGAGAGAGAGAGAGAGAGAGAACCTCATTCAATCCAACAGCTGTGTCCAGATCCAGTCCTTACCCTTCTCCACCAGGATCTGTGCCCTTCAAGCCTAACTTTGCATGGACCACAGTCCAAGGCCCCCTTGCTTCTGGAGTTCCAGTGAGCTCAGCCATCCAACAGGAGAAAGGATAAGAGAGCAGAGAGAAGAAACAGAGTGAAAGCAGGGTGTTTGTTCTCTGGCTCCCTTGTTACAGGGCCGTCAGCTTCTGAAGGGAAGCTTCTACAGATCTCTCTGTATATATCCCTGGTTCCAGTAACTGCTCCCTTCCTTAGTGGGTTGAATTATGTCCTGCAAAAAGATGTGTTCAAGTCATCAGCTCTGGTATCTGTGAGTGAAACATTATTTGAAAACAGGCTCTTTGCAGATGTAACCGGGTTAAGAAGAGGGTATATTGGATTAGGTGAACCCTAAACCCAATGACTGAATTTTTATTTATAAGAGAAGAAAAGGAACTTCAGTTATAGAAACAGAGAGGAGAGGCCATGTGGCCATGGAGGCAGTTTGAGGTGATGCAGCCACAGCAAGGAGGGAGGAAGGATTGCTGAGAGCCCGAGAAGCTTGGATGAAATGAGGAAGTCCTCTACCTTGGAGCCTTCAGAGGGACCACAACAGCCCTGCCAAGTACATTCATCTTGGCCTTCTCATCTCCAAAATGGTGAGAAAACAAATAACTGTTGTTTTAAGCCACTCAGTTTGTGATAATTTGTTACCTAGCCCTAGGAAACTAACATACTCCTCTCGCTAGGCTCCTGCAGTGGCCTCGGGGCTCTCAGTGGTTCTGGACCACATTCTGTCTCTTGTGGTTTTCCTACACCTTGTCTAGGCCTTGATAAATAGTCACTTAAACAACAGTCTGCAAATTACAGTATTATCCAGTTTCAGGGTTCATCAGTTTTATGCCAGGACCTTGACTGATACAGAAAGCAAAAGAAAAACAGAAAAAAAAACACAAAAGCTTGATAAACAGAAAGCACATACAATGGTAGAATAAGATAATAAATCCAAATATCAGTCATAGAGATGAATAAATGTCACAAACTAAAATTGAGCTAAATAAATCAAGTTTACAGAGAATACATACAAAATTACATGTTTACATGAAATTCAAAAACTGGCAAAAAATGGGCTGGGCATGGTGGCTCATGCCTGTAATCCCAAGGGGGGACCAAGCAGGGATGACTGCTTGAGGCCAGGAGTTCAAGACCCACCTGGGCAATATAATGAGACCCTGTCACTACAGAAAATTTTAAAAATTTAGCCAAGCATAGTGGCATGCACTTGTAATCCCAGCTACTGGTGAGGCTGAGGTGGGAGGATCATTTGAGCCTGGGAGGTTGAGACTGCAGTGAGCTGTGATTGTGCCACTGCACTATATGACAGAGTGAGACCTTGTTTCCGAAAAAAATAATAATAATAATTAACTGGTAAAAATAATACAATATATTGTTTAAAGATACATATTGAAGTAGTAAATTTTATGAGAAAGATTAATACAAAATTCAGAACTATGGCTATAAAGGTGGAATACAGAAAATTTCCAAGGTATTGGTTTCTTAAGCTGGGTAAAGGGCACATGAGTGTTTTTTTATTATAATTAATTAACCTGTACCTATATGTATTTTATGTACTCTTATGAAGATAATGTGCTTTACAATAAAAACGTAAGGTTAAAGAGTTAGCTAAGATTGTCACAATAAAAATTATAAGGTCAAAAAGTTAGCTAATGTGCTTCACAATAAAAATTGTAAGGTTAAGAAGTTAGCTAACATTACCAGTGATAAGTCATGTTGATAACATGTACATTTGATATGATGTGATGAAAATGGTATTTTACCTCTGTGGTCTTCTTCCCCCATAATTTATAAGTCCAGTCAAATCCTGAGAAAACTGTAGGAGAAACCCAAATTAAGGGACATTCTACAAATACCTGACGAGTACTCATCAAAACTACCAAGGTCATCAAAACCAAGGAAAGTCTGGGAAACTATCACAGACCAGAGGAACCAAGGGAGACAGGCCGCTTAAAGGAAATGTGGTATTATCCTGCGTGGGATCCTGTGATGGAGAAAGGATGGGGGAGCAGGGGTTGGAACTAGGGATATTAAGAATGGAGTTCAGTCCATAGTAATGCACCAATGATGGCTTCTTTGTTTTGACAAATGCACCACGGAAATACATGAGGTTAACAACAGGGAAAACTAGATGAGGGGTACACAGAGAATCTGTACTATCCTTACAATTTTTTTGTAAACCTAAACTAATTCTTTAGAAATTATAAAAGTTATTAGAAGCAAAAAAAAGCTAACTTTTTAAGATTGATCAGCCAATTCTCAGTCATCACAGTTACTATGTCAGATAACATTCAAAAATTGCAGAAGTTATAAGACCAAATATTACTTTAGAAATCATGAATATTTCTGGCCAATTAAAAAAAAGGGTACAGATTTTATATCCTCTCATTTACATCCTAACAAAATAATCCAAATTGTACCTACCAACTACCAAAAATTAAAACTGATAAACTAGATTATAATCTTGAAGATTTTGTAGAGAACGTTGTTACACAAATGTTTATGCAAGCTGCAAAAATTTGTCTTGTTGTTAGTGCCAGTATTATTTGAGTCTAAGCTTGATAAGAAACCTGAAATAAGCTCAGTGAGAGCAGAAAGTGAAGGCCAAGGGAGAATGGCAAGTGGTATAGCTAAGTTTTGAAGGCACACAATATAATCACATATAACATCGTGATAAACATTCTAATTCATAATAAGCCTTGTGAACCTCTCTGCTTCCTTTGCTAAATTCCCCAAAGTAGAAACAATGCTGGGTCAGAGGGTAACCATCTTTATTGCTCTTCGTAGTGACATCCTGTCAGGGGCTTCCCCAAAGACTGAACTAACCTACCCTCTACCTCCATGTTATTTTTCCCACAGTAATGCCAACTGATAAATCTCACTGCTAGTTTTAATGTTTTTATCAATAAGGTTAAATTTTTAAATATGTTTTGGTCCTTTGTGTGTCTTTTAACAAATTATATCATGTACACTGCCCATTTTTCTCAGTAATATTAGTTTAAGTGTATTATCTATACTATATGTTGTAAGTACATTTTTCCACCTTCATTGCTTGATTTCTAATTTGGGATGAAGTATTTCTGATTAATTAAATGTTAGCTAGATTTAACTGCATGAAAAGCTATTATTTTCTTTTATGACTGGTTTTCCCTGTGTTTTCATGTTAAAAAAAGACCTTGTGGTACTTCCAATATCAGAAAATGTGTCACCTACATTTCAACCACATTACTGTATGGTTTCATTTTAAAACCCTTGACTGGGCATGGTGGCTCACACCTGTAATCCCAACACTTTGGGAGGCCACGGTGGACAGATCACTAGGTCAGGAGATTGAGACCATTCTGGATAACATGGTGAAACCCGCCTCTACTAAAAACACAAAAGAAAAAAAATTAGCCAGTTGTGGTGACACGCTCCTGTAATCCCAGCTACTCCGGAGGCTGAGGCTGGATATGAGCCAGATATGTTATTTAAAATTTTCCAGCTGGGGGCGGTGGCTCACACCTGTAATTCCAGCACTTTGGGAGGCCAAGGTGGGCAGATCACGAGGTCAGGAATTCAAGACCAGCCTGGCCAACAGAGTGAAACCCCGTCTCTACTAAAAATACAAAAATTATCCGGGCATGGTGGTCAGTGCCTGTAGTCCCAGCTACTCGGGAGTCTGAGGCTGGAGAATCTCTTGAATCCAGGAGGCGGAGGTTGCAGTGACCCAAGATCATGCCACTGCACTCCAGCCTGGAGGACAGAGAGAGACTCTGTCTCAAAAAAAAAAAAAAAAATTAAATTAAAATAAGCAGAAAAAATAAAAATCTTTTATCCATCAGAAATTTATTTTGGAATATGTGACATGATATATACATATATAATAAACATATACTGTAAACACGCATTTGGTTTGTATACATGAAGTCAGAACCAGCATGTACAAATTTTTATTTGGGCTAAAATTTGTATAAATCAGAAAAAATTCTTTTACTTTTTTATAGTTCAGTATAGTAGCCAGTAGTCACATGTGGTTACTAAGTGCTTGAGACGTGGCTGTATTGCAATGCACATGGTATATTGCAAGTATAAAATACACAGGGGATTTTAAAACTTAATTTGAAAATAAAATGTGTAAAATATCTCAATAATTTCTTCCATGGATTACATGCTGAAATAATAAAGATTTGGGATAAATTCTTTAAATAAGATATAATATTACAATTAATTTTACCTGTTTCCTCTTCCTTATTTTGGTGTGGGTACTGGACTTTTTTTGATTTTTTTTTTTTTTTTTTTGAGATAAAGTCTCACTCTGTTGCCCAGGCTGAAGTGCAGTGGCGTAATCTTGGCTCACTGCAACCTCCACCTCCTGGGTTCAAGCGATTCTCCTACTTCAGACTCCTGAGTAGCTGGGACTACAGGCATTGACCACCATGCCCGGATAATTTTTGTATTTTTAGTAGAGACAGGGTTTCACTCTGTTGGCCAGGCTGGTCTTGAATTCCTGACCTCGTGATCTGCCCACCTTGGCCTCCCAAAGTGCTGGAATTACAGGTGTGAGCCACCGCGCCCAGCTGGAAAATTTTAAATAACCTATCTGGCTCACATCTGGGGATCACACTACATTTTTGCCCGACAGTGCTGATTTAGTTCCCTCCATACACTTCCTCACGGCCAGGCATCCTCCTTAAGGAGGTTAAAGTAAAAAGACATTTGCCCCTAAAATCAACTTGCCAGGTAAACCCAATCAAATGGTCATCCTCTACCTACCCTATCTAATACCAAACACTGAAATGGCACAATGTATGGTGGAAAGTGCAAAGGAGTCAGGGCTGAGTCTGGCCCATTGTGAGCGACAATAAAGAACTTGGAAGGCTAAATGTGAATCTCTAGCAGAAAGCGATGCCCAAGAGACTGTAGAGGCCAGCCCACTAATTTCTACCTTTCCATTCTGTTAAGTAGATCTTCTTGTCTAATCATGAGCCAACAGTTCACTATTTTCATTACTTTAATTTTAGAGTAGCTTTAATATCTGGTTGTACAGGCATACTCCTATAATTCTTTTTCAAGGTTTTCTTGGTTATTCCCACCTACATTTTTTGTTCCTGCAGAACTTTAGAATCATTTTGCCAAGTTTAATTTCCCATGGGTTTTGACCAGATTTGCACTAACATCTATAAACTTATATTGAATCATTCAATTCACGAACATGTTACATCTCTCCATTTATTCAGGTCTTCTTTTATATACCTCCATAAAATTTAATAGTTCTCTTTCCAAAAGTCCTGCACATTTCCTAGTAGCTTAATTCCTAAGTCGTCTATATTGCTGTTGTTATAGCAGATGCAATCATTTTTAAATTTTTCCTTTTTACTTAATTATGCAGCAATACATGAATACAGTCATTACAAAACATTACAGAAGAGTAAAAACGAACAGTCTTGTCAATCCTACAAACCCTCACTCCTCCCTCCAAAGGGGGCATCTATAAAGAATCACACTCATGTCCAACAAGACAATTTTCCATGCTGCTTAACTATTGTTGAGTTTTTGGCTTTGTTATGTTTTGCACAAACAAGATTGTACTATGTATTTTCTTTATGACTTTTCATACAGCAGTGTCGTCTTAGAAAAGTCTCCAGGTCCACATATATGGCTATACCTATTGTTGCATATTATGCTACTATAAGAATTTGACAATACATTTAATACATTTCCCTATTAATGGACATTTTAATCACTTCAGGCTTTTCACAGTGAAAGCACTATTTCACCAAACATACATATACCTACATTTATGTACATATTTATGCCAGTATTTTTGTAGGTGAGATTTATGAAGGTGGGAGTTCTGGGTCAACATATGAGCATTTTAAGAAATCGAAAGCTGCTATCAAATTGCCCTGAAAAAAGGATTTACCACCTTGTGCCAACATTCTGGAAAAGTCCATTTTCCCACACCCTTATGTTTTACATTTTCACCCTTAATTTTTGGCAACTTGCCAAAATGCTATTAAAAAATTTTTTTTTTTTTTGTTGTTGTTGTTGTTTTTAGTTAACATTGCACTGAAAAACTGAGAGAGATACTTATATTTGCATTGGCTATAGCAATATCTTCTTCTATAATCTGTCTTTTCCTAGCTCCTCTGATAAGCCATGAACTTCCTCCTTAATCCCATGAATGTGCTGTAGGAGCTCTATTTCATTATGAATAAGGATCTCTTGTCTGTTATATATACATCCCATACTGTCATTTGCCTTTTAACTTTGTGGTGTCCCTTGTCAAACAGAATTTTTGCAATTTACAGTATGTAGTTAGATCTGAGCTTTACAAAATATGTGCTTTATTAACAAAATGTTAAGTAAGAAAAACTAGAGGTGTATCTAGTAAGTATTGCAATTTGAAAGTAGTTATGACCATAAACAACATTTCAAGATCTCTGCAACAACTGTAGTGTACTATGAAAATAACTAGTGATTCTATTGCTGACAAAGTTTAGGTCCTGCTAACTACTGAGGTTTGCCAGATTGTAATGAAAGGAAACAGTAAATTTTAGAAATAGTTAATTGTTAATAAAGATGTGGTTGTTTTCCCATTTGATTTTGCAAACTCCTTGGTCTAAAGTCATCTATTTATTAAATTCTTTCCTAATCACCTTCTGGCAAAACTAACTATACTTCCTCTGCGGTCCTACAGCTGTCTACACTGCACTCACAGAATGCTCCATGCCAAGTGTTTCACTTTCCTTATCTCATTTCCCTCAAAAGATAGCTCCTGGAGGAAAGGACCAGAGTGAGACAAAGCTGAGGCAGCCAACACCCTGCCTTAGAACCCTGGCGTACACAGCCTAGTGTGAGATATAAATAGGCTGATGTATTAAAAACAGTGTAAGATTGATGGTTAGCAAACAAATGAAACTGTACTTGCAACACACAATTGGAATTTATTTTCAAAATCCATCTATAGTCCCGCTGTGCTGGTAGCTCACATTTTATTGTGGTGCTGAGCTTCCATTTCAGAAGACTATATCAGCTATTCTAAACCTTGTTTTTTTAATTTGTCCCTCAACAGGGCCTTTTTTGGGCATTTTCTCCTAATTGCCCCATGAAATTTTAATATCTCAGTTTAAAATATACATATATAGCTATTCATGTACGATGACCCGTTGGAGGGCCAAAAACCACTGTTGTAATTTTTTTATTTCCCCAAACCAACTTTTGCCCCTGCTAAGGATTCACAGACTAAAATGAAATTCTAAGAATGATGAGTTTTAATGAGACAAATCTGTATTCTATTTTAATGAAACATAAAAAAATCATAGGTCATTATGTTTGTTACACGGAAACAATGTTATGTTGTACCCTTCTTATCCCTACAGGCTAAGAAGTTGTAAGACCAAAGAACACAGCATTAAGCAAGATATAGGTGTGACAAGATACTCTCCTATGAGAAGAAGGAAGAGGAAAGACTTGAAAAGGGAGGATGAATTTAACAAAGACCAGCTTAGTTCACTTTACAGGTTTTATGAAGCCTTGCCTGGATACTGACAAAAATAATTTATTCCTTCTTTTGTTGTTTAATGTTTGGATTTATGGTATCAGGAATTTATTTCTTCTAAAGGTACTTATTGATCACCTACTATGTGCCAGACACTGAGCCTGGATCTGAAGATAAAACATTGTAACAAGACAGAAAAGTGTTTCTTAAAATTATTTCCAAGGTGTAAATAACCAAAGCAAAAACTCCCATACAAGCATTTTTGTATAACTACATACAAAATATTTACTGTATAATCACTATTATAAAATAAAAATAATTATAGTAAAAAAAGGCATTTTTTAAAAATCACAATTGAACCCCACACTTCTTGCAACATAACTCAGACTTTCTCAGTTTCACCAAATAATGTCTTTCACATGTTTATTACTTCATATGTCCTTAGAAAAAGTACAGGATGCCTGGAGTTATAACGTGCAAAAAGCATACACATATATCTTACCAGTAAGTTGAGAGGTACTATGAAGTGTCTTTGAACTTTGCCTGTATTTTATAAAAATGACTCAAACTTTTGCTGGCATGGGCAAAAATAAAGCAGGGTCACAGCACTGACAGTCCTTTGATATTAGATTGTTGTTAAAAGAAAGGATGCAAAGCCTTTGTTGGAATCATGTACTAAAATAGAACGGAAAGTTTCATTGACTTAAAAGCTAAATGGAAATTGGTTTGGTCATACTTTAAAACTGTAGCCTAAATGTCTTCAATATGATAACAGTGTGTTCAAAAGATTTCTGCATCAACTGCAGCAACCTGTTGAATCTTTGGGAGCAAAAAAGATAACACTGTGAATCAGCATTTTGGGAAGCAAAGGGATTACAATTCATAAATTAATTAAACACAGTAGATAATGTTCTTTTTCCCCAACCTTCTTAAATCGAATACATGTAAAGTCTATTTTTTAAAAGCATGCAGTGTGCAAAGTATTTGTCATAACATAAAAGTAAACTGAAAAAGCTCTTTGTGTTTGCTGAGATGATTGCTGGCAAATAGGGTGACATGAGTAAAAGTTTTTCAGAAAAGCTTTTTCCTATTTTCATTTTGAAAGCTCCTCTTATAGCAGAATACCCTTTCCCCAAATTAAGAAAAACTATAACACAACAGTTTTCAGTTAGCAAACCTCAATTTGTTTAAAACTATTAAATTTGTATTGAATAAGCTATGTCACCACTTATTAGGCTGTTTTTTTTTTATGTGAAAGTCCCAGTGTTCATGAAGCATTTCTTGTTTTATAAAAACAGCCATTTATTTATTATTGACATAAATGTATGTGTCTGACTAATAAGCTCTGTGGCTAAAAGGTTTGGGGAGGGGAAAAAGACATAAACTGGGCCACTATCGATGGTATCCAGGTAATATTCTGGTGAGTGATATCACTGGGAAGAACTGAGCTTTGTTTTGCCTCTATCCTCCACACCTGGTTATCAATAACCATTGGGCAAATAAATGGGTAAATTGTATTTACCGCTAAACCAAAGTCTCCTTTATAGCCTCATCAAATATACCATATTCATCCCCTACTCCAAACATCATTACATCATCTTCATCTGGGTGATCTCTCAGCCTTGTTACCACTGGAAAAAAATTTAGGGGGCAGGTACACAGAATTCAACTTGCTCCCAGTCAGACCACCACTTATCCTTCCTAACTCGTGGTGCCCCATTTTACTGCTGAAATGATCCATCCCAAGAATGCTACAATTTTCTGATCATCTTTCTCCCCTCTGTGACTTTCAGGGCAGATCTTACTATCATTCCTCCATCCTGTTGACCTCAATCCCTACATTCCCTCAATCTCTACATTTTGTAGAGATCCCTATTTTGCACTCTACAAAAATGTAGAGCCTCAATCCCTCGACTCTCTTACCCTACAACGCTCTGTATATCCTGTAACTGGCTCAAACATACCCTCCTTGAATCCCCCAAATCCCTCCACTGTACCTTGAATAATCCAAGTCTATGACCTCAGGAAAATCTCCTGTGTTCTCATGCTCTTCTCTGAATGTTCCCTTCACTTTTTTGCTATTCCTGAAAAATGGACACCCCTTCCAACACACACACACACACACACACACACACACACACACACACACGAACACCAGGACATTGCTCACCTTGACTCCTTCTTGTGTAGCAGTTGTTAATCTCCCTCCACATCTCTAGTGCCAGTGAGCTAGAAGTGAGGCACATGTCTTCCTTGCTGCTCCCAAGTTATTTATTTTCCCCCTTCTTGGAATCCATAACCCCTTTAAGGCACATGTCATCAGATACACAGCGCCTCTTCTTATGAGAATTATCTACTATATTCCTAAGGACTCCCCACTTATTGTTAGAAGATTTTGCTATGGTTCCCTGTCTTTCTCTTGGTCACTTGTTTTCTTATCTGCACAGATGACTCATGCATAACCCTGGTGCCAAGGTCCATGCTGTCCTCATGTAGAAAGCTTCTGTCTCCCAGTCCTTCTCAGGCATGCACTTCTCTGCTCATGCCCTGTCATCATGATTGTCAATAACTGCACCACCTACAAACACCCCAACCTCCGCTATCCCTTTCTTTGACCACCACTCCAGCCTACTCACTCCAGTATCCACTCCAACCACCTCTCTCCAGCCTACTCACTCCAGTATCCACTCCAACCACCTCCAACAGCCACCACCTCCCTCACTTCCTCATTATATTATTTAGACTCCATGGTCCACTGTTAAGGTCACCCTCATGCCCAAACCCTTACTTCCATCGCTCCTAAGTTAGTTAAACTCAACTCTTCACCTATTAGATGTTTCTCTAGACCAATATGGTTAAACAAAAACACAGTTACACTGGCTCATCTCCCTTGAAACTTACTAACCTCAAGTGACAATTGAAGCTGCCTGGAAAATAAAATAAATTATCATTTAAGGTTGTGGTGAAATAAGTGTCTCTGCTGAGTGGACATTTTCATTCTCACAGACACACTGTGGAGCACTCTGTCTTCAAATGGCTCCATTCCCTCCACCACCTGCACTCTGCGATGACTGTCAATCCTGTTTCTCTTGCTTCCCTGAGAACGTAAAAGGTAACCAGCAGAGAACTTCCATATTGTCCCATCCACAAACTACCCATCCATGCTGCAAACATACACACAGACTACACCTTCCCCATAGCAACGAATGAATTGTCCCCTCTCCACTAGTGCTCTGGGCCCCATCCCATCTCACCTACTCCAGGACTGTGCACCTGCAATTATTACATATCATAGGCATCAACAATTGTTCCCTTTCTCAGGGTCATTCTTTCAGCATACAACATGCTGTTAGTTCTCAAAAAATCTCCAGTGAGACCACACCGTCATCCAGCTACCCCACCCTCTCCATTCTGCTATCCAAAGGAGTCACTGAAAGTGAGGAGTATCTTCTTCTCTTTATATTCCACTCATTAAAACTGCTTGTCAGGATCACCAATGAGCTGCTCACTGCTTGTGGCCCATTCTTAGCCCTCATTTTTATTCAGCTTTCATTTGACAGAATTGATCACTTGTTGATTCTTGAAAAAATGTCATTCTCTTCACTTCCAGGATCCAGAATTCTGGTTTCCCTCCTCCCTGACTAGCTGCTTTTTCTCAACCTCCTTGCTTCCTCCTGCTGTTTTGGGTTGGACTGCTGCATGGCTCAGCCCATGGACTTCTTTCCTATTTACATTCAACTCACTGGTGATGGGGCTCAAACCAATGGTTTTGGTACCACCCGCTAGCTGATGACCCTCAAATTCATATCTCCAACTAAAACCTCTTCTGAATTTCAGAATTGCATATCCAAGTGTCTAATTGTTATCTCACTTGGATATTTTGGAGGTATCTCAACTAGCATGCTCCCAAATCAACTCCTAACTTCTTCCCCTAAACCTGTCGCCCCAGGTCTATAATTTACTGCCTGCATTTCCATTCACTCAGTCCAAAATTCATACAGAGAGTCTTTCTGGCATTGCCCTCATCCAGTCCATCAGCCAATCTTGTCTTCCCTACAATGAGAATGTATCCTGAATCTGATTTCTTCCCACTTCCACCTCCACTGCTACCACCCTGGGCTAAGCCAGAACCACTGTGCACCTGCATTAATGCAACAGCCTCTTCATGGCTCTCCCTGCTTGGAATCATGCTATATCACCCCCAGTACCACCCTCACCACGCCATCCTACCACACAGCGCCAGGTTATGCTCTCAAAGGAAAAATCAGATCATGTCACTTTGCTGGTCTCAAAAACCCCCACTCACTCTCCTCCACTCTCAAGATAAGATGCAAAGTCGTTGCTGTGGCCTACGAGGCAGGCCTCAGATCAGCAGGCCCCTGACCATCTCACCGCATCTCTTCCATGCTCACTGTTCATTCCTCATTTAGCTCCAGCCACACTGCCCTCCTGGAGTTCCACAAACCCAGCAAGCAGGCTACCGCCTCAGAATGTTCGCCGGTTACTCTCTGTCTCTTCTACCTGGACGACCACTCCCACACAGGTGGGTATGGTGGTTGGCACCTCACCACACTCAGGTCTTGGACCAACTGTTACCTCTTCAGGGAAGCCTTCCGGATCACCTTTTGTGAAAGAGCAATGGCTGTCACTCTGTCTCCTCATCCTGCTTTAATTCTACTTATACACTTGTCACTGAGCACCATCAGTTGTTACTTCTTTATTATCTTTCTCCCTGACCAGAATGGCTCCCTTAAGACAGAGATATTGGCCCACAGTGTCATCTTTAGGGCTTAGAATCTAGTCTGGGCCCTCATAAAGCCTCCGTAAAGAAATGTTTCCTGAGTGAATTAATGCATAAATCACTCTTGTCTTCATGCTCTGAGAAAACCAACCCTATTAAGCAGGAAATCAATTTCTCCAGGCAGTTAGGAAAAGAGGCAGTTTCCCAGGTCACTTTTGCAAGTAACCAAAGGAAACTGTTTTGTTTTGTTTATAATGTATAATTCATTCTTCTTGCACCTCCAAGCACCTCCTAGAAAAGCCTCAAATAGCTGCTTGTTCTAAGCGCACCTTCTATTACAATGACAGCATAGGCTAGGCCAGGCATGGTGGGTCACACTTGATCCCAGCGCTTTGGGAGGCCAAGGTGAGGTTATCACTTGAGCCCGGGAGTCCAAGACTAGCGTGGGCAACATAGTGAGATACTGTCTCTACAAAAAATAGAAAAAAATTAGCTGGGTGTGGTGTTGTGTGCCTGTAGTCTCAGATATGAGGGAGGGTGGAGCTGTGATCGTGCCACTGCACTCCTGCCTGAGAGTCCCATATAGAAAATAGAAAATAATTAGCTGGGTGTGGTGTTGTGTACCTGTAATCCCAGATACGAGGTAGGCTGGAGCTGTGATCACGCCACTGCACTCCTGCCTGAGTGACAGAGCAAGACACTGTCTCAAAAAAAAAGAAGAAGAAGAAAAAAGTATAGGCCACCTGCCTTCTGGTCGAGCCCAACAAAGTCCCTTGAGTAGAACAAAAACTGATTAAACTGATTATAGAATTCTCATTAATGCATTTGTCTACCACTGAAAAATGACTTCAAAATCTCTCAGGGTAAAATCAGAAAAAGAGTTCATTACTGAATTTATAGAAGATGAGAATATTCCCTGGAGAACTTTTTTTTATAATTTCATCTACATTTTCCTGTCAAAAAGAGCTCTTCACCTTCTCCTTTTCCAATAATGAGTCTAACTCTCCTATGTTAGATATGTGGCGTCAGCTCTTAATAAATCAATAAGATTTCTCAGGAAATAGATAAGAATTAAAAGTTTAATCCATAATAGCTTACATTAGAAATTTGAAGGTTAAAGAGGTTGTCTTTAAGGCTTTTATCATGGCTCTGAAATGGAATTTCATGAATCAATACATCCCTGAGAGTCTAATGTAGAGCAACATATTTCGATTTATACCAAAAGTTAAACATACACTAAAGTTATCACAGACCCACTGTCAAGATTAAGGCTGCTTTACACAAAGTGAAGAAGATAAGGCCCAGGATCTGTTTCTGGAATTTTCACTGACAGACAGATTATAGTCTTGAAGGAATTAACTGTAAAAATAACGAGAGCAGTTCTCACTTACACAGTATACTCTTTAATCCTCAGAACAACTTCAGGAGGTGGGCCCTATTATCATCTTCATTTTAAAGATGAAGAAACTGAGTCAGAGAGTGCTTACGACCTGCCTGAGATCACATACAGAGAGTAAGGGATTGAGCTGGAACCTGAGCCCAGGCGATCTGGCTGGAGTCCACGCTCAGCGCTCCTCCATATTACACACCATGATGGAAGCTGCAATGCTGCCTCTCCAGACATTTGCAAATTATCAGGTTTTAAGAGTAAAACAAGTTACTGGCTGGTAAAAAGGAGGCAAATAAATTACTTATAGTTGCTCTTCTACTTATTCATGTACAATTTATTATCAACTATGCAAACTTAAGAGTGTTAACTTTTTTCTCATTAAAATACTTTTGACTGAGGTAGTGGACACAAACCTACACCTATAATGAAGCCATACAGAACTACATATATGCACACTCATACACACACACACACGTGTGTGTACCCGCTACACATACATATAATAAGTACAAGTAAAACTAGGAAATCTGGGCAGGGTGCAGTGGCTCACACCTGTAATCCCGGCACTTCAGGAGACTGAGTTGGGCAGATCACTTGAGGTCAGCAGTTCTAGACTAGCCTGGACAACATGGCAAAACCCCTTCTCTACTAAAAATACAAAAACTAGCCGGACATGGTGGCGTGCACCTGTAATCCCAGCTACTCAGGAGGCTGAGGCAGGAGAATCGCTTGAACCCTGGAGGCAGAGGGCACAGTGAGCCGAGATCATGCCACTGTGTTCCAGCCTGGGAGACAGAGCAAAGCTCTGTCTCAAAAAAAAGAAAGAAAAGAAAAGGAAAAAAAAATACAGAAATCTAAATAAGTGGGTTTATGTCAATGTCTATATCCTGGTTGTAACATTATACTATTGTTTTGCCTCTATAATGTCGCTGATGTAGGCTGAATAAATAATATGTGGATCTTTCTACATTCATTATTCCTCCCAACTACATGTACATCTACATTTATCTCAATAAAAACTTATCTCAATTTAAAATTATTAAAATATATATCTTTAGGTTTTTGCCATTTTGAAAAATCACTTTCACACAGATTTGGATTTTCCATGCTGAACTTCAAACTATTTTTTGCTCTTAACAAGATGGAGTTTGAGGAAAAATCACCTCGAAACTTTATACCATGAGGTATTCTCAAGAGGGCTTTAGTAACAATATTCAACGTAGTTCTGATGTGGTGCTGCTGAAAAGTCAAAACAGTTGTATGACGGTCAGCGATGCGGAAGACACACCACCTTTTTAGATAATTTTTACGTAACTAAAATAGATGAATAAAAAACTTGTAAACAAGGAAGGATACCTTTTTGAAACAACCTGAATGTGGTAGATACCATTTGATCATAAAATATGTCTCTTAAACTCCCTCACTCCTATGTTTCTTTCCAAGCTGAAGACAAAATTCTCCAAAGAACTGCCTCATTTCTTGTTGACTTCCTTTCCTCACCTCCTATTCACTCTTCAAACTACCTCAGTCCTGTTCAACCCTCAGGACGCATGCCATTAAATTCAACTGAAAATTTTTGCACTCAGTTTCTTGCCTTTTTCTCAGCCTCCACGGCTGTTTTCCCTCCCTGCTTCTTTCCCTCCCTCTTCCTGGGCGCTTCTGGATTCCTCCACATCTCAGGTGCTCCTCTGCACTCTGCTCTGCAAGCTTGCCCTCCTATTCCTGGCTATTACATGTGGGCGCTCCTCTCTCCCTAGGTAATCTGATGCAGGCCCATGATGTCATTTTATATCTATAAATTCATCTTGGCTCACTATTTTATATCTCAAGGCCAGAAGTCTCTACCTCAGATGCTTCAAGTGTCCTCAGTAGGAAATCTGAATGTATGATCTTTTCCTCTTTACACAAGCAAGTTACCTAGGAGTTCTCTTCCATCACTCTCAATATCGGTTCCCTCAGCAACCCACTTACCCACTTATCCTCACAAGGATTTCTCAAATCTCTGCACCTCTCCATCACTCCTGCCACTACCCATATCCCAGCTACCTCTATTTCTCACCTCAGCTAAAGCAAGAGCCTGCTAACACATCTCCCTGGCCTCATTCATGCCCCTGACCTTCAACCAAATGAGCTCCTTGTGACCTCCAAGTCATCAAAACACTTTGATGACTTTTTATGACAAAGACAACTTCCTTAACTTGCCCCCTGCTCTCTATTCCAGCCATATGAGCATTTCTTTCTGGTGTTCACAGAAGCTGTCCCTGTTTCCTCTGGCTGAGCCAGTCTTTTCAGTTTGTTTGCCAAGTAAATTTCTACTAACCATTCACAATTCAGTTCCATAAATATATTTCCCCAGGCAGGACATGCCTGTCCTCTCTATCCCCCAATATAGGCTCACACATTGCCATATGCCATTCTTTGTAGCACTCATTGATATTTAAATGCAACTTCTGTCTGTGTGATTGGATGGTTAATGTGTGCCTCCTCACTGGACTGTAAACTCCTCAGGGAAGAATCATGTTTATATGTACTCATCGCTGCACTTATGCCTGACACGCTCCCACTGATATGCCAATATTGAGGAAATTGCATCAGAAATAAAAGGTAGATTTTAGAAATGGTGCCTCCGCCTTTCTGCCTCTTCACACCGTGGCTGGGGAAGAGGATGAGGTTTTACAATTATATACATGATAAAATTGTCATTTAAACATCCCCAAAATGGAACAACAACAACAAAAAAAAACAACACTGTCATTGACATGAATGTTATTTAAACATTACTATTCATGTTTTAATTGAATTATGATTTTTTCAATTAAACTTGATTTTCCCCCATATCTCCATTCCACAGGTAATAAAGAAGTAAAAAAATGAGTACACAAGTTTTTAAAATAATCTTACTTTTTTTTTTTTTGAGACAGTATCCCTGTCTCCCAGCCTGGAGTGCCACGGCACAATCATGGCTCACTGCAGTCTCCACTTCCCAGGCTCAAGGGATCCTCCCACTTCAGCCTCCCTAGTCGCTGGGACTACAGGTGCGTTCCACCACACCCAGCAAATTTTTGTAATTTTTTATTGAGATGAGGTTTCACCATGCTGCCTCGGCTGGTATCAAACTCTTGGGCTCAAGCAATCCTCTTGCCTCAGCCGCCCAACGTGCTGGGATTACAGGCATGAGCCACCACACCCAGCCAATCTTTATTTTCTCTCAAAATTATAATTCACAAGTAAAAGCCGAAAACGCATATAAAGAAGGAGTTTTATATTGTTAATAGTAAATGCAATTTTCAGATTTTAACTTATTAGACAAAAGGCATTGCTACAACATTTCCTTAGGGCATCATTTATTTGCCTTCACATCTGTGATGATCAATGTCATAATTTTATCAGCCTCTTCACAGCTTTTGTAACTACACAAAAAAATCATTAACATGTGAGCATCACACCCTTCCCTCCTTCTACTGTCTCCTTTCCATCAACAAGAGAGAGTTACCAGCATAGCCTTACCCTGTCACTTCTTTCAGTACAGAAAGCCGAAAATCCATGCAAGTGGATCTTCAAGAGGAAAACAGTTAAAGAATTGCACTCCTCATGGACTGAACATGCAGAAGGAGCAGGCTCCAGGAAGAAGTTTACCCTTGGGAAATAGCACAGAGGTTGCTGAGAGTCCATTGAGTAAGGGGACAGTGAGAAAGGGAAGATGGCATAGATGAAGGAAAGCACTTCTTGGCTAGGAGTGCTCCAGTTTCCCAAAGTTACGAGTGCCAAAGAATAGGAAAGGGACTAGGGACTTTAAGGAGATTTGCTTTGAACTGTACTTGAATGCTCTTAAGTGCCGGAGGGAGTTTCAGGTGGACTGGAACTTGTTCTGTGCATCTCCAAATGGACATGCTCACATCACACTTTCTTTACCAATCACTAAAAATAAGCATACTTATTCTGCACTTACTTACTCAGTGCTGGATACTACAGAGAAAGTTCCTGGTTCTGGCAACTATTCTAGACTTACTAGTATGAACATTTTGCCAGAAGGTGAGAAATACATCCATCAAAAATTTAGGAGCCTTCCACCTCAGTGAAATGTCCAGGGGTCCAGTGGTGTGGGGCACATTGAGATATCCCTTCTAAGGTGAAGGGTAAGTTGTTGCATCTGGTCCCTCCTACAACCAAGAAAGAGACACATGCCTGGTGAGCCTCTTTGGATTTTGGAGGCAACATATTTCCCATCTGAGTGAGCTGCTCCAGTCCATTCACTGAGTGACCCAAAGAGATGCTAGTTTTGAGTGGATCCTGAACAGAAGAAGGTTCTTCAACAATTCCAGGCTGCTCTGCAGGCTGCTCCAATGCTTGGGCCAAAGGATCCGGCAGATCCAATGGTGCTTGAAATGCCAGGGGCAGAAAGGCCTGTGGCAGGCCCAAATAGGTGAATCACAGCACAAACCCTTAGGATTATAGAGCAAAGAGACCTGCCATTCTCTGCAGATGACTACTCTCCTTTTTGAGAAACAGCTTTTGGCTTGCCACTGGGTCTTAATAGAAATTGGACAGTTAACCACAAGCCACCAAGTTACTATGCTCATCACTAACAGGTGTTAAGAACCCTCCAAGCCATAAAGTTGGGTGTACATAGCAGTAATGCAGTATCAAGTGGAAGTTTATTAATATACCTAGGCTCAAAAGGGTACAAGGTACAAGTAAGTTACATGAGGAAGTGGCCCAAATACCATGGACCTGACTCCTGCTATGTTATCTCCTCTCCCCCCGCCCACAACTACGACCTTATGGGAGAAAACTTGGGCCTGGTTCACAGATACTTCTGCATGATATGGAGGCACCACCTGAAAGTGGACGGCTGCAGCACTATAGCCCATTTCAGAAACACCTAGGAAGGACAGCAGCAAAGGGAAGTCCTCCCAGAGGGCAGAACTTCAAATAGTGCATCTGATTGTTTCTTTTGCTTAGAAGGAGAAATGGCCAAATGTACAGCTCTATGCTGATAAATGGGATGAGGCAAGTGATTTGGTTGTATGTCAAGAAACTTGGAACATGATTGGAAAATTGGTGAAAAGGTCGGGGGAAGAGGTATATGGACAGGCTTCTCTAAATGGGCAAAAATACTTGAAGATATTTGCGTCCCATGTGCATGCTCAGCAAAGGGTGGTTCCAGCAGAGAAAGAGTATAATATCCAGAGGACAGGATGACCTATTCTGTTGATATCAGTCAGCCCCTTTCCACAGACACTCCTGTCATTGCCTATAGGGCTCATGTACAAAGTGACCATGGGATTAGCAGTCATCTAGTGCTTGTGACACACCACAATGTAAACAAAAAATCCATAATGCCAATTGTTATCACGGGTTTTGTGCCCCTATTGATATACATAGCCCATCATATAGCTTGATACTATAGCTCCATACAATTTCTACACAGAATGGAAAGAATATATGTGTTTATATCTTTAATATAAGACAGCATCAAGTCTCTAAAAAACACTAGCTTGTCAATCTAATCCTCTGCTAGCATGTATTAACTTGTCAATTTAGTACTCTACTAGAGAAGCTTTAAAAATTAAAGGTTGAGCCTGTAATCCCAGCAATTTGGGAGGCTCAGGTGGGTGGATCACCTGAGGTCAGGAGTTCAAGACCAGCCTGGCCAACATGGTAAAACCTCATATCTAATAAAAATACAAAAATTAGCCAAGTATGGTAGCACATGCTTGTACTCCCAGCTACTAAAGAGGCTAAGGCATGAGAATCACTTGAACCCAGGAGGCAGAGGTTGCAGTGAGCCGAGACTGCGCCACCATACTCCAGCCTGGACAACAGGGCAAGACTCTGTCTTAAAAAACAACAAAAAAAAAAAAAAAAAAAAAAAAAACACAAAAACAAAAAACAAAAACTATTAAAGGTTGAGCTTCATTTCATGTATCTCAAATGTGAAAAATCTAAATCCATCCAAATAACCCTACTTTTTTTCTGAAACTGTGAAGGATCTATATAAATGTTTCGGGAAAAACTGTTGTGAGAAAAAGAAGCAATGTTTGTTACTTATTACAAATATGAGTATGATTGATCCAGGCAGCTGGAAGTCCTTTTATTTGACAATCACAAAAGCATCATCCTCAGGATAACAACTTTACAAACATCTCAAAGGACACAGTAAGCACTTCACTTCAAGCAGTATGAAACGCTAGATATTCTAAGAATCCCTCAGGCAGTAAGTCAAACAGAAACTGGACTGACTGCAACAAGCTTATTGCCTTGCTGAGCTCACAGTGAGGTGCAGGCGGAAGTCTAGGTCTTGGGCAAGAGGAGCATTAAGAACAAAGAGATGCAGCTAAACTTTGAGAGCGTCCCGTGCACGCAGGCAAAAATGTTTGAAGCCAAACCTGAGAGGCCCATATCCAGCTGGAACTCCTGAAGGAAGTACTGTCTTTCCTATTTAATAAGGGCCTTCGGGGACTGCAGTTAGACATTTTAGGAAACTGCATAGTAATGCAACACTGCTGGGAACAGAAATGGGCAGACATAGGGGCCCTATTGCATCCTAGATGTGAAATCTATTTAAGAGGGGTGGGGTGGGCAAAGATAGAGCTCAAAAGGGTTATATTTAGTAAATCATAAAGATTTTTTCACCATTTCTAGCAAGACAAGAGTTCCAGGCATCTTCAGAGTATCCAGCAGTTAGCTGACAGCCTCCAGCTGCCATGCCTTCAGGAACTGTGGCAGCATCCTATCCCCAAGCCTCTCCCAGTCAATGTATACATGTGGGAGGGCTGGGCTTTCCTGCCCAATGGTGGACTCATCTGCTGGGCAGTCTTTGCTGTAGAGCACCTTGTGGTCTAATCAAGACATTTTCCAAGCTATATTCAGTCTGATTCTCTTCCTGCCCAACCTCCTTCCTTTACTCTTTCCATTCACAAGTGTCAAACCTGCGTCACAGTCTGAGTCCTGCCACCTGTTCCTGCTCTCTTGCCCCTGTGTCCTTCACAAACTTGTGTCCCTATGAATCTCTTACCTATCTAATTTTATCATGGAGCCTGATCCTCAGAGTATCTCTGAACTGACATAATAATCAACAGTGCTATTTTGTATTTGTTTTATTTTATGAGAAGGGAATACTGTTGCTGTGATAAAAGCACATTAAGTTTCATGAATGTTGTGCAATTATTTTTTAAAGCATTAATGTGACAAATACTAATATAGCTCTTAGTTTTCATACACTAAAACTAGTAAATTATTTAACACATGCAATTGATGAGAATGAAATATTAAATAGAAACTATAACTATTTACATATGGTCCAATAATTTTATATATTCCCATGGTTCAAATAGCACTTACACACACACACACACACACACACACACACACACACACACAACTTTCCAGAATATTGATGTATTCAGCATAACATGCTCAGGCCATTCAAAAGAAATTGTTTTAATCAGAGAAATAAGACAACAATCTGCCTATTTTTTGTTTGTTTGTTTTTGTTTTGAGATGGAGTATCTCTCTATCACCCAAGCTGGAGTTCAGTGGCATGAACACAGCTCACTGCAGCCTCAAACTTCTGAGCTCAAATAATCCTCCTGCCTCAGCCTCCCAAGTGGCTAAAACCACGGGTGTGCACCATCATGCTCAGTTAATGTTTTATTTTTTATAGAGATGGGGTCTCACCATGTTGCCCAGGCTAACAATCTACCTATTAACCACAAATTAAATATTATTCCACATATGGACTGAATAATTATTACATTTATAATTTGGATTATGTTAGTTATCATCAAACAAATATTTATTGGTTTTGTTTCAATAGCACCCTGGGCACTACAACCAGGCAAAACTGCAAAGCAGGTGAAGCTGCCTAGGACTCCCTCCCATTCATTTTTAGTCCTTCCAAGTTCTTATCCCCAGGTGCTTCTCCATCCCACTTCAAGGCTATAAACGAGGCTCCCCAGAGTCCACATATGTTCCCTCTAAGGGAACATCCTCTAAAGTATTAACAAGTGATGCTAGCTCATAGTACAGTTGCTTTTCAGAAAGAAAATAATCTGAGCTGCAGTGAAAACTGTCCCACAGAGCTAACCCTGTGACCTGGCTCTGAAGGGATTAAAGGCAAAGCTCATTGATTTGAGAAGTGAAATATAGCTGACTTCAGCTTTCCTGCTGAACCACAGCTTTCTAACTATTCCTTGTCAAAATGTGTGTCACTGCAGGCTTTGTCATCAATGATGTCAATGTGAGGAAGCAGCTAAAGAACTGTGTGAAGACAAAAATGTTAAATCAGAGAAATGCACATATAAACTTTCAATTACCCGTAAATATGTCAGAAGTCCAGTGTAGTAAACACTCTTTCACAAGTCTTAAAAATCAAAACCTCTGTTAAATTCACCAGGTCTAGGCCTACTTTCTGGTATTGGCACTCAGTTTGTAACATTTGATTTCCTTCTTTAAATTTATAATTCATTTACCAACCATTTAAGCGCAATAACAAACCTACTTGAGAAAAAGCCAGGCCAGCTTAAGAGAACAACTGGATCTGGGCCATTTTATGTAAACAAAGAATCATCCGACTTCATGAATTGTCAAGGGAAATACCACAGGAAGAGATGGGAACGGAAAAATTAAATACCTTTGGCAATTGCTTGGATCCTGCCTTTTAACATACGTTTTGTGATATGAGTTCCCACCATTTCTGCAAGTGATTTTTGTTTATTAAATGTCCGTCACACACATTATTTTATTTAATTATGAAAACAATTTTATGTTGTAGGTTTGTTTGGCTCCATTTTGCAAAAAAAAAAAAAATGAAATCACTATTCGTGGAATTTTAGTGATTTAGATGAAACTCACACTTGCCATGTGGCAGACTGGGGAAGAGACTCCAAATAAGAACTCTACTACACAGCTTCTTTGCAAGATGCCATGTAGCACTTTTCTTTTGCTCAACACGATATTTCAAAAAGGTATTCATAGTTGCTTAAGAAAGTGTTTCTTAGCCACAAAAGATTACCTCATTATAGGACTTAAAAGATCAAAAGTAATAATTTGGGGCTGGGTGCAGTGGCTCATGCCTATAATCCCACACTTTAGGAGGCAGAGGTGAGTGGATCACTTGAGGCCAGTTCGAGACCAGCCTGGCCAACATGGTGAAACCCCATCTCTACTAAAAATACAAAGATTTGCTGAGCATGGTGGCATGAGCCTGTAATCCCAGCTATTCAGGAGGCTGAGGCAAGAATATTGCTTGAACCTGGGAGGTGGAGGTTGCAGTGAGCCGAGATCATACCACTTCACTCCAGCTTATGCAACAGAGCAAGACTCCATTAAAAAAAAAAAAGTAATAATTTTTTCTCTAGCCTGCACTTCTATCTAGGCTTCTTTATACATAGTATATAGGTTTTCCGTTTTGCTTTTTGTTGTAAAATTGTCAGGAATCTGTCCTCGCTGCTCTATTCTCTCTCCACCAGGAAACTTTCTTTTAATTTGCTATCTCTCAGGGGCTGTGAGATTGGAAACCAGACTAGCATGTTAAAATCATTCATGCAGCAAGCATATATTGAGCCCCTTTTACTTATCATCAACAGTGCAGTAGCTGCTGATGATCTGAGTTCCTTGAGCTGCAGTCCCTGACCTCCAGGAATCTGCATTCCCTGTCCTCCAGGAATCTGCAGTACAACAGAAAAGATGAGCACACAGAGCAGAACCCAACAGTGGAGCTCCAGATGCTAATGCAGATTTGACACACTGCTGTGAGCGCACAGGAGATGTGAAAACTAGCTGGCCTCTGAGAACGGTTCTCGGAAGTGAGATGTGAACTCGATTTTGAAGAATATATACAATTTTATTAAGCTAAACAGGAAGTATGGGCATTACAGGTACAAAAGAACAGAGCATGAGACAAGTCATGGCGTACTGGAAGGGCTTGATGGATTTAGAAAAGGTAGACAACTTAAAATAACAAATCAAGGAATATGTTGTATAAAATAAACTTTGAGTCAGAGCTATAGGTAAAGAGCATGAGGTTAGTAGATGAACTTGTTGGCATCTATTTTGGGTTTGCAGAGGCCTTTTTTCTTACTTTCTGGTTAGATGTGTTTGGAATTATCACATATTCAGGCTGTAAGTAGGTAAACTGTCACTGCTATTTGGAGCTTTTTTGCATTGTGATTTTTTCCACTAATCAACCTCAGTTTACTGGTAAGTACCCATGTGTAGCTTAACTATAACATGTACATACTAAAATAAACTGCAGCCCACTAGATTGTGAGTTCTGTGAAGGCACAGACATCTGTTTTCTTCACTGTTGATGCCGGAGCCCCTAGAGCACTTAAATGTTTGTTGACTGAATAAATGCACATGCCGCATTTATGTTTTGCTTTACATAAGTTTATCTACTTATAGTCCTATTATATAGTAATTTCAAACACATCCAACCAAAAAGTAAGAAAACAGACCTCTGCAAACCCAAAATAGATGTTAAATCAGTTCATCTACTAACCTCATGCCCTTTAGCTCTAGTTCTGACTCAAAGTTTATTTTAGAAAACATCTTCCTCAACTTGTAATTTTAAGTTGTCTGTCTTTTCTAAATCCATCAAGTTATGCAAATCATTTTCATGTCTATGACCTTCTTTTATCCTATTGACATGACACAAATGAAAGCAAGCACCATTTTAAATGAGAAAGTACTCACCGATGCCTGGTTCTTCTGTCTCCCATCACCATAGCCTTAATGCTTCTGTGGCAACATTTAAGAATGGCGCACACACCCCGCCTTTAAAACTACCACTGGCTCATCCCCAAAACAGCCATGCAAATTTTTCTCCACATGAAAGACTTCTACAAATCAAACAACCAGCAGCAGTAGTATTGACAATTTTGTTTTTTAGAGTATCTATGCCATCTGTTACATCTGGCTTATAACAGGGTGAACTGAATTGACAAGTGATACCCAATTACAGTAATTATTCTAGGGGCCATAGAATCACCTGGAGGGCTTGTTAAAGCACAAATTGCTTCTCTCCCCCTCCTCTTCCTACTGCCAGTTTCTGCTTCAGTAAACCTGGAGAGAGCACAAGAATTTGCATTTTTAACAAGCTCTCAGGTGATGCTGATGCTGCTGGTCCAGGGACCACACCTTGAGAACCACTGATCTGGAAAATCAGGATAATTCATTCATTCTATTATTGTGATTCCATCAGTATGCCCTCTGCCTTTATGTTTAACTTTTTTCCTATTTTTAATCCATATAAATCTTCAGTCATATGCAGAAATAAATGTTCAGATACAGAAATAAATCTTAATTTGGATATATTATTTCAAGAAAACTGAAGATTCATTCATCTCTTGCTAATTAAAATGAGTTAAAAGTAGAAAAAAGTACACAACGCAAAAGGGGTAGGTAACTGCAGAGAATTACTATAACGCTATTTTTAAATGAAACATTTCAATTTAGGACAAGTTTCTAGCACCCAAACAGAAACAATATTTTGCTAAAATCCTAAATAAAATTTTCTAACTATATTAATAGAAAATCAGACCCATATTTCCAAATGAATGGAATTTTCATTATGGAATCAAGTTACTTGGTCCATAAACTTAGTATGTAGGCGCTCTATGCCTCCTTTGGACAAACTGGAAAACAGCCGTTCTGGTTTTTCTTCTCCAAGCCTTAATTTCACAGAGAAGAGCTAATGTTCTCTTGTCTAGTATACCATAAAGCACATCACAGTGTTCCCCATTATGAGATTTATCTTTTTTATTTTGAAGTTCAGAAGGCAATGACTGTCTGGCCAAGTCAGGGCTCATGAAGTTCTAAAAGTTGATGAGCTCAATTTTTAAATAAAATGCCATCCCATGCACACACCATTTTAAATCTAGGAATTAGTATTTACATAGCTGTTAAATGATCTTCCATGTTACAATCAAAATATCTGTATATACTATACGAATATGTGCAGATATATGCTGAAAACTCTAATGAAAATGAAATTCTCTCTTTTCAAAGTTGATAATTAGAATGTTTATTGATTCTAAAGTTCATCAGTTCAAATACTATACTCTAAGGTTGCAGTTTCTCAGGTGCACACACAAATATTCCACAGATGCATACAAAGCACATTTAGTCCCTATAAAACAATAAAAACATCATTACAATAATCTGATTTACCTAATCTTCTGCCCTAAAAAAATACCAAATGGAGAACTGACAGCAGAAAATACTACAGTGATAGCTGCTTTCATCAATTGACCCCAAAATACATACTCTATGAGATACTTCCAAAAAGGATAATGTCTTTATATTTACATAATGGAGGCCAGAATTTTAAAGAATTATGAAGAATTCCTACTCCCCATGTGTGGAAATAAGCCAGATCAGAAAGCAGCAGCTCCCATTAATGACAGAACTTTTCAACATTAGATTTGTCAGGGGAGTTATGCTGCCTCTGAAGCATATTCTCATGACAAAATGAAATAGCCCTGATGGTAGAATGTATTTGGGAATCTCTCATTTAAAAACCCTGAGACGGAAGGTGAGGATTGAAGCATTTGCTCAAGTGATAAAACTCACAGCTTCACAGCTCTTAAGGAATTTTATGTTTCATTAAAAAATGAAACAAATGAGACTTTAAAGAATCATCAATAAACCAAAAATCAAAGTTTTTGCTCTTCTCTTCTCAACAAAAGGGAAAGCAAAGGCAGAGTGTCGACCACCGTCTTCACAAATGCTGTACCAACCCTACCCTGCCCTCCTCTCCTCTCCCCTCCCCTCCCTTCCCTTCCCTTCCCTTCCCTTCCTTGGAATGACCCTGTAAGCTATTGCTCTCAGGCATCCTGCTAGGTGGCTTCTGGTTAGATTTGCATAATGGGATAAGGCAGAAGATTGAGGGCCAAAGGAAGGGAAACCCCAAGATGTGCCAGCCCTTTTCTCTGTCTCCAGCAGGATCTCTAGGAAATAGCTGCTTTGTTCCTGTGGTCTTAGCTCCTACACACACATATTCTCCCTCTCTCTCTCTCTCTCTCTCTTTCTCTCTCTCTCATTGTTTCCAACTTACAAAACCCCATCCAGATGTAAAAATAGAATATTCAAGACCTAAATGGACCCACTGAACCCAACGAGTACTAATCTAGTGCTAAGGTGGAGTCTTCCCAACATTAAATCTGCCCTGCCACCAATTCTGCACCTGATGGACCAGTAACTATTGGGAGCTTGTCTCGGCATTGAAACCAATATTATTAGCATGAATAGCTAGACAATACCAAGGTTGTGCACAGACAACTGCTACAATTCTACTGTTACAAATGAATTAATGTCCTATCTATAAACCTGAGCTTCAGTGCTCCATGTTGAGCTGGGTTTAACTATACTAATTCAACTGACAAAAGTCTCCAATGATTTAATTAGAGACGCATACAGAAGGGAAAAAGCAAAGCAAAACACAAATATATACTGCCATGTAAATGCTAAGTGTTATTTTGATGAGCTCAAGTTCCACCCACTCCTTCTTAGGAACACTTTGTGCTAAATGAATTTGTCAAGGCTGATACAAACATTTTCCATGTGAAGCGGAACATCTTCCTAAGGGAGATTTGTTTCCTGAGACATTTGTAAACCTCCTTAGTATCACCAATTAGGCATCCTGATTCCACCATTTATGATCTGTTTGACCTCAGGCACATTATTTCACTGCTCTTAAAGCCTCAGCTTTCACATCTATAAAATGGTTTAGTAACAGGACCAACCTCATGGGGTTGTAATGAACTTTGAACATTGGTGATGCTGTTGCTTAGCATGGGTTCGGGACTGGGATTGGAAAGGTTCTGCTTGAACCCTCTTTGGGGCTTCCTAAGCTGGTGGAAATAGTTTTCTGAGGACTTGGTGTTTGTTAGAAGCTTGTACTTCTGACCCATAAATGGGTTAAATCAAATATTGCATATAAAGTTAAACGGTATTGCCTAGCATATAGTAAGAAGTCGATAAATCTTAGCTATGATATTATTACCAGCTACAACTTCATGCCAGTAACTGGAAATGGATATAACAAAAAAAAAGTTGCTGATCTATATACTATTTGGTTAAAACAATAATAATAATTATAACAATAAACAACTAGCAGGCTAAAATATCTACAGAACATGTAAAAATCCTACTTTCAGCTTCCACTTTCAACTGAAAGGCGTAAGTGAATCACTGTATGCCGTTGGTCCCTAAATGGGCTTCCAGACCAAGAAAAGCTCAAATGTGTTTAAAAGAAGAAGCAATTCAGGGAGCAGAGGAGTAGCATATGAAGCACAAGCTTCTGACAAACATCAGGTCCTCAGAAAACTACTTCCGCCAGCCTTAGGAAACCCTAAAGAGGATTCAGGCAGAGCCCTTTCCAATCCTAGGCTCTGACCTATACTAAGCAATAGCATCACTAAAATTCAAATAATACAATTTTAGGCCCATCATCTAACAATCTAGAGTTTTTCATTGAAAACATATTTACCCTTTTATTCTATGAAATATCATGCTCTGTTCTCTTTCAGTGTCCATTTGTTGTATATCCCACATATATCCATCTAGGGTTTAGCTAAATAAAGCTGATGGATATAGTTTTTAAAAAACATAGCTCTGGGGCCATAAAAACAAACAATTCCACTTTGTATCTCAGGATCTGTCAGGATTCATGTATCTCTGTGGGAAATTTATATTTACCTACCTTTTGAAAGCTAACATTTGTTTATCTATCCTACCAGGTCTATTTTCTCAAAGAGAGCAGAAAAGAAAGAGAAAACATATAAAATGGAAGAGATTGTGACATGGATACGGAATTATGATAGATTATAACTTAGAATAGAAGGTATATAGGAAATTAAATTTAAATAATAGAACATATTTTTATAAGCTAAAATGAAATACACTGTAGATATTCCAGATTTAACTCCATGTATTGTAAGAAGGGATAAAGATGTTGCCTTTTTCTTTCCCCTTGTGCTCTTAATATTATTACCATCTGGCTGCGGCAGATAGATCCTTAAGTAACTGTATTTATCATTTAGAGAAACAGAGCAAGAACCTGGACATTTTCAGTGGATTGTCTAAGGGATAGGTGAGGAGGGGACATTTTCAAGAGGAAGACTTTCCCAAACTTATTCACTTTCCAAGGCTTCTCAGAAAGTTCTCCCTGAGGTCAGGAGCTGCCATTCAATGCCCTGCACTTGATGTTAAACTAATCAAAAGCACAAGAGGGAGGTCATGCTTTTAAAATTCAGAGGAAGGAAAGAGACAGAAGCCACCTGGCGGGAACACCTCCACCCCACCCATCCACCCCCAACAAGATGAGATGCCTTCCTTCCCTTCTCTTCCATACAACAATCTTTTATTAGCCAGAATTTGTATCCCCATAACATAGAGTATCTTTCGTTGCTCTTTTTCTCAAGTTACAAATGATATATCTGAATTTTGCCTTCAATTTTTGACTTCATAAATATTATCTGACTCCTTCAACGTCTTTTCCTATTTCAAAATATGGAAAAATTGGATATCTCAACTCAGTGGTCTTAACACTTCATTGTCCAGCAAAGGACTACGAAGAATCACACTTTATGTTTGCATATTGTTTTACAGCATACGAAAGCTTTCATGTATATTCTCTTTTGTTCCTCATCACAAACATGTAAGGTAGGTAAGAAAGATGGCATCATTATTTATGTCCTCTGAGAGAAAACTGAGGGTCTGAAAAACAGTTGTGAATGTTGACACTATGCACATGGGTGGAAAAGAGACAAAAGAGTTGTGGTTAAATTTCCCATACAAGGTCTTACAACTATTAAGTGATAGAATTTAAATTCCTTCCAGAATGTCTGACTCTGGATTTTGTATATACAAATTGACAACTATTCCCATCCAAAATGTGGCTTAGGGAGATTTAGCAACTTTAATACGTATAACCAAAAGCATTAAACACTGGGATAGAGAGGAAAACATTATCTAAGAGATTTAAAATTTATACTGTCCATAGCTGAAGACATACATGTATAAGCCCAATGTGTAGTAAAAAGACTATAAAAGAGAGATCCTAAAACAGGATGATAAAATAAAATAATTGTATATAGTTCTCTACTACTAATGTAAGATTGCACAACTAATATATATGTGTTCAATGTTTAAAGCAAATGGCTAGTTAATGGGGAAAATGACATGAAATAATAAAAAGCCAAAACTTCAAAGATGAGCTGTGAAAAAGTAAGACTCATCCCCATACCAAATCCTCAACCCAATTCTTCAGTTTCTTCTGTATCTTTCTAAACATTTTGTATACATTTATACAAAATGCGTACACACACACACACACACACACACACACACACACACAGAGGAAATTTGAGGGTTTTGTTGTTTTATGTCAACAGCAGCATAATATAGAACTGCTCTTTTCATTCAGAATGTATCAGCATATTTTCTAAATCAATATATGTAAATCTACTTCTTTAAAAATTATATAGGCTTTTTTCCCAATATAAGGTCTTAAGATCCCCAAGTATTAATTTCCCTATCTTAGCATTTTTCAGGGACATAAATTGCATGACTAGAGAACAAACACTTTATTGTCATGAAACTAATTCATACTAAGACTGACAAATTTTTAACAAAACTAACTGGGAGCATGTAATAAAAACTGTACACTTACAATTTGAAAACTCTGTAAGAAAGCCTCTTCCCATTGATCTCTTGAAAGAGAATCAAAATCTTTTGGAAAACAGCAGTGAGCTATTAAAACGTTAATAGAAATTTATCCCTTAAGTCTTAGTACACATAGTACAAGCAGAGGTCATTTGGGAAACTAAACATCCTGTAAGCTATTCTCTCTTTTTTTCTCTCTCTCCCCCAATTCGTCCCCCTCCTCTCTCTCTCTCTTTCCCTGTCTCCCCCTCCCCCCCAATCAAAGTTGATACAATATAACAAATTTTAAAAGTCAGGGCTCTATGTATGTCAGCATAGAGACTTCATATAAAGTCAATGTTATTTGGATTTTATGCTTAACTCAGAACAAATTTATTTACTTCTTTATTAAAAAGTGTATGCAAAAATAAAAATCATCAATATTGATTTTGCAGAGAATAGCAAATGTTCGAAGAGATAAAATATGATATTAAAAGCATGCTATTTAGTTCCCTGTTACCCAAGCGATATCAAAATACAATTCTAGCCTTCCAAAATAAGAGTTGGAAAATGAGTCAACATCAGAATTAACACCTTAATGCCCATACATTGTTGGAAAACAGCAATGTCACCATGTAAAATGTGTGACCAGCCCAAATTAGATTGGTCACCAAAAAAGCACCTTCCAGGATGTCAGATAGGGTGTACACAGAATTCCTATAGAATTCAATAAACAGCCATGCTGAAACATATCACCAAAGATGCTTTGTGACTTAAGAAGTATTTGCAGGGAAAAACTTTTCCATTAGTGCTTTTAACTTCCTTAGAGAAATGAACGTGGAGTTTGACTTCTACTCTTGATAATGGTAGAATAGGTGATTCAATCCTCTCAGAGGACGACTAGAAAAATTGGACAAATTTAAAGAAACAGCCTATTAAAGGCATACAGACCTCTTAAGTACAGTAAAGATTTTCTGGGAAAGGAGTCTAGGTAAATGTAAGTTTGAAGCAACTTCTTTCCATGGGAATTTACATGGATTCCAGCAGGGAGAACTAGAAACTGAGAGACTGAACAGGATTTGCAATATCCTCTTGGTGCCCAGGCCACAGAGATTGGCCTTTAGGGGCTATAAAGGCTTGGGGACTTTGGGAGGCTGAGGCGGGTGGATCACCTGAGGTCAGAAGTTCAAGACCAGCTTGGCCAACATGGTGAAGCCCTGTCTCTACTAAAAATACAAAAAAATTAGTCTGGCATGGTGACAGGCACCTGTAATCCCAGCTACTAGGGAGGCGAAGGCAGTAGAATTGCTTGAACCCAGGAGGCAGAGGTTGCAGTGAGCTGAGATCGCGCCATTGCACTCCAGCTTAGACAACAAGGGCAAAACTCCATCTCAAAAAAAAAAAAAAAATGGGTTGGAGAAAACCTTGCAGAACCCACTTACTTTGGCTGTGATCCATAAAGGCTGTTCCTAAGGAGTAAAGGTGAACACAACTTCAGCCCCTCAAAGGGGCTGCAACTCAGCTTTGAATTATTGCTATATTTGAGACTGGAAAAGAGATCTTTCTACCAACTAGTCTCCCCAGTTTCTTAAAGTGTTAGCACCCCAGGCAACTGGCAGAAGGAAATATAAACCCTAACTGTTAAAAAGAAATCATCATCTGTATGAGTTATCAATTGCTGCATACAACATTATTCCAGATTTAGTGGCTTAAAACAAGATATATTTATCATCTCACAGTTTTGAGTCAGGAATCTAAGAGTAGCTTAGCTTAGTGGTTTTGCGTCAGGACTTTCAACAGGCTGCAATCAAGGCGGCAGATGAAGCCACAATCATCTAAGCCTTGACTGGGTCTGAAGGAGCCACTTCTGGGTTCACTCAGCTGGCTGTTGGCAGGAGCTTCAGTTCCTCACTGTGGGCTCTCCACAGGGCTGCTCTCAATGTGCTTCTCCCAGAGAGATCCAAGAGCACAAGAGAAGTCCAACATGGAAGATACAATCTCAAAAGTGACATACCGGCCAGGTGCAGTGGCTCACATCTGTAAATCCAGCACTTTGGGAGGCTGAGGTAGGTGGATCACCTGAGGTTAGGAGCTCAAGACTGGCCTGGCCAACATCGGGAAACCTGTCTCTACTAAAAATGCAAAAATTAGCCGAGCGTGGTGGTACACCCCTGTAATACCAGCTACTTGGGAGGCTGAAATGGGAGAATTGCTTGAACCTGGGAGGTGGAGGCTGCAGTGGGCTGAGATTGCACCGCTGCACTCCAACCTGGGCAACAGAGCGAGACCCCATCTCAAAAAAAAAAAAAAGTAACATACAATTACTTCTGCCATTTGCTATCAGTAAGAAGTGAATTACTAAGTCCTGCTCACCCTCAAAAAAGGACACTACACAAGGATTGATGTCGTTGGGGCCAATCTTAGAGCCTGGATGCCTCATCATGCTGGGCCTCAAATTATTTTTACGAACAGCTTTTCAAATACAATATCCACATACCATCAAAGGTAACCAGGAGTAAAAAGAAAAAAGACAAAAAGGAAAATACATTAGAAGCAACAGATCTGTAAAGCTTCAGATATTAAAGCTGCATTGTCAGACGGAGGCTTTAAAAGCTGCACATTTTTTGTTGTTATTGATAAGAAAAAGATGATGAATTTTAACAGATAACTCTAAACCCAAAAATAATTAATTTAACTGAATTAAGTTTCAGATTTCTGCTTCCCAGCTAGCTGGTGTAACCAGGTATGGACTTACCCTTTTGTCATAAACAACCAGAAAGCTGGACAAAATATAAGAACTAGCTCCTCTCAGACATCAGAGAACAAACAGTACAAAATTGTGATCCCTGAGCTGAGAAAAACAAGGTGATTCTTACAGTTACCCAGTTTAGAGGCTGAGAGAAGACACAAGAGTTCTGGATCAGAGATGAAAGACTTCATGACTCATATCAAAAGAAGTCGCCATACATAGTATATTCATATCAATTATCCAAGCCTAAGTTTTAAGGGCGAGGAAGATGGCCAGATTATGCGTGCACACAGGCAGAGTGGAAACACTGAGCATAAAGAACCCATCATTTTATAGGGAGCAGTAAAGCCCGCTCTTCATCCTGAATGGAGACATTTAACTCATTCCTCATTGAGGAAATGCAACCCTTGCTGAAAATGCAACCCTGATAAATAATCCAGGTAAAGAGTGGTCAGGACCTTGCATTCTTGGCATACCCAGCAAGACATGAGGGTCCTAGTCAAATGCTAATTGCATTTCATGTTAGGTAGATTAGAATGATAGTTCTAAAAGCTGAACTATTTTTTGCCAACTTACAAAACCAGACTGTTTATATTCAATGTTTTTATTAATCAAGTAAGACAATTATTGTTAAAGCTAGGTTTTAAGAAACAGAGACAAGAGCTTTTGTTTTAGTTCAGGAAATATAGATAGTGTATATTATACTTCCTTTACAAAAGGAAGTTTAAGATTTAACTAGATTTTTCTCTAATTCCTTTTCTATTTTAGCTTCCTTTACTGGCATATAAGTAATGCTTGGTCAACAAAGTTCCAAGAGGGCCTTCTTTTCCATATTCACAGGCATTAAGTATTATACACAAAAACTTTGTCAGCGTCTGGTACAGTATTTAGTGCAGCATCTTTGAAGGTTACACAAGATTCCTGATTAAAGAATAATTTGAGGAAAATCCACAGCAAGAGATAGTTCCAATTACATCCAGAGATCATTCTAATTAACCTGGTGTACATTTTTTAAAAAGAAAAAAATCAAAATGTGTACAAGGATATAAAATCCATCTACATGTTTATGGAGTATATTGGTATAGAATAAAAAATAATTTATAAGTTTAGTATACAATATACCTGATGGCTGTTGAGTTCTCCCATAAGTTACATATTTAACTTCAGTCTTCTACAAGCAAGCAAGGATTGCCAGGCATGAAATGAAACCAGGTTATACTTCTTATTAGCAAAATAAGGTATATCCCAATAATTTACTTTTTTATACTATATTTTAAATGACTTTAACTCTACATATCTACTTTATAGCTATTGTAATAATTTAAACATGGAAGTCTATCTCTTAAAATTGCTAAAATAATGAACATATTCAAAAGAAGCATTAGCCAATTCTTATAAGAAGTTTGTGGAAATGTTAAAAGTTTAAACAATGTTTGTAATTTTACCAAGAACAAAGAGGTGTACTATGTCCAAGTATAATATTTAACATATTTACATGTTTCTGGAAAAAGTGGAATGAAAATAGATATTTGTAGGTTGAATTATAATTTGAATGCATTATGGAAATTATACCTAAAGGCACTTTTGAAGAAATCATTTATAAAGCAAATAATTTCTTCATAAAATAAGTGTATTTTTATAAATCAGACTTGTTTAAAGCAAGGTATATCTTATATGCTTTATAAATGTTTGCCGAATGATATTCAATATCATAATCCTTGTAGTCTGATGAAATCATTCTGTCATATGTTCATGCCAAGATTACTGAATAAGCATGAAGCGGTTTTGAAGATACATGCACATTTAGGCATTGTGATGTGTAAATTCTGGCAGGTACACATTTAAATGAGTCTGACTAGGTAGTTGGTTTTAAAGCCTGACCAGCATTACCCTGAAAGCAAAACCTCATCTGCCTGCTATTTGGTGTCCACAGTTCTCTCTGATTAGTTGTTTCATATACAAAAGATTATTACATGTGGGCAGTGCTCCAGCTGGACATTCTTACCCAATGACTAGAGAGTTTTATTTCACATACATGTTTCATGAGCAGTAATATCACATTTTAAATGGTTTAGAATGTTTTTTCAGCTCATGTAGATACAAATCATAAAATAATCAAGTCCAAAATGTGCAGCAGTATTACAGAGCGCATAAGGTTTAATCGTATGTGATTACACATAGAAAAAGTTAAGCATTTTCTTTTAGAATTTTTTCCAGGATTTTCTTGGAGCACTCATGTTATCTAAAGTTCCCGAATGCAGAATCTTCTCCTCAGAATCATTCTTTTGCCTGGCTGTTTCTCTAGGTTAAGCTTCTAATTATTCACTGGACACTTTTCTTTATGAATGTGTTTATTAAAATTATCATCTGCCATACAGTAAAGAATTTCATTTGCTCTAAAGTCATATTTTGATGGACTATCATGTTAATTTATGTTATACTAACATCCAGTTAAATAAGATTAGTCCATTTCATAATGATAATATTTCTTTATTGCTATTGATAGAATGGTTTCTCTTAAAATAAAAATCCTACATTCATTAACTAATTTATTAAATTTATTCACTGATTCCTTCTCTGAATACCAACTTGGCTCTATCTGTTAGCTCTCCTAGGCATAGTAGTAACATACTATAAACTATTCATTAAAATGCCAAATGTGTATTGCCTACTATGTACCAGGCACTGGTTTCCTAAATGTGGACCATGCTCTTGTGAAGGCACTTAGAGTTTGGTGGAAGAAGAGAGAGAAGGGAGGAAGGGAGAGGGAGTGAAGAAGGAAGGAAATGGTAACTACGTACAGTGATGGATATGTTAATTAGCCTACCTGTGGTCATCATTTCACAACTTACACATATATCAAAACATCGAGTTGTACACTTAAACATATACCATTTTATTTGAGAATTATATTTCATTAAAGCTGAAAAATAGCAGATACATTTATACTTGCTTCTATATGGAGAAAGAAACACTGGAGGCTGGGTGCGGTGGCTAAAGCCTGTAATCCCAGCACTTTGGGAGGCTGAGGCGGGCGGATCATGAGGTCAAGAGATCGAGACCATCCTGGCCAACATGGTGAAACCCTGTCTCTACTAAAAATACAAAAATTAGCTGGGCATGGTGGCATGTGCCTGTAGTCCCAGCTGCTCGGGAGGCTGAGGCAGGAGAATTGCTTGAACCTAGGAGGCGGAGGTTGCAGTGAGCCGAGATTGTGCCACTGCACTCCAGCCTGGCACCTGGCGACAGAGTAAGACTCTGTCTCAAAAAAAAAAAAGAAAGAAAGAAACACTGGAAAGATGTAAGAAACTAATAGAAAAGGTTGTTTATTGGGGTTAAGGGTGGCTGGTGAGCTGGTAGGCACAAGAGTGCAAACAAATCTTCCCAAAATAAATTCCTCTATTGTTTTTTACTTTTGGATCCCATAAATGTCCAAAATTTATGATACTTAATTCAAATTTTTTTAAGTGTATACAATACAACAGTGTATAAAAGTCTGTAATTACTGAAGGAAAGATGTAAATTAGCTTTGAACTTCCTAGAGGTCATATCAAGTAGAGAATTATGTTGTTTCAACATTCAGATTTTCCCAATATTAAGACCTGAAAGGAATTTCTCCACTCTATTCTCATTGATCGGATATTCTGAGATGTAGTCAATGAGAATCAATATCTTCTTAATACATCCTTGTAAGTTTCAAATCATTCTCTTGCTTAAACTGTCAATACCCTCCAATCTGAGTGGGATAAATCTGAATCTCTTACTAGAGTCTGTGACACCCTACATGACCTGGTTGTCATCTGTTCTTCCCTTTGATCACAAAGCTCCAGCAGCACTGGTCTTCCTTCTGTCCCTTGACCATAGCAACCTCTTACCTGTCTCAGTGCCTTTGTACTTACTGTTCCTTTTCACCTTCGATGTCTCTCTCCCAGGTAGTATTAGCACTGCTGCCTCTTTATTATTCAGTCTCAACTGTAACATCATCCTCTTAGAGAAATCTTACCTTCCTACTCTCAATAAGAGCACATCACCATGCACCCAGACATTCTTGAGCCCATCCTGCTGTTTTTATTCTTTATAGCGCTTTTTACAGTCTTCTATTTTATTATTCTTATTTTCTATTTGTCTTCTCCCACAAGAAAACAACTCCTAAAAGTTGCTGACTAACATCTTGTATCATCAGCTTTCTTCAACAAGGCCTGAGATGTAGTGGGTGGTCAATAAATAGTTGAATGAATGAGCGAATGACAATGAATTCGTGACTACGAAAGAGAATGAAAGAAGCAAGAAATGGAAAGATGGAGACAGAGAAGAGACAGAAAGGAAGGAATCTCTTAATGTTCAACAATTGTTAGCTGGGCACGGTGGCTCATTCCTGTAATTCCTGCACTTTGGATGGCTGAGGTGGGAAAATCAATTGAGTCTCAATTAAGGAGTTAGAGACTAGCCTGGGCAACAAAGCAAGACCCCATCTGTACAAAAATAAAATAAAATAATTAGCTAGGTGTGGTGGTACTTGCCTGTAGTCTCAGCTACTCAGGTGGCTGAGGCAGGAGGATCACTTGAGCCTAGGAGTTCTAGGCTACAGTGAGCAATGATTGCACCATTGTACTTCAGCCTGCGCAAGACCCTATATCTAAAAAAGAAAAAAAAAAAAAAAGTCAAACAGCTGTGTCTAATATTAAATAAGATCTGTCAGCTAATTCTGATATTACCTTCCATGAGGTTTTTAGACCCCAATTGCTATTTATTTAGCGTACAAAGTTTTAATGCTGCTGTATATATGTCACTGATCTCATAAGCTATGTATCTCAAAATTCATATTGGAAAAGTCCTAAAAGTCTAACTAATACCTGTAGGTAAATTAGATTTATCATAAATTTATGTTTTTCAAAGCATCTTCCCCCACAAAAAAATTCATAAAGCAAGACCAAGGATTCTGAAAAAGGTTTTACCGCCTACCATCATACTTTTCCATTGTAATATTTGGTCAAAGTTAACTAACACTTATTCCTTTATAGCTGGAACTTCACATAGGCTGGATTTGGGCAGCCATATTTATAAATCAAGAGAAGGAACCTGAATAAGTATCCACTGGATCACTGGATTTCTGCAGTTGCATCATCGAAGCAGTCTAACATCAAAACTTACCTTCTTCCAGCCCCTTCACAGTGGAAGAAAAGAAGAAGCCTACAAATGGTTTTTATTAATTGGCCCAGAATTTCACATCCTTTATTTCTTTGTGTGCTGGCTAGATTTTATAACCATTGCCATGTGGCTTCAGGACACGCTGACTTACTTAAAATCACACATTAAAAATGTTTCAACTCCACGGTGTCTCTGACAGCCCAGTTTTTGTATCAGAATGATTCCACAAGCTACACAATGTGCGAAATTACTCATACGAAGATTACTCCCTATTATTTGCATCTGTTAAGGTTCATAAGTGTTATTTATTGCAGCATAGGTCTGAATTAAATTATGGTTTAAGAATGTGTTCCTGATAATGCCCTTTTCATATCACAGCATGAGGGTGACTGGTATGAAAGGCTTCCCACTTTTGATCAAACCATGCTTTCCTTTATTTTCAAGGTCTGCTATAAAAAGAGTTATGTTTCTAACTGAGTCAGAAATGGTTTATCGTAGTACCTTACTGGCTATCCTCAGTCACAGATGATTTTTTACTTTTCAGTTAATAAACCCAGGTTTAAATTTAATATCCATTGGCCCTCCTGAGACTCATATGCACAATCCTAAGAGGACATCTGTCTCAGAGAGCAAATATCTCTGCCATCCCCAAAACTAAAGTCGCATTATGGTCACGTGCATAGCATTTGTTTTGTGTCATTTCCATTCTCTAAACTTTAGAGAATGCTTTAGAGTGTGAGATTGAACTTTTCTCTGGAAGAGTTATTCTTTATGCAAATCTGTGCCCAATCTTCCCAAAAAGTGTGGAGAAAATATGCAAGCAGAAGCAGAGAACAGCAACGCTCACAGTCCAGATTTTGAAGGTGATGGGCAGTTAGGTCAGTGATTTGAACATTGCTGGAGCTTGCAGACTGAAAAATCATGTTCTTATTTCAATAGTAATGGCATTAACGATTCTACTACAGATATTGTACGCCTTATGTCCTGTTAGTCTCTAACAAAAACAACTTGCTATTTAAAGTACAGCTCTCGGCAAAAAAAGGTGGTTTGGATTGCAAGAAGTTATTAATTAACATGACAGCAAAGCTTCAGGACATGAAACCACAAAGCAGCTCTCTGGCTGGTTGTCAACAGTGTCACACATATGTAAATAATCCACAGTTTTAAAAGGCTGTTTTCTCTTCTATACTTTATCCCCTTGACAATGATTGTAATTTTCTGTACTGAGATCTCTTCCAAGTCTAACATTTGTGATTACAGAACACTATGAAAGTAATCTTGGTTCCAATTGTTTCTTTTTAAATCTCATAATAATAAAAGCATCCTAGAAATGAGCTCTGTCATATTCTTAAAGAAAACCAAGACAATTATCAGTATATCTGTCCACTGTAATCAAAGTTAGCAGCTAACAATAAAATTAAATTAAATGTTGTGGGCATACTTTTAAGCCATTTTTAAAGAACACTATCTTTTTGTCAACATATTAGAAAGTCCTCATTTTTCCCCTAAACTTTTGGCATATACAGCAGGTACAGGAAATTGTTCATTAAGACTAAGTCCAAGAGAAAGACTCACTCTCTCACTAAAACGTCTAAAATTAAGTGCATTTTTTAATAATAATTTTTTAATGAACCACTAACACTGATGGAAGCATGAAGACTTAGTAAAACTGCCTTGGAGATGAAAACCCATATTAAATATGTAGGTTTCAGAGATGACCCAACCCTGCCCACAGTACACAAACACACACTTGTGCCAAGTGACCAGCTTCAAGGAAAGAAGTGACTGCTGTGAGAAATAATGGACTCTGATCCTTAAGAGGAAGGGAGAGCTGATATTACACAATGCAGACAGGGGAGAATTCACTTGACACCCGATTGACACATGGTAACATTTTTTGGTACTGCCTCTCCCAATTTTGATAGTAAATGGACAAATGTAGTGGATACAGCCCTAGAAGGGCTATGGTATTCAGGTGTTTGACCCCTCTGGGATGAAGATCTGAGTCACACCACCCTGAGTGAGAGGAGTGGTAGCCAATGTGAGGGGATTCTAGAATGGGTAGGCGAGGAGGAAGATGATGAGTATCAGCTGCAGTCCCCAAACCATCTGCAGCAGAGAGATATGGCTCCTCCCACTGATCTTGTAAGTTTCCCCAGAAAAAAAAAATGAACCAGAGTCCAGAATCCTGGAGGAGCAGCTCCTGGATGGAATAAAAACTTTTAGGAAGCAAGTGGACCCAGGAAGCCCAACGGTGCTGTATTCATTTCCTTAGGCTGCCAAAATAAACTACCACAAACTAGCTGGCCTGAGACAACAGAAGTTCATTATCTCACAGTTCTTGAGGACAGAAATCTGAATCTGAGCTGATATTAAAGGTAAGTAGGTGTCAGCAGGGCCATGCTCCCTGCACGGGCTCTAAGGAACAATCTGCCTTGCCCTTTTCAGCTGTTGGTGACTCCTGGCACGTCTTGCTTTATGGCATGTAACTCCAGTCTCTGCCTCCATCTTCACACGGCCTTCTCCTCTGTCTCAAAATTCCCTTTCCCTTGTCTGATTACACCAATAACTGGAATTAGAGTCCACCCTAAATCCAATATGATCTCATCTTCAGAGCGTTAACTTACATCAACAAAGTTCCTATTTCTAAATAAGGTCACAGTCACAGGTGGGCTGCAGTGGATGGCCCAGTGCCCGGCCCAGAATCCCCTTTCAAGCCCAGACACTCATTCCCCTAGCAGGCAGTGAAGTGTCCCCCAGGAAAATGCCCTCAGTGACAGGGAGCTGCCTCATGCAATACTATGCCCTTTCTTCAGGGGCAGCCCCACGATTCAATTCAGCACAGATCTGAAGGGCGCCTCCAGCCCAGGTCTCCCTACAGGAGAGGCTGAGGTCTTGCTGTGTTTGCATCACGGTTCACCTTCGTCTCTGCCCAGTCCTGCTGCCCTCACTCCATTCCAGGTGTGGTTCCCAAGAGCACACACCAATAAACTTCCTCCATACAAGTCTTCACTTCAGCAGCCATTTCTAGGCAACCTGACCCTCAGGCTCCCTGACCCCTGGCCAAGCCTCTTGGCCACTTACTAGCTGGAGAATTTTGGACAGGATACTTAACCACACTACTCCCAATTTTTCTTATCCATAAAATGGGGATAATAGCAATACCTTCCATGCAGGTGTTGTGAGAACGAAATAAGTTAATTAATCCAGATTTTTTTAAATGCTGCCTGGCAACATAGGAAGTGCTCCGTAAATGCTGATTACAAGCTATTATTATAAGCATGTTTTCTTCTGTAGGCAAAACATTCATTAAGGAATGAATTCGTTTTTATATTAACATTGTATTTTTTTAGATTTTCCTAAGTTATAAATCAGTAGGACAATGAATCTAAAAGTAATAAGTTATAATTTATATTATTTCTGGTAATCTAATTATAGTAAAATTGAAGTATTACTACTTTTTAAAAATCACTATTATCATAATTTCCACATTAATTAATTTTCAGCAAGGGAATGAAATAAGTGGTTTCTGTATTCCTTATACATAGCAAAGCAACAAATGTACTGAACTGCTTCTGTAAGCTTATATATTTATCCTAAATTTAATACATCAAACCCAACAAAGTCAGAAAGGGGCAAAACTGTAATTTAAATTGAAGGCTTAGTATATCAAAGTGGCTCTGGATCTTAAAATTTATTAGCCAATTAAAATATCAGAAAAGTATCCTATAGAGTTCTTCCCATCAAGGCTATAAATTAACCCTTGGAGAACAACATAAACTTTCAAGGGTGGAGTCATTTAATTCATAAGCTTAAAGTGCTGGAATCTTAAAGGAATAAATTAGCCATACTTTTTTTTTTCTTTTGCATTTAGTGCAGCCATATCTTAAATTAGTTTTTCTCAGGATTAGGATGTATTACTTACAACCATGTCCAGTCCCATTATTTGTTAGGACAAAAGCAAGTAAGTCCTAGTTAGTCAAAGTAAATCAAGAAAATTAATCCAGCAGACAGAGGACTCACATGCTGTTTACCTTTATGTAGTAAATATTTCCCACATTGCTTCACCCAGCAATCTCACCCAGTCCAGTAAGCGCCAGTCCTAAGAACAATGTCTAGTTGCCTATCCATGTCTCTACTTGTAAGAAATAGCTGACACTTTTTAAGTGCTTACATATGCCAGTGCTTCAAATACATTATCTTCAATTCTCAAAATAACCCTTCAAAGTACATATTATTATCCCATTTTCTAGATGAATAAAATGAAGTTCAATACACACAGCTTATAAAACACAGAGCCAGATAGATTCAAGCCTATCTGTTCTTTCCTCTTGCTGTGTCCCACTGAGCACATAACTATTAATAAATCAACTCATATTCTGCTTAAAAGGATTGGGAAAGTACCTAACAATATTGGCATTTCTCCCAAAACAAGAGGAAATATATCTAATATTATCATTTTTTTAAGTTTTCTACTGGTTTATTTTTCAAGTTAGAGAATAGAATTAACTAAAACGTTAAAATATTGTTGTATTCTCAAATCTGTTACCCAAATTGTTTGCATAAAAATGAGAAACATATCTGCCTTTTCAAGTGATTTCTTACAAGTGGAGGCTCAAGGCCAAATGACTAAACAGCAGATTATTAACTTGAGACATTTGAGAAACAAAATCACTCATAATGTTTCTGCTAATATGCAAAATTCATAGCTTCATATGCTGACAGTAAAAAGAGGCACGGACAAAGATCAAGTTTTTTACGTGAAATGAAAAGATCTGTGTGATACGAAATTACAACACGAAAAGGGTATTAACTGTTGTGCTGTTTTATAATGACTGTGGCAGACATTTCAATGATTGCACTGCTGTACCACATGAAAGATTATAGACAGAATTCACTGTTACCCTGCAGAATGTACCCAATTCTTCCAGCAATCAACATTCATTTTTGAGGCTACCATGCAGATCATTTCATTTTATCACTGAACAAATTTTACTTTTATTACGTGCCAATCATTTTACTAAGCAGTTAGCAGTAGGCAAGATAGATAAGGTCTCTGCCATCAACTCATGATGCTTACAATGAGCAGGCAAGCAGACACTGGGCATTTACTGGTGAGAAGAATGCTACAGAAGATAATATGCATTATGCAATATCAGGAAATGTCAGGCTATATCTGATACATGATAAGAGATACTATCTTTAATATCACATAATGCATATTATCTTTGTGTGTTTATAAGATGGGAACCTAACGAGCAGTGGCCAAGTGGGGAGCTCAGGTGGTCAAGAAAGGATTCCTAAGGACGTAGTATTTTTTTTTTCTTTTCTTTTCTTTTTTTTTTAAAGATGAGTTTCACCATGATGGCCAGGCTGGTCTTGAACTCCTGACCTCAGGTGATCCACCCACCTCGGCAGGACGTAATATTTTTAAGAAACAAGGAAAAGTTAGCTAGGGGAAGGAGAGACTCATGGCAGAGAGGACAAGGATAGCATACTCAACACAAAGTGTCTTAACTCAGCTCAGGCTGCTGTAACAAAATACTGTAGGCTGGGAGGCTTAAACACTTAAACAACGGAAGTTTATTTCTCATGGTTCTGGAGGCTGGAAGTCCAAACTCAAGGTGCCAGCATGGTTGGGGTCTGGTGAGGGCCCTCCTTCTGGTTTGTAGACAGGTAAACTCTTATTGTACCCACACGTGTAGAAAGAGATCCAACTCCTCTGTCTCTTATTAGGGCACTAATCCCATCATGCAGATGCAACCCTCACAACTTCATCTAAATCTAATTATCTCCCAAAGGCCCCACCTCCCAATACTATCACATCGAGGATTAGGACTTCAGTGTATGAATTTTGGGGACATACAAACATTCAGATCATAACATAGCACAAAGGCCTGAGCTGAGAAAAAGCATGGTGCCTTTTTGAAATACAGAGGACTAGGGAAGAGTCCCTTGAAACAAGGATAGAGAGGCAGGCAGAATGGATTAAGATGTGAACTTGATCTTACAAGCAGTGCAAAGCCCTGGAAGGTGTTAAGCATGAGTAACATAATCAGATCTGTGTTACCGATGATTTTGAAAGAAAGCAATTACCAAAGGAAACGTCAGTTTCTATCTGATACGTGATAAGAGAACATTGTACTCAGTGAGAGATAATTGTGAGATATTTGGGCCCCAGAGCCTTGACTCTCAAAATGAGAAATAGCAAAATAAATGTTCACTTAAGATGAAAGTGTCTTTGGCATTCAAAACTTATTCTTTACAATTTTTAACAATCTTAGGTGGTTCTTACCATGTGGACAGGGCTTGCTAAGGACTGATGTTCCTCAAAGGGGCCACAGTGAATGACTTTTCCTACATGTCCTAGTCAACCCCAAACAGGGTGGGAAATATTATCAGCTAATTCATGGACTTGATTTCTATTTCTACTTTTCCATGAAGGATTATCACAGTTATTCAATTAAAATTCCATAATCATAAATATATGAAATTATTTGTTCACACTGAGTGAAGCTAAAAAATGCTTAAATAATTTTAGGCCAGTGCAGTGGCTCACTCCTGCAATCCCAGCACTTTGGGAGGCTAAGGCAGGTGGATCACGAGGTCAGGAGATTGAGACCATCCTGGTCAACATGGTGAAACCCCATCGCTACTAAAAATACAAAAATTATCTGAGTGTGGTGGCACGCACCTGTAGTCCCAGGAACTAGGGAGGCTGAGGCATGAGAATCGCGTGAACCCAGGAGGTGGAGGTTGCAGTGAGCCGAGATCACACCACTGCACTCTAGCCTGCTGACAGAGCGAGACTCTGTCTCAAAAATAATAATAATAATTTTTAACTGTTAACACTTAGTACAAGTAACACTAGTTAATCCAAGACACATTGACCTAGTAAACCTTTGCAGCTGTACACAGTAGCTATCAATCAAGAACAATGTAATATATTATACAACTAGAGTAAAATTCTACAGGTTTTATTTTCAAAGGACTCCTACTAGTCAGTCTTAATCACCTGAATCTCATTGGAATTAATAGAAATTGAAATGCAAAAATAAAGCAGAAGTTCTGCTTCTGGTATAGCTGAGTATATGCCTACTAAAACCTCCTGCATGTAACAACTGTGAACTTTAAATAAAACAAAACTGAAAATACTGAACCTTCTAGGGGGTAAATAAAAGCACTCAGATTTTTACAAGGGGTCCAAAATGGAAGAATGAACCAATATGGAGCGGGTTTCCCATTTTTGAGGTTTATTTATTTAGGCTGTGAAGCTGAGGGTGGGTAGCAGTCAAGGCACCATACAGGGTGGCTAGAGTCACTAGAAACACACAGTCTTCTGGATGCCAGGATCTTAGCATAGGGTTCTGGGCAATCATAGCCATTAGAGAGAGAAAAGGAAATCTTAGAGAGGGGAAATCCGGGCACACTTGAAATTCTGTATATAAACTATACCCAAATTTTTGACTGACCTCTGAGCTCCACATGTATGGGATATGGACTGAAAACAGTCCAGTTAAGAAAAAACAGAGCTGAAAAGGGACTTGCCCAGGTGCCTGAGAGTCAGAGTCTGCAGTTTGAGTCCAATTAAGTTAATTACCTGCTAAAAAAAAAATCAACATTATTTAGAAGAACGTAACACTCAGAAGAATCTACAGTCTCCACAATATCACATACACACTGTCCAGAATACGATGCAAAATATTCAATATCTGAATAACTAGAGAAATATGATACATTTACAGAACAGAAAGCAATGAAAGAAGCCAATCACAGATGACACAGATGCTAGGATTCACAGATAAAAATTTTACAGCCGCTATTACAGTTACATGAGGTAAAGGAAGACACTCTCGTAATGAATGAAAAGATAGTTAATATCAGCAAAGAAACAAACTATAATACTGAATAAAATGAAAATTCTACAAGTAAAAAATATAAATTAAAAATGTGTTTGAAGGGCTTAGGAGCAGGATGGTGATGAAGAACATGACAATGAATTTGAAAATAATACAAACCATCTGATCTGAAGAATAGAAAAGAAAATTATTGAAAAGAAAAATGAACAGATCCTCAAGGCCACAGATCTAAAGGTCTAACATATGTGTATCCGACATCTCAGAAAGAGAGAAAAGAAAGAATGTGGCAGAAAAAAACATTTTAAAATGAAGAAAAAGCACCTTCTAGAAATATTCCTAATTGCACATGGAATAAGCTTTCTGTGCGTCATGGTTTAACATTTTAAAAAAAAGCTTTCTACACAAGTAACAGACAAATGTGGTGACTGTGCTTCAGATGTTGAAACACATTTAGAGAAATAATGATAAGGTAGCCTTAAGATAGTATGAATTTAGATTAGAGCACAGTTGTACCCTTCCATATAAATGGCAAATCTGAATACTACTGTGTCCCCCCCAAAAAATCTTTCTTTTAAAATCTACTAAGATTCAAGACTCAAGGTAAATTTATTAAATTCATTTTGTGGTATTAAGTGTATGCTGTGATATGCATAGAATCTATATGTTTAATGCCAGCAAGCAAATTACCTCTAGTACCATCAAACATTAATTTATAAATTGCCCTTCCTGTCACCTCTCTTCTTTATGCTGGAAGCTGATAGAGGCAGTGGAAGTGAAACAGACATAAGCATGACAATTAGATTCTACACAAGAAAAATGCCATATAAAAATTCTTGTAAGATGAGTCCAGGAAATATATCTGCCAGCACTGAAATATTGTGTTCTTGTTTATACGCAATATAACAGAACAGCCTTTGTATTATTTTTAACCATTCATACTTAAAATAATCTATACTTCAAAGGAGAGTAAACAGTGCATAAGCTTACATTGCTCTTTACTTCATAACTTGGTTCTTGTATAATAGATATTCTTAGGACCAGACAAGTCAATCTCTAAATAAACATTAACTTCCTCTGTGTTTCCAAACGTAGAAATAAAGATGAACATACAGCATGAGGAGTTTCTAACTAAGCAATTATTAAAAATCAAATCGTATTTAAGACCATATATGGTAAGGCTAAAAATAATATTTAATCTCTTGAAATCATACCCATAACAATGGCTAATTCTACATAGTTAATTTAAATGAAGAACAAAGGAAATTTCAAAATAATCTGAACAAAAGAGCTTCGGAAGTTGGAGGACAGTCTGTCCTATTAAACAGAATTTTTAGGTTAATTGTCATCAGTAATGAAGCCAATCAAAAATTGCCAAGTTCTGTTTTGTTCTTCCCTCTTTGCTATTCTCATGAAAGTGAAGCTCTCCTACAGGTCTTCCCTGCCTTTTGCCATAATACATTTTTCAAAAGTATCAAGCAGATGGCATTTTCTAATCTGAGAATTTAGTGTGAAATAAATCAACAGTGTCATCAAAGCAAGTATTGAAAAATTACAAATTACTACAAACATTTAAAATGAAAATATAGATTTTAATTTCTATAAGGCTTGCATAAACAATTTACTTGATTGCATGAAGGGCTATGAATATATCTAATACATGATACAAATAAATTCAACTGAAAAAAGTTTTACATTAATATTATTTTTTAAATTTATTTTCTTGAAATAGAGATAGAGTTTTGCCATGTTGCCCAGGCTGGCCTCAAACTCCTGGCCTCGAGCACTCCCCCAACACAGGCCTCTCAAAGTGCTGAGATTATAGGCATGAGCTACCATGTGGCTTAATATTCTAATTATAATAATATGTTAACAATTAGTTTAATAATAAGTTTCCTTCAATATGTGAAAGAGCTTTTTAGGAAAGATTTGTGTTTTTCAGCTTTCTTAAAAGTGGTTTACAAATAAGCTTTAACTGTTGTCCCTTTTTGTTAGTAAATTTCATACAATAAATGAAATTATTCAAAATCATTCAATGACTTTATAATTAGCTCCATGCTCAAAGTAGTAGGTATTAACAAGTGTTTGTTGAAGGACACTGCTGATGACACTGCTCCTCCTTACTCAAATTAAAGAGAAATTCAAAGCATCTTCTTTTTATCTCCATCCCACTTCAACCTCTGAATAAGAAGAAGGGGCTCACAGGATAATCAATTTTTTAAAAAATGAAGAAGACACAAGTCAGCCATAATACTAGGAAGTTAACATTTTTCTCTTTCACTGAGTCATTTATTTCTCGGGAAATTAGAGCTAAAAGACTAAGTATGCCCCTTTCTTAGGAAATACCCTAAACTTTGGGAGGCCAGAGAAGCACCCAGGTTAATGAAATCCATGGAATACGCAAGCATGACCAGGGATGAACTGTGGAGAGTGCCAGAGAATAGGCTACTCAAGCTATCCTAATCTTTAAGCCAAAAAGGCCAAGATATCCTCAAGGCTCGCAAGGGTCCTCTTTAGCTATCCAAGGTAGGAAGATGACTGAATTTCGGATGGAAGTCCTGGATGTTAATTAGGACAATGGCTTTCCTAGAGTATCTATTGAGGTCATATCTCTAGCCATTTAACATGACTAGCCATAGGAATTTTTAAAAGAAAGAGCTAACTTTTATTTTATTGAAGACAGGGTCTTGCTCTGTCACCTAGGCTGGGTGCAGTGGTACAATCATGGCTCCTCACTGTAGCCTAGAACTCCCAGGCTCAATTGATCCTCCCATGTCAGCCTCCCAAGTAGCTGGGACTACAGGTGCACCCCACCAGACCTGGCTAATTTTTGTATTTTTTTGTAGAGACGGGGTTTTGGCATGTTGCCCAGGCTGGTCTCAAACTCCTCAGCTCAAGCAATCAGTCGACCTCAGCCTCCTGAAGTGCTGGGATTACAGACATGAGCCACCATGCCCAGCCTGACATTTCTTTTTCTCACACTCTCTTAGCTCTATAGTTTAATCAAACTCAAGTAAAACTACACATAATGATGAACTTTCCTGGGAGTTTACCATGTGTCGGGCAGTGCTCTGTGCCCTGGATAATATGCATCCTCTCATTTAATCTCCACAATAACCTTACCAGGTAAATCCCATTATCATCCCTATTTTATGGATGACAAACTGAGGTTTAGGAACTTACTTGAGGTCAAGCTGTGAGCTGAAATTTAAACTCAGGTCTGTCTAACTCTGCAGTGCAAGCTTTTATCCACAAGATTACTCTTCTGTTCAAATGAAGGACACCTGGAAATAATGACAACAAGCAAACCTCTTCCATCCTCTCTATTAAAGAGCTTTCACACACTTCATCATGGACTCTCTGAGATCTGCATGTTTATGGGAAAGTGGTAAAGCCTGAAATGAAGTTAACAGCCTGGGCTTTTTAAAAGGAAATTCAAAACAGAATTATTGAGAGAGGAAGACACAGTGTCTAACTGCACAAACATGGTAGGGTTAGTATGCCCCAAAACCATCCAGTAAAAAGTGAGAACAGCAAGATGATTTAAGCAATAATCAAGATGAGGATATTTTTGTTTATTCAATAGAATATTCTATCTTGATTGATTCGACCATTTCTTCTCATATGAAAGACATTAGTTAATGGCTTCTATCAATTACAATGTATAATATTAAGAAATGAGCAAAAATAAATTCCACATGTCATTTCTTACACTTTAGCAGCTACATTTTTTTCACAACTTTTTGACACTAACAGATGAGAAAGAAGGCCACTTTTGCTCAAGAACTAAAGCAGAGTACTGGGCCCATCATCAAGAGATATCAGACATTGAAAAAGAGAGCAGCACAGGTTTCCAGAACTCTGAATAGGAAAGACCTGGGAAAAAAAGATGGGCCAACAGGCAGCAGATATCAACTTCCACAGGGCATTGAGAAAAGAAGTGAGCAAAAAAGACCCTCACATACTTAGTTTTTAGATATTACAGACTATGAGAGAGGAATATTATATGCTAAGAGAAGAAGCAAATGTAGAGGTAGAGGTAAAAGATAAAGGAGAAATTGAGTGATTGAAAATCAGTGTCAGAGAAGATGGAAGAGAGGATGGTTGGATGGATGGATAGATGAATGGCGGCATACGGATGGGTGAGTTTGATTTGGACAAAGAAGAATCACCTAGTTCCTAGGGATTGGTTAGTGCATTTACAAAAACGTCTGATGGAGGCAGGCAAAAACACAAGCAAGTTTTCAACTATTAGTCCCTATTGAGTAGGAAGCATAATTACCTGTAAAGAGTAAAGGCAGCAGGCTATGATGCTTAAAGCGAATGAGGTTGTGGGAGAGATGCTTAGGTGAATACAAAAAAATTACTCAACAAAGTTGAGGGCCTAGCTGATACTACAGTACCATACTTAAATTCTTCTCTAAGTAGACTCTATTATCACTTGGAATTACTCCAGCAGTCCTCTATAGTCTGAGAGTTTCAGGGAGTGGGTGGGAGGGGAGAGATATAGTTGGAGAGACCTACTGTTGGTGATACGTGTACAAGTAGGGAAGAGAAAAGGTTAATTTGCTGCATAGAGAATTAGAACAGAACAGAGAAGGAACTAAAGGAAGGAGGGGGGTGATATGCAAGAAGAGAGAAGGAAGAGTAAGGGGTCTAGTAAAATTTAGATTAAAAAATAAATGCAAACCAAATCAAAGGCCAAGAAAGCTGAAAGGCTGGCAGGCTGTGATCAGAGACTGAGCTGAGACAGAAGAGGTGGAGATGTTCTAAGTGATTCCAGATTACAGGAGACGGGTGTAGGACAGGGTTCCTGGAGAGGAAGTGACGGTAAGGACCTCAAACTTGGGTCAACTGAAGAAATGTGAGACCACATTGCCTGGATGGCAGGAGATACAATGGGGACAGCAATGACTAAAACAGGCTGTCAATGTCCTCACTGAACATGGGGACTGGCCAGGTGGTCCACAGGAAACAGGAACAGGAGGGGAGAGAAACAGGCAGATCCAAATAGTGTATGTCTTAATGCCTGGGACTGTGGCACACAAGGCTGAATGTCTCAGAAGCCCTGCTGAGGAGCTCAGAAAATGGAGTAAGATGCCGACCATCTCTCTGGGTTGTGGTCCTTGGGGCTCAGAACAAGCACACAGCAACATCATCACAGAGACCTGCCCCCCAACATTATATGAGTGGCAAGACCCTCTTCCCAGCCAGCATCCATAGCTATTGACTCTTCTCTCATTTTCCTCACTGTCACTTTCACAGCTTTCAGTACCACCTCCACATGAGTAACTTCCAAGTTTACGTCTCCAACCTTACACTCTCTCCTGTACGGTAGTTCTGAAGCTCTAAATCGCCTTCAAGATGTACTTTCCTAGACTACTGGCCATTAATTCACACTCAAATCAAACACTCAAGAAAGCCAGCATCTCTCCCCCAAAACTCTTGCCTCCAGCTTTTCCTATTCTTCCCACTAATCCAGACAGAAAACATGGTGTCATTTTTTAATCATTCCACACTTTCTCACTCACATCTATACAAGTTGTACCAATTATTCCTTTGTGATGCTTCCAAGGCCATCTTTCCTTTTACACTTCCCTACTATCCCTCTAATTCAGGCCCAGGTAGCTGGCTATGTGTTATTATAAGAGATTCAGGGCTCTCTACCTGGTTTCTCTCCTGGCTTCTTTCTACTCTTTCTACTAATTTAAGATGAATCTTTCTGAAACATTACTTTTCACATGTGAATCTCTATTCATAAACCTCCCATGTCTCCCACGTATTTCCATAATAATAAAAGCCAAACTCCTTGCACAAACACTGTAAGTCCTTCATGGGAGGCATCTCCCATGTCTCCAAAACCACTCCTATTACATCACTACAGGAACCAGACACACTGTGATTATTCCAATTCCTCCTATCCCCTTAGATTCAACAGGTTTTCAATAATTCGTATTTCTGATTATATTTACCTTATCTACTTTCACTACAATGCATAGATTTTAACTAAATGAAGATTTTAATTCATTAAGATTCAAATAACCTGGCATTTGTAAAAATGATTTAGCAAAATTTCCCTAATGTGCTATGAAAGTATAAATTACTTTCACAGTTGCTCACTTTGAATTTATAATTTAAAAGGTGAGGGAACCATTAATAGATGCCTGGAGTTTAGTTGTTAATGAAATTAATTTAGTAAGATTTCAATCCTCAGAGAAGGGAAATCTTGCTGATCACAAGTTTCTGAAGTCCATCCTAAGTGATTCCCTTTTGAAGATGATCATAAGTAGAAATGCATTACACATTTGTACATACACACAAAATGTGCAGCTACAGTGGAATGCATCCACTGTTAATCAAAATGTATATAACAGAGAATCCCCTGATCTACTGGATAAAGAAAATTTTCCAAACCTATAAAGCCCTACGTACTACTTTCTACCATGAAACAACAGTTATCTCCAATCCTTAGATTCATGTGGTGTTAAACAGAATTATAACATGCGATTGATGAGGAACTAGGGCTAGAGAAGTTAATCAAGATAGCAAATAGCAGAGTCAGAATTGGAGCCAAGGTTTTCTGACTCCAAGTCCAATGCCCTCTCATTCCATACTGTCTCAATAGAAGATTCCAAAGAATGATAACTGAGAAACTGAATAAAAGACCCCAAGGCACTCTATAGAATGAAAAAAAAAACATAGTAAAAGGGAAATTAGTTCAATTTGAAAAGTGTTAGATTAGCGGTGCCAAAATCCAGGTAAAGACACATACCAGGAAGAGAAAGTGCTAACCGGAAGCTTATAAGGGAGGTTGACCGTGGAGACTTTTTTAAAATGAACTTCTGGGAATACACAGGAAGAGAGAATAGAAAGGCAAGGCGTGAGGGGAAAACAGAGCCTTTGGAAATGCCTCTAGCACGTTGAGTGTGAGGTGGCACAAGACAAACAAGGAAAAAGAGGAATGAGCAAGAGAGGCAGAAAGAGAATGTAAGGAGACAATGGGCAGTGAAAAAGATGCATGCAAGAAAGAGGAAGCGGGCAACAGTCCAAAATGATTCAGACAGCATGAGGGAGGTTATGACTAAGAAAAGCCTATTGGATTTGAAAGAAACAGACACATGCCTCTTGAGAGGCAGAATTGAGTACAGTGATGGGAGAAAGTCAGAACACATGGAGTAGGGGTGATCAGCAAGTGGGAGCCGGGCACATGTCATTCATTCACAAGGACTGACAGAGAAGGGAAGGAGATGGAGAACATAGCACGGTAAGCCCTGCTAGCAAGCACCTTGCCCATTTTGCTCATCACTATCCCCAGCACCAAGAACAGTTCCTAGCATGTAATAGACACTCAATAATTTTTTGTTGGTTGGATGTTGTTGAATTCAATCAGTGTTATTTATTTCAATAAATGTTGTTGTTTGGATAAATAAATGAATTAATGAATGAATATAGTGCTTGTATTTGAGGGAGTATGAAAGACTACTCTTCATGTTATTACATGTAATGCAGGTCTCAATGCTGGAGTTATACTGTACAAACTAAGATCTGGTTATAAGATAAAAGCTGTGAATGCAGCGCACATCGTCAGACATTGTGTTGGAGGATGGAGATCTAGTCTCGAGGTTGAAGTTAATCTTTTTGACAGTTATCTGAGTGAAAATGGAATCCTTCAGACCAAACATGAGAACTGGAGGAAAATCTCTGAGTGTCTGCAGAGTAGAATTCCCTCTCTGCCTTGACCAAGAAGGCAGCAAGAGATTGAAAGGAACTCCTGAGAGGTGGATTGTTAAGAAGAGGCTCTCCACCTGAGACAGGCAGGAACTCAGTTATTAAGAAGTCCAGACAAGTGCCTACAATGCGGTCAAAACCTTTTGCAGCTAGAGGTTACCTATCTCAGTTTGCTAAGGGTTCTTGTCCTCTGTGTTAATTCTTTCAGTTCTGCCTCACACTTAAAGTCTTTTGAAAGGTTTAGTCTGGGCACGAGAATATAAGAGTTCAGCCAGCACTCAGAGTGGGGAGGGTGGCTGGCACCATGGTGGCAGCAGGAGCAGCAACTAGAGTGGAAAGCTCCCAAGCACTGGGGATGTGGAGTAACCACTAAGACAACTTGAAGTTCAAGGGTTTGTTGTTGTTGTTATCAGATGACATGGTATCCTCTTACAGGAAATCTAGGAAAGATTTTGTTTTTCCTGATTTTCATTTGGTTTGGTTTTAACAAAGGCAACTTGAGCAGATAAAAGAGATAAAGGAGGAAAACTTGTAGATAGCAACAGAAAGAAATTACAGTTACAAGGAATGTATGTGATGTCATTAAGTAAAGCCCTGGAACGAAGGAGGGGTCATAAGTTTCAAAGGCAAGATGGGGAGTTAGTTTTTGCAAAGTGGCATAAAGAAAGACTGAGAGAACAGAAAGAAAGAAGATGCTTCTGAGAAGCTCATCTGGAAATTAGGGAGTACATCAGCTGCGGGGCTTGTGGAACACAAAAAGTTCATGAAACTGCCTTGGAGAGGCCACCAGAGAGCCCAGTGACTAAGAGGCTTTTGCAAATCTTGAGGGGCTACATCGCTGGAATTTCCAGAAACTCTAGTCAGCACAATTGAATGCTGTCTGCAGCAACACTTGGCAACCTGGAAAGGTTTCTTGCAATTGTTGGAGGTGCAGCCCTACGTGTTAGCCAAGCTCAGCTCACCATAATGGATCTACCACATACGGAGTCGTAACAATGGGATAAACTCACACCTCATAGAAAAATCTTCTCACAGTGTTAGAAACAACTCTAAAGGCAGGCTGTAATCAGAAGAGTCATAATTAATCCACCCTGCTTATTTTCCTTCCAATGGAGCCAAGTTGTACTGTTCATACCAAGATCTTCAGGGTGTTCCAGGTAAAAGGAGTCTTGGAAATCATCCAGTCCAACCTCTCACCTATTATGGCTTTCACTTTTAGAACTCCATGGAAGAAACTATCAGTGAACACTGGTGTACCCGGGCACAGCCTCCTCTGTAGTACATATGAGGCTGCATGGCTGAGCTCGGGCTGATGCCACATTGGTGGAAGTTGTATGTCACTCCCAGGCCTGACTTTCTCAGACAAAGGAGAAACAGCCAAACTGCATCACACCAGAGTCTGCTTGAGAGAGAAATATACTTTGACAATGTTAGTCACTACTATTTGTGGATTTGTCTGTTTCATCAGCAAGCATTCATTCATATCAAGCCACTTTTTAACGATCTAGCAACTCAGAGTTGTCAATCACTCTAGAGAAAGGGATGGAGATTATTACCACCCATATACCCAAAAGATTTAAATGGTGGAAGCAGTCACAAAACCCATTGTTACTTTGCAGTAGCAACTCACTTACCTAAAAGTTATTATGTCAGACATAATTTGCAAAGCTAAAGCCTCAACTCCCTGAGAACAAGAGAGTAGGCAGCAAACGCCTTAAAACAACCTAGGCTGAGAGCAAAATAAAGCTTTTGAGCTTCTTTCCCTGGTAAGCTCTTCAGGCTGGATTTCTTTACTCAAGTTATTTCAGAGTAAATAAATCAATCTTGGAAATTTGATTATCTCCCATCAAATAGGAAATTGGCCAGGCACAGTGGCTTATGCCTATAATCTCAGCACTTTGGGAGGCTGAGGCGGAGTTGAGCCCAGGAGTTTGAGACCAGCTTGGGCAACACAGCAAGACCTCATCCCTACAAATTATTTAAAAATTAGCCAGTCATGTTGGCATGTGCCTGTGCTCACAGTTACTTGGGAGACTGAGGTGGGAGAATAACCTTACCCTGGGAGGTCCAGGCTTCCATGAGCCAGGATTGTGCCACTGTACTCCATCATGGTCCACAAAGCAAGACCCTCCCTCAAATAAAAAAATAAAAAAGAAACAAATAGGAAATTGAAAGCACAAAAAGGAATGGCCTGGAAAGGGGCAAAACATGCCATTCTGATAGCGACGGAGAGATCGGGAAAACTATAAAAGGCAACATGCCCAAATCAAAAAGCAGGGTACAGTGCCCCACTTTATAAAGATAATTGAGCCCCACTGCCCCTCAGAGCCCTGAAAGCATCAAGGAAGGCGCTCAGCTCACAACTGATACTAATAAAGATGACTTCGGTCTTCATCCAACCTTTGTAAGCTTTGAAGGAAGGTAGGAAAATGTGGAAGAAGCCTCTGGAAATGGTAACTCAAAACTGTCAGTGTTTAAAGACACACATTTTGGTCATTTGAAAAACTGACTTATGAGCTACCTTATTCCCTAGGTTGCCTCATACAGCTGCTTAAAAAATACGAGACATTGCTGGGCGTGATGGCTCATGCCTGTAATCCCAGAACTTTGGGAGGCCGAGGTGGGTGGATCACCTGAGGTAAGGGGTTCGAGACCAGCCTGGCAAACATAGTGAAATACCATCTCTACTTAAAAAATACAAAAATTAGCCAGGTGTGGTGCCAGGCAGGAGAATTGCTTGAGCCAGGGAGACGGAGGTTGCAGTGAGCCAAGATTGCGCCACTGCACTCCAGCCTGGATGACAGAGTGAGACCCTGTCTATATATATATGATATATGAGACATTGTCAATTGGAAGAGGTCTGATTTAGAGTGGGTGGTTCCTGAACCTGTTTAGGTACACACATCCAGCATGAAATAAATCAGCTTCCATAATATAAATCAAGATCTAAAAGTCAAGTTGAAAGGACATTAGAGATCATGCAGTCAAGACCCTGGCAAAAAAAGGTGACTAGAGGGCATACATTCATCTCACTGTAGAGAGGGAACTGCAGCCAGTGTTGTATTTGAGAGCCGGAATATTATCCACATCACAATTTCCTAGGCCTACTCACAACCCTCTACATCCCTTCCCAAGCCTTCAGGTTGGCCTACAGGCCTGATGCACTCACCTGCAGAAAGCAGTGTCCAACCGGAGCATGCTCTGCAAGTGTGGCATTGTACACCTGCCTCCAGAAGATGGGCTCGTTGTCATTCACATCATCCACGGTGATGCTCACCAAGCTGGTGGCAGAGAGCGAGGGCTCTCCAAGGTCCTGGGCCACCACTCTCAGCTCCACCGCCTCCTGGACCTCTCGGTCTAGAGTCCGGATGGTGCTGATGGCACCGCTTTCGGGATCAATGGTGAAAGATGGTCCACACTCTGCAGTGGGCAAAGCCTCTGGATTGCAGGGAGCCGAGAGTTGGACTAGCGTGTAGCGCAGCCAGGCGTGCTCAGTGCCTGCCTCGTCGGCGTCGGAGGCGCTGACCCACAGGACTACAGTGCCAGGGGCTGCGGCCTCGGACACTGAGGCCTTGTAATGCTGTTGGCTGAAGAGAGGTGGTTGGTCGTTGAGGTCGGCGACCCGGAGTAGCAGCGTCTTCTCAGTGCTCAGCGGCGGGGACCCCGCATCGGTGGCCACCAGTCGTAACTCGAACAGATCGCGGCTCTCTCTGTCCAGGGGCCCCTCGACGCAAAGGAAAAATACCCCTGGGGGGCCGCCGGGCCGCAACGCGAAGGCTCCCTCTCCGCCTTCCAAGGACAGAGAGATACTCGCGTCTCCAAGACCCACACCAAGCTCCCCCGCGGTCTCGTCTTCCTCCTCCCAGTCACCGTCCGCATCGGACACCGAGAAGCGAGCCACGTAGTCGCCGGGTCGGGCGCCTTCAGAGACGCGGGCAACGCCTTCCTCTGTGAGGAAGAGCACGTGAATGGCTGGCCGGTTGTCATTCACGTCCAGCACTGCGATGGAGACGCGCACCGTGGCAACCTCAGGCTCGGCGCCTCCATCGCGGGCCTCCACCACCAGCTGGTGCCAGGCCTGTGCCTCGCGGTCCAGAGGTCTCCGCACTCGTACCACGCCGCTCAGCTCCTCTACGGCGAAGTAGGCCGCGTCGCCCAGGGCCCCGCCGCCGCTCCCCGCCCCGGGCACTTGCCGGGCGCGGACGCTGTAGCGCACGAAGCCATTGGGCCCCAGGTCGCGGTCGGTGGCGCGCACCCGGCAGACCTCGGTGCCCGGCGGGGCGTCCTCGCGCACCGCGGCGCGGTACTCTTCCTGCTCAAAGACCGGCGGGTTGTCGTTCTCATCCAGCACGCGCAGCTCCACGCGCAGGCTGCCTGTGCGCCGCGGGCGGCCGCCGTCCCATGCGTCGATCTGCAGCCAGTGCGCCGCCGCCTCCTCTCGGTCCAGGCGCCGCAGCAGCACCAGGTCTAGTGGCTCCAGCGGCGACGAGGAGCCTGGCAAAAGCGGTGACGGTAGTGGCCCCGGAGCCCCGTAGCGCAACTCGAAGAACGGGCCTGCAGGGTCCTCGGGCAGATCGGACGGTAGCACCAGAGTGTATCCCTGAGTGCTGAACAGCCCGGCGTCGGGATCCTGGGCACCTGGCAGGCGGAAGGCGGTCCCCGGCGGGCTGAGCTCGGAGACGTCGAGCTGCAGGGAGTCGAGGGGAAAGCGGGGCGAGTGGTCATTCACGTCGTTGACGCGGATCTCCACCTGCACCACAGCGCCCAGCAGCGTGGCGGCCACGAAGCTGTAGCGGTCCCGCCGCTCACGGTCCAGGCGCCGCGCAGTGCGGATAATGCCGGTGTCCGGATGCACGTGGAAGTCGTCCAGCAGCGGGGAGTCATCCGAGTCCTCCGACAGAAAGAAGCCGCTCCCCTCCTGCTGCGCGGCAGGCAGCCCCGCACGGATGTCACCGACCAGCGTGTCCGGGGGAAGCCCTTCATCCACGGAAAGGGTGAGGTTGAACAACTGGGCAGACGAGCCCGAGGCCGCCCACAGCCACATGTGTACCAAGAGCCCGAGCAGGGAGCGCTGAGTCCTGGTGCCGCTGCTGCCTGGCCGTCCGCGGGGTGTCTCTCTCCTCCCCGGGAGCAGAAGGGGCTTCCCGACGGGAGCCCCTGGCTGCTGACGCCCTTCGCCCATCTTCCGCCCACAAGGGCTCATTTCTCCACCAGCTCCTGGGAGTGCACTCCGGTAACTGCCAGCTTGTGGCAGGATCGCAGAAAAATCCAGGAGCCTCTTCAGTGTCTGAGCCAAAGAAGAAAAGACTTTGTTTGGCAAACAAACCGAGGGACCCAGGAGTTCCCGAGGTTACATCTGCAACTGGTGAAAGCGTCCTCTGTCTGCAGCTCACGCAGACAGGGAAGCTCTAGCTGCCTCTGTCGCGGCAGCCACCTCTTCAGCTCCTGGATTTCTTTAAAAGTGTCTCATCTCTTTTTCTCTCTCCTTTTATTCCTTTTACATCTGTTCCTTGTTCTACTCGGCTGGTTGTTTCCCCCTAGTAAAGTCAGGTGCATTATTTCTTTTGCCAGAAAGGAGGAGATTATTTGAAGGGCGCACTCACAAGGAGAGGATGGGGATCCGGCCGGAGGAGGGGATGGAGAAGGGCGGGGAGGCCGGGAGTCAGGGCGCGGGGTGGAGGGAGGGAGGGAGCGAGGGAAGGAGGGCTGCGGTGGTGTCTGCTGCTCCGGGGGCGGGGCGGTCGCTCCCCGTGGCGTCTCCCCGCGCCGGGGACCGCGCGACTCCGGCTCCGGCCCAGCCTCCGCCGCCTCTCTTCCCCTCCCCACCGTGTGACGCGGCGCACGCGAGGGCAAACTCCAACCTGAGAGCCGCTGCTCTGCCGCAGGGCGGAAGAAGAGCAAATGCAAAAGCCCTGGGAGACTTGCACCGCGGGGCGGCTGGGGGACGCGCAGGCGGGGCGTCTGCACGAGCTTGGCGTGTCCAGTAGTGATGGGTAACGGGAGCAGCCTCTCTTCGGCTTCGCCCTCCATCCCCTTGACCGTCCCTTAGCAGGCCTGACGCTTGGCTTGGGCTGAGCCGAGAAGGTGGGGGTTATCATCACTTTGGGGTGCCAAACTTGTGTTCTCCATTTGGCGAGAGGGACTCCCGTCCTCAGCGGAAGGACAGATGGAGTCAAAGGCCGTTGCACAGCTGGGGCCAGGATGGCTGCGAAGGGGAGAAGGCGGAACTTGGAAAAACCTTCCAGAAAACCCGAGAAATCTGTGGCACACATGGTGCAAACAACACTTTATTGTGCCGCGCTACTACTCAGCGACGTGTGAGCCTCTTGTCACTACCCTCTGCCACCAGGAATGAAGACAATATATCCGCCTTGAGAACCCTTTATCTAAATTCAGCGCCATCATAACACTTCCAGGGTGTTTGATGATGCTGATTTATGAGCAGAAAGCCCCGGTGGCCGACGCCCCCTCAACCCCTCAGCGCTCCACCACCGCCCCTAAGCAAGGAAGTTTGCAAGGAAGATCACTCTACGATTACCACTTTCAAAACTAGCTTCTGTCTGAGCCGAACGCAAATGCCAATAAATAGCCATAGTCGCAGATTTCCGTTCAATTATCCCTAATAATCGATAGAAACTGATAAATGTCCTCTAATGAAATATGCCTGAGAAAAGACTCTCTGGGCTCTTAAGAATGGCTGGCCATATTTAGCAAATGGTTTCTGCAATTTTGCATTTGGGCCAGAGGGAAGAATTAATTTCCTAGATACTGTTTTTCTCCTTTAGGGAGGACCAAAAGCCCTGCATAGTGGTTTCTTGCAGCAACAATAAAATGCCTTTTTAATGTGCAATGGAGTTATATATAATTGCTAATCCACAGCCACACTACCTCTGACCAAATAACAATAAAATAATTGACTTTGTAGCAGATATGTTGCCATAAATGGAGACATTATTAAAATAAATTCAGCTTTCATTCCCCAATGAACTCTCTTTAACCATTAAAGCGATTTGTTATGAGTCTTTAGAGTCTTTTTATCTTCAATCACTGCATTCTCACCCTAACTAGTCCCTTCCCTCCGCTCTCGCCCCTCTGTAAGTCATTCATTTTTGTTTTTGCTGTTGTTATTGTTGCTGTTGTTGTTTTCTGAAGGGATCTCACTCTGTCACCCAGGATGGAGTGCAGTGGCACAATCGCCACCCACTGCAACCTCTCTGTCTCCTGGACTCAAGTGATTCTATCACCTCGGTTTCCAGAGTAGCTGGTACTATAGGTCCCCACCACTACACCTGGCAAATTTTTACTTTATTTATTTATTTTATTTATTTTTTGTAGAGATGAGTTCTCACTATATTGTCTAGACTGGTCTCAAACTCCTGAGGCCAACCGATCCTCCTGTCTAGGCCTCCCAAAGTACTGAGATTATAGGCCTGAGCCACCAAAACCAGCCTCTAAGTAATTCTTGAATGAGCATCTGGATTAATGTTTTTAAAGCTGTCTTAAATTATATTACCTCCTGCTTAGAACCTGAAATGATTCCATTGTACTTAGCTTATAATTCAGACTCCTTCAATCAAGCTTCTTTTAATAGTGCAGGTCCTATCCATGTTTCTGATCTTGCCTCACACCATCACTCTGGAGTCAGCCATCTGCCTTCTTTCTGACCTTGTACCTTTGAATTGTTGGAATTTTTCATGCGTGGGAGTTCTTTTTTCTGCTTTGGAAAGATCTAGCTCTTTCTCATTCAGGTCTCAAGTCCAATGCCCTCTGTTAAGAAAGATCTTCCCTGATATCCTACCTCAGATCTCCTAAATCCTATTATATTCTTTCAGTATATTTTATTCACGGCATGTATCAGCATCTGAAACCAGTTTGCTTTTTTTCACTTGTTTATTAGATTATTACAACCTTAAAACCCTCATTCTGCTTTATCTCAGCACCTAGAACAGTACCTAGTATGTAGTGGGTCTCTATTTACTAAATATGTGTTGGACAGATAGTTGGTTGAAACTTTGGGTAGGTGAATGGATTTTTCTGTTAAAGTAGAAGTTTGAAGCCATAACCAAGAATGAATTGGCCATGAGAATCTTCACTGTGATGAATTCTATCTTTGCAATCTTACTCATCTAAATCATTTCATAGGGCTTCTTGAACTTATTTTTCAGTTTCTTCAACTTACTTTGTAAACCATTGTATTAGTCTGTTCTCACATTGCTAAAAAGAGCCTGAGACTGGATAATTTATAAAGAAAAAAGGCTTAATTGGTTCATCATTCTGCAGGCTGTACAGGAACCATGATGGGATCAGCTTCTGGGGAGACGTCAGGAAACTTATAATCCTGGAAGAAAGTGAAGGGGAAGCAGGCAGGAGGAAGAAAATGAGCAGGAAGGTGCTATACATTTTTAAACGAACACATTTCATGAGAACTCACTCAGTATCATCAGGACAGCTTAGGGAGATGGTGCTAAACCATTCTTAAGAAACTGCCTTAGGAGCCAGTCACCTCCCACCAGGTCCCACCTCTAAGACTGAGGTTACCATTCAACATGAGATTTGGGCAGGGAAACAGATCCAAACCATATCAACCATGTTGTTAACAAACATTTACTTGAATCTAAAAATAAAGAAAAAGAAGCATCGTTTTCTGCATCTTTCACTGACACATTCTTTGTAAACAGTGGTTTAGTTTAGAAACAGCGGAAAGCAAATAGAAAATCAAGAACTTCAGGCTTCTATTTTCCCATTAGTTCTAAAGCTTTATATTTCAAGCGTGTGCAATTCAAGGTCTCCTGTCCATTGCACAATTACCCTTCATTGAAGGTCCTGAATGTCCTTAATTATAGAATTAAGAATTCAATTTTGTGAAGTAAGAGAAATAAGAGCATTTCTCAGATATGTGAAAAATAATTTTAGATAATTCAGAAGCCAGTAGCCTGCAAGAAATAGGTCAAGGTCTGATCCTTGTAAGGGAAGCATCATGGTATAACCGGCCAGAGTTTTAGCTTTAAAGTTGGAAATCTCTTATTCTGCTCTATAATTGGAGGAAGGTTACTTAAATCTTAAGGCTTAGAGTTTCCTCCTTTCTAAATTGGGGATGATACAGCTAATTTACAGGGATCGCATGAGCCTTAAATGAGACAATATATGTGGATTGGCATATAGAATGCATTTGGTAAATAGTATTTTCTTGCCCTCTTTTGTTTGTGTGATGAAATGTTTTAGGAGTGAACTATTTTGGAATTCTCAGTAATATCAAACTCTGATTTCTTATTCCCCCGGAATGAGTGAAGAAGGAGGATATAAAATTCCCACTATCTGGCGGGATGCAGTGACTCATACCTGTACTCCCAGCACTTTGGGAGACAAAGGCAGGAGGATTGCTTGAGCCCAGGAAGTCAAAATCAGCCTGGGCAATGTGGCAAGACACTATGTCTGCAAAAAAAAAAAAAAAAAAAAAAAATTAGCCAGGCACGCTGACACATATCTGTAGCCCCATGTACTCAGGAGGCTGAGCTGCCAGGATGGCTTAAACCCAAGGTGTTTAGCTGTGTTCATGCCACTGCACTCCAGCATGCATGACAGAGCAGTAGCCCATCTCAAAAAAAAATTATAAACATAAACTATTATTGGACAAAAAGGCTCAAGGCAGTTCTTCACTTTGTCTTACACGGTTTAAGTAATACAGGAAGTCCATGCTCAAAAACATTTTCCCCCATACCGTAGATAGCCCTCAGCTTTGTAATAGTTAAACAGTGTAGTTACTAAGTGCTCAAATCAGTGTTCAAAGTGCCCCAAGTCAACCTTTTAGAAAAGGAGTTATAATTATTATCCCCATCTTACAGATGAGGAAACTGAGGTTCAGGAGCATTGCAAGTCATGTGACCAAAGTCACACAGGTAGTAGAATTGGAACCTGAACCCAGTTTTGTTCCAGTGTCCATGGTCTTCACTGGTCATTTATTAACCTCATGATTTTCTTTAATCGAATTATCTTCTTCTGAATTATTAATGAAGTCAGCACAGTGATATAATGACTTTTGGGAAGACCTGGGAGAGCTGCAGAAGGAGGAATGTGTGAACATGTTAGTGGGAGTGGTGGGGAGGCACAGGAAGATAGTCACAAGTCAGTACTTGAAAATGCAACAAAAAGAAACCAACTCCGCACTTAAAAAATGGTACTTAAAGGTTTGGGAGGCCGAGGTGGGCAGATCACCTAAGGTCAGGAGTTCGAGGCCAGCCTGACCAACATGGAGGAACCCCATCTCTACTAAAAATACAGAATTAGCCAGGCATGGTGGCTCATGCCTGTGATCCCAGCTACTCGGGAAGCCGAGGCACGAGAATTGCTTGAACCCAGGAGGCAGAGGTTGCAGTGGGCCAAGATCGCACCATTGCACTCCAGCCTTGGCATCAAGAGCAAAACTCCATCTCAAAAAAAAAAAAAAAAAAAAATGGTACTTCAAAACCAGTAAGGAGAATCATGTGACATGGAGGGTTTCTTCCCAACTTCTCACCCAGGGGGATGACCCTCTGAGGGTTAAAAAGTGTACATGACACCAGGGAGCCCCCATGTGAAGCTCCCTTGCCTCACATGCCATCGTTCTGATAATGTTTCACCCAAACAGTGTTTGGAGCTTGTGATGGTTAAAGGTGACGTGTCATGTTGGCCAAGGCTACGGTGCCCACCTTGTTTAGTGAAACACTGGCTTAGATGCTGCTGGGAAGGTCATGTCATGTTGGGAAGAACCCTAACTAATATAGAACTTTGTGGAAGTGGAGATAATTTAGTATTTAATATTATAGCTGGTATTTAGAATCTACATATATTTTGTGTTCTTAAAGTTTTTAAAATCAGAATCTTGGACATAATAGGGATCTTAATAAGTAATGAAGTACATCTTTCTATCTTAGAATCTAAGCCACCAAAAAGAAGTGATAGTTTTTTCCTTTTTTTAAATGTTGAGAACCAATTCCACACATGCTTGTATGATATTCTTAACTCCACAGAATATGATTACATTTTACAGATTATGAATTTCTGATTTGAATATCAACATATAGTTATTTACTTTGATTTTTTGGGAAGATGAAGAAAAACTGGTCAATAATTTTTTATGCCAACACTTCATCACATCATAGTTAAAGGGAACTATAACAAGGCTTACCATTAAGCAGGTTTATCATACTATATTGAATCACAGTTTCAGATCTAGTGGAAGCTGGAGTGTAAGAATCGCATACACCAAAGTTGTCCCTGCTTTTGAAGATTGTGGTATAGGTAGGTCTCAGATAGAACCCCTGGCTAAGGTCATTCCTGCCTAATTTCTCCTTCTGTCTCCTGACTTGCTTCTTATCCTTCTCAATACTTGGTAAGGCAGACCAGCTTTTCCCCATTCCCTCCAACAGACTCAGGATGGCCTAAAAAGGCCAATCAAACCTGCTTAACCGCATAGCCCCTACAATTTGGCTTTTCTAATTCTGTCTTTGGCACACACCCCATTTTGCCTTTCCTAAAAGCTTTTCCTTAGATGAAATAATCCCAGCTCCTCACTTCCCTAACCCTTTAATCATTTTGTTTCTGTTCTCTGAACTCTTTCCAATTTTCCTATATATTGTATCAGATGCAGAAACCAAAACCACACACCATTTTCTAACAGGGTCTAGGCATTGCCAAACCTAGGGAGGCTGACTTACTTCTTCAATCAGAAATCAAATCCAAGTCCAAAAGGTTAACAAGTGGATGTTGGAACAGGTGTGACACCCCTATTCCAATAAAGCAACACTTTCTGAGTTGGTAATTATTCGGTGTGGAAAGATAATCTACTCGTTTTCACACAAAAGAATTTTTAGAATATTCATGTATTTGTATAAGACAGCATGACAGATAAGGCTGGTGAAGAAAAAAGATAAATAGCATTGGATCCTGACCATATTTTTCTAAGTACTATTGTTCTTTGTGAGAAGTTAAGGAAGGTGATCTGTTTCCTGGGACAAAATAAAGTTCACTGAAATATATATACATAATATATGTTACAATAATTCAGGCAAGAGAAAGCAAAGGAAATACCCAGGACCCTGCCAATCCCACAAACATTCAGTGAGAAAAACACCTGGATTCTCCCCAAGCCACAGCTGTTTAGTTGGAAAATGCCTGGTTCCCATTGAATCAAGGCAGTCAGGGAAAAGAGCCACATCCGGCCCAGTGTGTCTACTGCGTACAATGCACACACATGAATCCTATTTGATCAAGACACAGTTATTTTGGAAATAAATAGATCCTGCTGGATCCAAGCACAGTTCATGACTAGCACATGCAGATGGGGTATACTGAGTGCAGATATTATCTGTGAGAAACTCCAATACACAGATATTTGGTAAGAAAACTTATGCCACAGGTTTGGGGGCTCTGTTACTATCTCGGTGATTTCTTTCCTGGGACATATGTGGGTTTGGCAATGCTTCTTGATTAAGTTTCCTTGGATCACCAGGATGTGAGTGTGTTAACCCAGATTCTTTAGGTCGAGCAGTGAGTATATATGTAAAAAGAAATGCAAAATTGAGTAAGTCAATCTTGTTTCCCTTTAGTATACAATCAACAGTATAGTAGCATAATCACAATAGGAATGTTGCAGAACTTCCTGAACATATGTGAATTAGGAAAAAACCTTTATCTCTATCATCACAATGTACACTTTCCACATATGCCCATCTTTCCTTTATTGGCATAAACTTCTTTTGTGTCAAAGGGACACAATTTCACTACAGTTTCCAAATAAATTGTTCAGCAATCTATTATTTTAAAAATACCACTATTGGCCCTGAAATTAACCTGAAAATTAGGCAGATATTTCCAATGAATTAAATAATCATTATACTTATGATTTATCTACTTTAAAGCATACAGAGGTTTTTTATAGTTAATATAATTTATGAAGAGTGAATCCATGCTTAATCCCTTTAAAGATGTTTTTAGTTTGTTATCCAAAATAAACCTGAGGAGAGAACCTGTGCTTTGAGAAATCACGGACTTCACATCTGAACGTTCTAGAATCCTGAGGGCTTGGGAGGGTTTCTTCTACCCCATTACTTGCTCCAGAAATCAGGAGAGGTTACAGTGGCAACAGCTTCATGAATTCAGGTTCTCCTCAGCTTTCCTCTGTTGACTGCAAATACCTTATTTTTCATAATTCTTTGTATCTCAGTGCAAAAAAAAAAAAAAGGAGAGAAAGAAAAATAGAGAAATGATATTACAGAAGCTTCCAGCCTCAAAGGATGCATTCAATTAATAAACAGTAATCTCTCAGGAAAACAAACCTGAATGCCCTGGTCAAGAGCATCCATTCTGAACACTGCACACTTAGTGTTTTAGCCATCAAACTGACCTCCAGGGTATCTGCAGTCACATGACTGCATGTGCAGAGCCTCTCTTCAAACGCAGCTTCTTGTGTTTGCAAATGCATATCTCTATATTTTTTTCTCTGACTTCATGGACTTTTATTCCCAACTCTGTACTTTTTTTTTTTTTTAATAAATGTAGCTTCCACATTTTTGCTGTATGCTTTATCTTGAAAATCCTTTTTTGAAGGCCTCCGGCCTCTCTTCTCATGCATTTTTATCCCCAGTCGGCCCTGCTTCACCTGTGGGCTTTATTCACTGTTATTCCTTCTGTTAAGCCCTGGTCTCTTATCCAGGCATAACGGGAAAGCTTAAAAATAGCCATAAAAAAGTGTAGTTTAGAAGAGATGCTTTAAAGTTCAAATGATAAAGCCCTTCAGGGGGCACAGATGAATGTTAAATGCTGGAAAGCAAACACCAGTAATCAGAGCTGCAATCACTCATTTTTGAGCAAGTGCATTGTGCGGCCCAAGAGGAAAAAGGCAGGGCTGTAAAAGGCTGCAAAGTGGCCGCAGCTGCCAATCCTTGAACTTTGCAGGTGCCCAGAGTGAATGATTCCAGGAACTCACCTCTCCTTCTGCAAGAATGTCACCAGCAGAAAAGCCATATTCACAAATCAAGGGAACCTGAAGGATTATTCTAGACCTAATCTCCATCATCATAGTCCCCTGTGGTAGGCAGAATAATTTCTCCTCCCCCACACCCGCAAAGATGTCTGTGTCATTGAACCTGTAAATACATTACTTTATTGACAAAATAGACTTTGCAGATGGGATTAAGTTAAGGAATTTGAGATTGAGAGATTGTCTAGGTGGACCCATTGTAATCCCAGGGGGCCTTAGAAGGGAAAAGGGGAGGCAGGAAAGTCACAGTCAGAGTAGGAGATGGGACAAGAGGTTGGAATGAAGGAGCCATGAGCTCAAAGCTGGCAAAGGAAAGGAATTGGATTCTCCCCAGAGCATCCAGAAGGAACACAGTTCTGGCAACACATTGATTTTGGCCCAGTGAGACCTGTGTGGGACTTCTAATCTACAGAACTGTAAGATAATACATTTGTGTTGTTTTAAGCCACAAAATTTGTGATAATTTGTTACAGCAGCCACAGGAAACTAATACACCCTTTGGCAGTGCCGAGGCCAGTTTATCCCCTTCCCTGAATTCTCTGAAATAAATACTCACATTTCCAGTGCCATTGTTCCCTCTCAAACATTTATGTTCTCATTGAAAAGAAGACTGAAATTATCACAGCATCGGTTTTTGCCTCCAGCCAACAAGATCTCAAAGGATCAGTTACTGCTGGAAATGTGGGCAGAGTCCTTTAAGAGAAAGTGTCTCTCAACAATATCAAAAGGGAGATTTTCCTTGATTTAAATGCATCATTTGAAGTTTTGTCTTTGTAAAAATGTTTTTAGGATAAAACCTGTTCACAAAATAACCTTCTTGTTTAAAAGGCTAATGATTCCCTATGTAATTAATATACAATCAAGACTGTTAAAACTTTAACTAGATGTGATTTGGGAGTAATATTGAGTTAGCCATAATTTATCAGGGGGAGAGAATAGAGTCTTTGGGAAAGAGAGAGTCAAGGACACAAAGGTTCTTTTTCAATCAAAGGGCTTGACCCAACAACCAGAAAATGGGGTTCTGGTTATACTGTGGAGAGAAATAAATCCTGACTGGAAACAAATCTAAGTGCTATATAATGGGCCATGAAATCTATTCAATGGGAGTCACTGGCTCCAGAGGTGGGAACCTGCTAGTGTGTACACAAAGAATCTGTTTCTTTTCATCTCCTCATACTCAAATGGAAATGTGATGGTTTCCAAACTTTTCTGACTCACTGTAAGTAATATATTTTACATCACAGGCCACATACACACCTATACAATGTAATTGAAACAATAGTTTCATGACATCTTATCCTTCCAATGTGAGCTATATTCTGATATTTCCTAATTCTTACTGCCATTTTCATTAGTGTTCATTCATTCATTTATTTTTCATTTTTAAAGTGCTAGTCAGGATCAACTAAGCGGTCATGACTAGGAGTTTGAATACATAGCTTCAGTAGTACTATTTATCACAAAAGTAGGTATTTTCTTTCGGTACTAGTAGTAACAATTATTCATTATTCCCTAGAAACTTCAAAAGGAATGATAGCTTGAAACTATCTTTGAAGTCTTTCTAATTCTATAATTATATAGTTTTTCATCAAAAGAAATATTCTTTTATTTTATCTAAAGTTTTTTAATAAAATAAAGCAATGACTAATAACTTGGAAACTTCTCTCCAAAAAGTTTGTTTAATTAAAAAAAAATGTTTTTTCTAAGATAATTCTGATTCTGTTTTGCTCTTCAATGATTAATGCTAAACCCCAAACATGTCTTTCTAATCAAAATCAGGAATTATTGAAATTTTTGCCATACCTTTTTTTTGGTCACATTGGCATTAGTGTTTCTGAATTTTGCTTTCAGGAGTTGGGGAACTAGAATCACTCGTAAGGGATAAAGCATTTTGAGTCACTTCCAGAGAGTGTTTTGATTTATGCTCTACCCAATATTTCCTTGAAATTCACCTCCTCTTCTTATCACTAATATTGCTGAAGGCAGGTGAAGTGTCCTAAGACTCGCAGAGAAACTGCTCACTCTCACTTTGTTTTTAACAATTATGCTGCACAACACACTTCTCAGATTCTTGCCTGTAAAATAAAAGTGACACTAAACTCTCAGAGCTGAAGAATAGCTAATAAACTGTTCTAACCCTTCAGAGATGCAGAGCAATAGCACTCACTCATCAGTTTGCTGAGAGGTGACAGATTCCAATTTCCTATTTTCCAGAAACTCTCTCCTCATTACCAAGCAAAACTGGACCAGTTAACTTGCCCAAGATCTATAGCTTGCTGCAGTGATCTCATCAGTCTGTGTCCCTGATGGGAACTCAAGCAGGTGGTGTGGAGAGCAGCGAGCTGACATATGGAGACGTATTGCCTAAATAGACTGATCTACCAGGCCAACTAATTTTCCTTCTGAGAAGAGCAATTATTTTAAATTGCCGTATATCAAAATGACTTTGTTCTTGCCACTAAAATATAATGTCAATAAACCATAATGTAAATGAGTACCTCCTGCTACTTTGATTCTTTAAAATTAAAGATTAAAAAAAAATGAGAAAAAGCAGAGCCCACACTGCTTCATTTAGAATTAAGACAGGGTCACAATTCAAGGCTTTACAACATTAAGCTGGGGTGTGTAACTCACACTATTTTAGAAGCCTTTTGACCGTATCACAAAACTACTCTGTAACTTTGTTTTTAAATCATATTAATTCTGTTGAAAAGTTTTCTTTTGCGTGAAAGAACACGGTCTCCTATAGGAAGTGATAGATACCAAAAGAAGGACGCTGGAAAGTAGATGTTGGTTACAATAAAGATTTTAAAAAACTCACCTGCCCAACCTGTCTAGGACCAGAACTTAGGCTGGTTCAGTCAAATACTCCTTATGAAAGAAATACATTCAGAATTCCAAATAAGAGTTTTGAAGGAAAATTTTAATATCTATATTTAGATTTAGCAGCCCTAAAGGGAAATAGGGTGTTGATTTATGCAACTGAGGGAAATTATGAGAAGCTGGAACATTAAGGGCACATTGTCAGAGGGAGTTTTCATTGCCAATTTGGACTGAAGTTCCAGAACCATCCAGAGCCATGATTTAAGCACATAAGATCTTAGAAGCCCCAGTCTAGTTAATTTTAGCATGTATAATATCCAATCCTTGGATTATTTGATTGATGGAGCCATTAAAGATACAGCAGCTAAAGATAGACATAGAGCATAGTTAAATGTTATTACATTTTACAGTTTTTTCTTTAGAGATAACTATTTTTAAACTTATGATGAGTGATTTTTGAAATAAGATACATCTTAACAGAAGGACTGAGTAAAAATAAAGTCTGAAAATCTTTTTATTAATTCAAGAGAGCTTGACTATCCAACTATAAAGCTGCTCCCCTGGTAAAGTATCTAAATACATATAAGCCTCCTCACGTGGGCTGAGCTTGCCACAGAGACTTAAAACAATAAGAATAACGTCTCAGGGTAGACAAAGACATAATTATCTTCTATATTGTTGAATAAATAAATCACTTCATAATAAATTGTCTCAACCCCTTTTTCTTTAAATTTGGTTAAATATCATTTCCCCCACTTCTTGCAAAGAGCTTCTAAATAATATATCCATTCCTGATCTCTCTGTTTTCTCCCAGAAATCTTCAAATCAAGATAAGCAGTTTAAACCATGGGATTCATTCAGTTATCTTTGAGGATTTTCTCTAACATTACTCTTCATTCGTCTGGACAAACAAGTTACCTGTCATTATGGCGGACCCTATCATTCTCCCTTCACAAGTGGAAGATCATTTGGGGTACATTAGACTACCACAATGGGGAGTGAGAGCCAAATATTTTCGACTGGGATTTCAGAAGGAAATCATCCTGACATGTGAAGTATTTGGATTAGGAATTCAAGGAAGCAGTCCAGGTGCGGTGGCTGACGCCTATAATCCCAGCACTTTGGGAGGCGGAGGTGGGCGGATGACCTGGGGTCAGGAGTTTGAGACCAGCCTGGCCAACATGGAGAAACCCCATCGCTATTAAAAAAAAAAAGGTGGGGGGGGGAATTCAAGGAAGAATCTAGTAGGACAAGATCCAAGATCCCTTTCCTGGAAGAACCCAGGATCTAGTAAGGAAGTAGGTAACAAAAATTAACTACATTACAAGATGAATGATGCTGTGAGAATAAAGACTTATGGAACATAGAAGAAAGCTTCACTTTCATTCATATCCAATCTGGCCAACAGAGTTCATTGCTTCAACTGTCTCTTAGCAACATGCTTTAATATCGTTGGCACCTACTTCTTCCAAAGCGTTATCCCCTTCCACAGCCTCCCTGTTCTCCACATCCTTTTGTATTAATCCAAACAAGTTTTTCCTTTTGTTTGGCTTTCCTGGAGATGCTACCTGCTCCTGTGGGTAATTCTCCCCTCCTTCTGTGTCTCACAGCTGATGATCTTCCTGCTACAGCATTCATCACTTTCTACAATTAACATTTTTGTTGGGGTACCTGTTTACTGTCTGCCTTGTCTCTAAAATGCATGATTCCTGTGAATTTTATTCCCTTCTCTGTCCTCAGTGCCTACAACAGCACTGACTGAATTTATGAATTCATGCAAACTGAAACCATTTTAAATCTATAAGTTCCAATCCCGATTGGGTCTCCACCGCTGTTCAACAAACCTTTAGTTAACAAATTCCTTTCCTTGAGTTATAAGAATCTCCTTCACCCCTGCTACAAATTCACTTTAGCAAACGATCTGGTCCCCCACACCCCAATGGCAGCCCCCATAAGGACTTCATAGGTGAGGGATATGTAGGGTACTGTCTGGTCTGTCTCATACATAGCATTTCTGCTGCATTAGGCAAGGTTTCTCAGTCCCTCTTTTAAATGCTTCTCCTGTGGCTTACACAAAAACCAGTCTGTCTTGGTTTTCATTCCTCAGACCTCCTGGATCAAAATCTCCATAGACAATACCCAAGTGTGTGTGTTTTTGTGTGTGTGTGTGTGTTCTGAGACAGAGTAAGTCTTGCTGTGTTGCCCAGGCTGGAGTGCAGTGGCACAATCATGGCTCATTGCAGCCTTGACCTGTTGGGCTTAAGTGATCCTCCCACCTCAGCCTCCCAAGTAGCTGGGTCTACAGACATGAGCCACCATTCCAAGCTAATTTTTTTATTTTTGTTTTTTATTAAAGATAAAATCTCACTATATTGCCCAGGCTGGTCTCAAACTCTTGTGCTCAAGCGATCCTTCCAGCTCAGCCACCCAAAGTGCTAGGATTACAGGCATGAGCCACTGTGTCTGGCCTGTTGGTTTTTGTTTTAAGAGCCACTGGTGCACAGGTAGGATTGACAACCACTTCCTCTGGGTTTCTTCTCTTCTCCTTTTCTTGTCTAGAGATAGCTTTAAACTTAGTAACTGGGTAAAAGCCAAGGTAAGGTTATAGGGACCTGGACTCGGGGGGTCATATTTTGCCTTAAAACTGCCTTTGCAGCCAGGCACGGTGGTTCACTCCAGTAATCCAGCACTTTGGGAGGCTGAGACAGGCAGATCACAAGGTCAGGAGTTCGAGACCAGCCTGACCAACATGGTGAAACCCCGTCTCAACTAAAAATACAAAAGTTAGCTGGGCATGGTGGTGGGCCCTTATAATCCCAGCTACTCAGGAGGCTGAAGCAGGAGAATCACTCAAACATGGGAGGCACAGTTTGCAGTTAGCTGAGATTGTCCCACTGCACCCCATCCTGGGTGACAGAGAAAGACTCTGTCTCAAAAAAAAAAAAAAAAAAAAAAAAGATAAAGAAAAACAAAAAAACCTGCCTTTGCATGACAAACACATCTCTTTTATTTGGATTACGTGTTTCCAGATTATTACAAATAGGAAATTTTAATCAACATGGCCATATACACAACTTACATAAGGGCAATTGTAAGATGCATGTGTTCCAGATCTATACAAGCTTCAGAAAATATTCGTTGCCATATAGAAGCATATCGCTATACCATGGTGATTATCATTTGAGGGAAAATGATTTGAAGGGGCTGATGCCTCAGAATGACCAGGTGCCAAGGATGTTAAGGCATGTTGCTAACAGATGGGGTGTCCCCACTATTGACACCCCCTCACTTGCCCACTCTCGTAGCTTCAGCTTCCTACCTAGACCCCAACAATGCTCAAGTCTATGGCTTTAAGATCACACACTCTTTCTCCCTCAGCTGTGAATTCCTCATTCTCAACTGATGACTAGTCTTTTCCAACTGATATTAACAGGCCCCATTGGTATATTGGGGCTGGTATATTTAATGGCTGGTATATTTTAATATACCAGCCCCAGTATACCACTTTCTCTCCTAAACTTCCTTTCTTTCACTGAGTCCAATGGACTGTATTTTTAATTTAAATGTGTTCTCTAACTCTCCACCGTTTCTTGAATCTGGATAATCAGGTCTTGTTTAAATGATTGGAGTTGTTTTTTGACAAACCAGCCTACCTCCAACACCTAAACATGCTCCCTCCCCCTACTGTCAAACTACTACATATTTTCATAGTTATCTTTCCGAAGAGACAATCTGATTATTTTCGCCACCATCCCCTCTTGTTTTAAAACCCTTCAGTGGTTCTCCATTAAGGGCTAGAGTCAAATCTCTGTAATCCTGCATGCAGTGTCCTTTGTGATCAGACCTCAGCTTATGTGCCAGGCTCATCACCTTCCTGTCCTCCCCAGGCCTTTACCAGCTCTCACTACCTGAGAGTTTGAGAAGATGTCACTAAACTCAAGCCTCTCAAATGCCTTCAATTCCTAGGCACACACTTATGCCTGCCAAATGCAAATTAATAAAATGCGGAAAATAATCAGTGTATTTTTATTTGCTAGTTTTATTCCACATGCTAAGGTTCTTCTAAATGTATTCTGGCTTCTCTGTAGTAATTCTGCCCAATTCCATTTTATGTGAAATGACAACAGCAGCAAAGTTCAGAAACACTGCCACCTTGTGATCACAGAGCAGGTGAAAAGCAAAGTGATCCTCCCTTTGTAAATATGTTTATAAACAGAGGAACTGAGAACTGGAGATTCCCTGACCAGTCCCTCTTCCAGGCTTAAAATTAACAGCCACTTGATTACTGCTAGAAACTCAAAATTTAAAAACTCTACCTTTAATGTCTACTTTTAGTGACTCTCCTTTGTAGAGTCTTGATTCCCCTCCAACAGAATATTTAAAGATACTGAAGGACACACTTATTTAAGGCATCTTCAGGTTCAGGTTCCCTGAAAGCCCAGAGAACTTTTTTAAATCTTTTACTTTTACGAGATCTGTGCTCCAGACCGTAGCTGTCAGCTCTATTCGGACAGCAGTGAGTTGATGCTATTTGCCAATACAAACCCAAAACATGGCATGTAAGAAATCCTCAAGAGCTGCTTATTGAGAGAATTAACGAGGAAACGAACAGAAGATACGATGATGACTTTAAGAGTGGAGAAAAATGTTTCTAATATTTTTGAAAGCAGTCATTTTATTCTCAAACACTGACATATTCTATACTCTTGAGCTATTTTTAAGGTGGGTTTGAATAAAAGAATAATGGAGATATAGAGAAGTGAAGTGACCTATGTCTAGCAGCAAACCAACAATAAATAGGTTCAGAGCAACTCAGGGCTTTGCAAAGATGCTTGAGGCTGAAAGGAAATGCAAAACATATTCATTCAAACCCCTTTTGATACTGCTTTGCAAAAGCAGGTTTATCTAGCTCTTCCTTTCTCTCTCTCTGTCTCTCTCTCTCTTGGCTAAAGACAGGATCTTACTCTGTCACCTAGGCTGAAGTGTAGTGGTGTAATCATGACTCACTGCAGCCTTGATCTCCCAGGCTCAAGCAATCCTCATGCCTCAGCCTCTACAGCTGGCTAATTTTTTGATTTTTTGTAAAAACAGGTGCCCATGCTGGTCTCAAATTCCTAAGCTCAAGTAATCCACGCACCTCCCAAAGTGCTGGGATTACAGGCAAGAGCCATAACACTCAGACTTCTTTCTGTTTTTGACTCTTTCTTTCTTTCCTTCTTTCTTTCTTTCTTTCTTTCTCTCTCTCTCTTTCTTTCTTTCTTTCTTTCTCTTTCTTTTTCTTTCTTCTTTCTTTCTTTCTTTTTTTTTTTGAGACATAGTCTCACTCTGTTGCCCAGGCTGGAGTGCAGTGGCACTATCTAGGCTCACTGCAGCCTTTGCCTCCTGGGTTCAAGTGATTCTTCTGCCTGAGCCTCCGGAATAGCTGGGACTATAGGCATGCACCACCAAGCCCAGCTAATTTTTGTATTTTTAGTAGAGACAAGGTTTCACCATATTGGCCAGGCTGGTCTCAAACACCTGGCCTCATGATCAAGTGCTGGGAATACAGGCATGAGCCACTGTGCCCAAGTGACTCTATTTCTTAGCGATTATTTCATCACATAGACTAGCTTATTTATTTTTAAGTTTGTTCTCAGAATGATTGTTTTCAAATGACTTAGAACTGGATTTCTCATAAGCAGCATAGTAGCCACTGGAGACTTTTGTACATAGGTAGAGAATAAGCTGCTTTGAAAAGTCATTGGTCATTCCAAAGCTCATTTGTATCATGAGACATCACAGAATATATGCTTTGTAAATAATTGGTTTTTCACAGAGTCAATAACTAATTACCAGTTCATGCCCTATAAATAAATCAATATTAGAAATTAAGTCTAAGTGGATTCATCACAGAAATGAGTGGCCAACTGACCAAACAGCAAACTTCATGATGTACTTCTTGGCTTAGTTGCTCTTTTTGCATTTCTTTTTAAAGCAGTCCTCCTCCCCCATTATTATTATAATAAAGAAAGAAAATGGACAAGGTGAGGGAAGGCTAGGCAGCTATGAGGCCGAAAGGAAATGTAAAACTTATTCATTTAAATTTAAAAACCACTAATCCTAGAAAATGTTTGCAGTTTTTGGGTTGTAAGAAAGTGAAGCAGGCCTAACATGGTGGGTCACACCTGTAATCCCAGCACTTCGGGAGGCTGAGGCAGGAGGATTGCTTGAGCCGAGGAGTTTGAGACTAGCCTGGCAATATAGGGAGACTCCATCCTTACTAAAAATACAAATAAAAAATTAGCAAGGCATGGTGGTGCATTCCTGTGATCCTAGTTACTCAGGAGGCTGAGGTAGGAGGATTGCTTGAGCCCAGGAGTTCGAGGCTACACTAAACTGTATTCCCAAGGAGATGATGAAGCAGGTCAGCACGGTGGCTCATGCCTGTAATCTCAGCACTTTGGGAGGCCAAGGCTAGTAGATCACGAAGTCAGGAGATCAAGACCATCCTGACCAACATGGTGAAATCCCATCTCTACTAAAAATAGAAAAACTAGCTGAGTCGCACGCCTGTAGTCCCAGCTACATGGGAGGCTAAGGCAGGAGAATCGCTTGAACCCAGGAGGTGGAGGTTATAGTGAGTGGAGATCGTGCCACTGCACTCCAGCCTGGCAACAGAGTGAGACTCCATCTCAAAAAAAAAAAACGATGAAGCAAGCTCTGTGACACAGAGCAGAATTCAGGGCAAGTGTAGGGCTGAGCAGCCTCACACTGTAATCCACACTCAGGGCAATTAACAGAAAAGAATTTTTAGAATGAAATCATGACATTGATCTTATCATCTCCACGCACTTGAGTTTTTCAAACAAATTAACCTTGTCTCCTTAAATGCAATGTATCCTTCTTACACTCCTTAAGGAACTGTGCCATCTAAAAAAATTAAGTTTTCAAGATAAAGGGACCTACTCTGGCCACACTGAAGATTATGACCAGCCAAGTGGCAAATGCTAGAAGAAATTCATGTCTTTCTTTTCCTTTCACTTTGCCCATGTTCCACATGTATCAGTTCCACTTAGCTAAGATGTCTGCTCTTTTTGACTTGCTGAAATATCACAATGCAATTCTGGTGGGTACAGAAATTCTAGGATGGTGTCTATTATTAATTAAATACCACCATCTGCGGTGCAGCCAAACTTTGAGATTTTCATGACTACTGAGCCCTGGACAAAGCACAGGTATTTCTTGCCCAGTAGAGTTGAAAGCCAAAAGAAGCAAACAAGAAGGAGGAAACAAACAAGTAGGAGATTGCAAAGACAGAGAGGCAAAGATGGCTTAGCTCCCGGTGGTCAGTGATGCTCTATCCAGAGAAGGGGCTTTGGGACCTGGAGCCTACACGTCCTGATGGGTTTTCAATTCTGATCACAAGATGTTCATCTGAAATGCTAATTTTCCTTGTTCAGCCATTTGCCATCTGGATGAAATTCCCAGCACAGCTTCTCCACAACCTCAGGATAAAGTGGCAAGCTCTCAACTGCCTTGAGTGGTATACCATGTAACTAACCACTTTTCTTTGTTTTTTCACAGGCAAAATATAGTAATCTTATTTATTTATTTATTTGGAGACAAAGTCTCGCTCTGTTGTTCAGGCTGGAGTGCAATGGCATGATCTTGGCTCACTGCAACCTCTGCCTCCCGGGTTCAAGTGATTCTCCTGCCCCAGCCTCTGGAGTAGCTGGGACCACAGGTACGCATCATCAAGCCCTGCTATTTTGTTGTTGTTGTTATTGTATTTTTAGTAGAGAAGGGGTTTCACTGTGTTAGCCAGGATGATCTCAATCTCCTGACCTTGTGATGCGACCGCCTCGGCCTCCCAAAGTGCTGGGATTACAGGTGTGAGCCACCAGGCCCAGACAGTAGGCTTTCTAATATTAACTTCAGCATAAATATTGAAACTCACATAACTAGAATATTGAAAAAAACTTCCAAACAATCTTTGAATTTAGCACCTAGAGAATCCCAGGCCCCAGAACAACTCTAAAACTCAAATGACTAACCAACTTGCCATTCTTTGCCTTCTCTAATTTCCATACTTCTTTTGTGTGTGTGTGCTGTTAATTAGTCATCTCCCACATTCTTGATCACGTGTAAACAGTAGACCAGGCATGGTGGAGATAGCAGCTAATTAACATCATTCAGATGGAAGGGTTTTCATGTCCTGCCTGCTCTTGGGAAATTAATCCCTGGAAGATTTTCCTTGTGTGGAGATATTGGACAATCCTATGTCCATCCTGTGGACAATAGGAGATATTGTCCAGAGTCTGTAACATGGATTTGATCATTCCAACTGCCTACTTTTAGCAGTGTGTGACAACACATGGTAGGATGGCTTGCCCTGGCCTCAACATACGCACGACCATGGTTTAACATGACTTCACTGGAGTACACAAAGTTTTCTGGTTTACCTGCAGAAAATTCAGCCTTTAAAAAAAAATTGGGAAATGCTTTGGTCATGCACAGCATTCCAGTCATGCATCGAGCACACAGCAATGGTTGTTTAGTAGGTAGCCCCATGTTGGGCACAGCTCTGTCCCTGAAACTACAGGAAAGGCACTTCATTCTCACACATTGGATTCTTTCTGCACTTTCATTCTCACATGTAACAAATCTCCTGCAGGCAGACAGTTTGCAAAGACCATATGGATAAACAGACATTTCGTCTTATTTTTTAGTTTTTTTTTTTTTTACAAAACTGCTATGTAGATTTAAGAATTATCTAACTCAGTATTGTCAAGGGAATTGAGCAAAATTTTCAGATAATTATATTTGGCCCCATTTCACATGAAAATACCCTTTATGACTTAGAATACATGCTTGGTGTATATATTTTAATGTATTACTTGCATTTTGACTTTTAAATAAAATATGTTGAACTTGAACTATCCTCCCTGAATCTTTGATGTAACTAAGAATATCACTGATTCTTTTATTTTCCAATGCCTCCCGGGCTTACTTAGGTATTTGAAGCTGTTTCTTGCTACATAAAACGTCCCAGACTGATTTTTTGGGCTGTCTTTTAATATTGTAGCATACCTTGTTTCTTGGAGCCACTCTTGGTGGTTTCATTGTGTTGATTTCTGGTAGCCTTGCTCCTGAATATTTTCTAGATTAAGCTTTGCATGGCTATGGTAGGTGATTATTTTATACTTACTAGCACTCATCAGGACATTTATACATATCCACATTTATGGCTATCTTGATAGTTCATAACTTTACCCCTAATAAGTAGAAAAATCTACTTCCTTTTTTGCAGAACAAAACTTGGAGATGTGAGTTCTGGTGGTTTACAGGCTCACTTATTTGTGGCCCTGTGTGACATCTTCTCAATGAGCAGGATTTAAATCTTGTATTTACAAACTTAAAAAGAGCTACAGGTCATACACTTCAAAAGGTAGGCCTGCAAATGACAAGGATGCAATACATTGCATTTATACCTGCAATCACAAATGAATTAATGGCAATTCAACTCTCTTTAGGAGCCAGTGAGTAATACAAATGTGTGAATGAGCCGAGGTTAAGAGAGCAGGGAGTAAATGAAACCAGAAGTGCGTGCCCCTCCTAGTAATACAGATACCTTTAGAATTCGTGCTGGCTCAGGCAAACACATCTGCAAGTCAAATATGGCCTCTAGAGCACTATGATTTTAATTTAGGTTATCTCCATCACTGGTTTGCTTGTTTTATTCATTTAAGGGCAATGTAACATAATTTGCCCTTATATGGGCAAGAGCGATTGAAGAGCTTTTTCTTTTTGAATGTTCTGATAGAATTTTATCATGGAAGTCATCTTCCTTTGAAAGTGTGAAAGAGTTTATAGTTAACACAATATGGTGGAAATGCCTAGATAATTGTTTTAGTTCTTTCACAGTTTGGGGGATGTTCATGACACCCACGGAGGAAGGAATATGGCAGGTGATTCTGAAGAAGGGCCCCAGAGTCAGATTGCAGAAGTTCACATCCTTTCTCCTCTAGTTCCCAGCTGGACAATCCTGGTCACTCCTCCCCTTCCTAAGACTGGGGATTTCCTCATCTGTAAAGTAGAGCTGGAGGTCAGGCACAGTAGCTCACACCTGGAATCCCAGCACTTGGCGAGGCCAAGCTGGGAGGACCACATGAGGTAAGGAGCGTGAGACCAACGTGGTCAGCAAAGTGAAACCCTGTTGCTACAAAAATATATATATATTTTCAGTTAGCTAGGCATGGGTGTGCACACCTGTAGTCCCAGCTACTCAGGAGGCTGAGGTGGGAGGATCACTGAAGCCCAGGAGTGCTGTGACTGCCGTAAGCCATAATCATGCAACTACACTCCAGCCTAGGTGAGAGAGTGAGACTCCATCTCAAAAAAAAAAAAAAAAAGCATATGATGGGAACAGTGCCTAGTTAACAGAATTGGTCTGAGGATTACATGAGACAAAGAAAAATCTCACAACAGTGCATGGCAAATAATAAAAGCTCAACTTATGATGGTTATCACCATTATCATAATTATAGCATTATATTTGTCCTTGCAACTAATGTATTTTCTTTATTTCCAGTGATTCTAGTAGTTTCTAGTAGCCTCTGGTGTTGCTGCCCAATTAATCAATGGCATTTCTTGTTCCCGGGAGGAAGGTGGGTAAAACCTAGGACAAAGACATCAATTAAAGTGCTAAATTAATTTCCATCCATCTATAACATAAATAACAAACTAGAAAGCAAGGCATTCATTTGCAGGAGGCTGGCTTTGTTAAGAGAGACAAAGATTTGTGTTTCCGAAGGGCTAGAAAGTGGAGCACTGGAGGCTTTGGGTGCATGCTGTAAGTCACAAGGAGAGGAAGAATGCACAGGTGTGTAAACAGTTTTCCTCTACACCGAGGAAAGACGGCAGCCCTCCCTGGGCTGGGGGGAGGATGGAAAAGAAAGGAGAGAGCAAAGGCATTTAGACACCAATAAAATGGCGACTCACTGCCCCTCCCCATCCCATACTTCGTCACCAGCATCTCGCCCCCAGAAAGAGGCAATATTGAACCCTCGAGTTTGTCTGCACAGAAAAAATCGAGTTTCAACCCCCAAGTTTGTTTCAAAGTATGGGAAACACATGTCCCAATTCCCCTAAGAAGCTCTAGCAGAGCAGTCTCAGAGTGGACGGTGTGATACCATAAACCACAGTAGAGAAAAATAGCTGCTCCTCAGATTTCAGACACAGGAAGAACATGCGTGGATGTCTAGGTGTCTGTGTATGAAGGAGAGGACCACAGAAATATTTTCTTAAGTTTAAATCCTGACCTGACTGTATTTCAAAACAGAAGCGATTGAGTTTTGTTGAATTGGCAAGGTGGTTTTTCTGCTACTAGGAAGAAATAGGGGCTTGCAATTGATTTGCATAAAAATAAAGAAAGTTACCAATCTGAGTCTAATGAATGTTTAAAACTCTTCCCCTTTTTTATGATTTATTAATTGACTTCCAGGAAGGTGTTTTTTGCTCGTTTCCCTTTTCTCTGGATTGCTGGCTGCTGACTGTAGTTATTAAGGAAACAAGATTATGACCCTGAAACTTTTAGCCACTCCACCAATTCTGTGCAGCTGTTTTTTCTCTGCCATGATCTGCTCTCTGCGTTTTGCAGCCACATGAAAAGAGCAATGTTTTAAACCTTCACTGGTGCTATGGATCAATTCTGGCTTGGATTCTCATTTGAAATTGATTCCCCATGGGCAGGAATGTGGGTACTATATCACTTCCTGAGCATGTCAGTAAACATCCTCTCTGTCAGCATTGCTGTTCAATCATGTCCTGCCCGGCACCCTTAGGGTACATGAGATCACAGAGCCCTTACATTTAGCCATTTCCTAAGAAGCCACACTTTTTTACACTCAGTCAAATTCTCAGAGATCTCTTGGTTTTGCTTCTATTCTCACTTCCCAAGCTGACACATACTTTCTCAAATTAAGACTTCTGGAGACTTATCTGTAAAAATGTTTTTTAAGAAATAATTTTCATTTTATGGAAGAAGAAATATCAACTTAGAACTGCTTTGTGGAAGCTTACAATAAATTTATACAAATGTAGGCTTAACTATGAGAGTCCTAGAGTTAAAACACTGTGATGTGAAAAGTTTCTTTGATGAATGATATGTGGATTCAGCTGAGTTTTCCACTACAGCATTCATGGAAGTCCCTCCCTCAAGCAAAATACACAGTGCCATCAAGAATGACAGCATCCTGGCTGGGTGGGATGGCTCGTGCCTGTAATCACTTAGAGTTGCGGAGGCAGGAAGATTGTTTGAGCCCTGGAGTTCAAGACCATCCACCTAGGAGACATAGTGAAACTCTATCTCTACCAAAAAAATATATAAAAATTAGCTGGGTGTGCTAGCACATGGCTGTAGTCCAGCTAGTCAGGAGGCTGAGGTCAGAACATTGAGGTCATGAGGTCATTGTCACCTGAGCTCAGGACACTGAGGCTGCTGTGAGCTGTGATTGTGCCATTGGCACTTCAGCCTAAGGAACAGAGGGAGACCCTGCCTCCAAAAAAAAAAAAAAAGTGTAAGAGTATCCATTTTTGACGGGCACATACTGGCTCCTTGGCATCCATAGCCATGTGGGAGTTAAGGCTCCAATTGGGGGATCTGTGCTGCAGTGGCCTGACCTGGATATTTCACAGACGAGTCCTGATGTAATCACCCAGTGTGTTCGTTCTGCCCACTGCACAGACAAAATCAATTCACCAAGATCATGGCATTGCAGTAAAGACGGAGTTTAATCCATGAGAGGCTGGCCAAGAGGGAAACAGAGTTATTACTTAAATTAATCTCCCTGAAAACTTGGAGTTAAGGTTTTTCAAGGATAGTTTGGTGAACAGGGGGCTAGGGAATAGGCGCTGCTGATTGATTGAGGAAAGAATCATAGATGTGTGGAAAATGATATCATGCGTTGAGTCTGCCTCTGGGTGGGGCTACAGGACCGGTTGAGTCATGAGGGTCTGGGTGGAGACAGCCAGTCATCAGGAATGCAGGAAAAAAATCTGAAAAAAAATCTCAAAAGGTCAGTCTTAGGGTCTACAAATAATGATCTTATCTACAGGAGGAATTGGAGAAGTTACAAACATTGGGACCTCTGAAACAATGGTTAGCTATTGTTTAATTATGCCCATGTCTTTGCGGAATTCAGGCCCTTTTGTCATGATCCTAATCTTGTGGCTTTTCTTTAGTTTGACAGAGGCAGTTTAGTTTTGGGAAGGGTTATTATCATCCTTACCTTAAGGTTAAACTATAAATTAAATTCCTTCCAAAGTTAGCTTGGCCCTATGCCCAGAGATGACTGAGGAAATCTATGAAGTTAGAAGCAAGATGGAATCAACTATGTCAGATTTCTCTTGCTGTCATAATTTTGCAAAGGCGGTTTCACTGATGTCTAATATGCAGGTCCTCTCAGGGTGTCAGTCCAGATGGATTCAGAATATAGGATCACTGCAGCCCAGTTCTACTTCATCTTCTCCTCCAAGGCACTGAGTTATTTCATGTGCATAGTGCATTGAAACAGCTTACTGAAGTAGTGTATAAGCAGAAAGAAAAGCAGAAGACAAAGAAATCCAGAAGAAAATCCTGGTTCTATCTTTTGAAATTCGTGTTCATTCCCAAACATGAATACCAGCATTTGCTCAGAAACCAAAAACAGAATAAAAAATAATAATGTCTAAGGCTTTCAGACTATTCCATATCGACTTATCTTGAGGTAGAATTTATTAGTGACCTGCTGCTCCTACTCACGCCATAAACTTACAGATTTAAATTTGCAGAAAACTTCAATTGCATGAATGTGCCAAAGTTCCTGATCTCTCCCCTTTTTGCCCTCTGCAACTCTTAATTACATTCATAATGTTAACTTACCAGTTTTCAAAATACTTTTTCAATTGGATAGGACTATATTAAAAAAAAAAACTAATATGTAAATATGGTGAGAAAAATTTAAGGATGAAGGTAAAATTCACAGAGGCAATTTCAATGCCCCTCATACAACTAAACTCTTTCTACCTGAAATTTCTCCATCCAAATCTGATCTGTGGGTGCTCTCCAGAACAGCCTCTGGAGCAGCATTTAACTTCCTGGAATGATGGAAATGTTCTAAAACTGACCTGTTCAATATAGCAACCATTAGCCACATGTGGCTATTAACCACTTGAAATGTGGCTAGTGTGAGTGAAGAACTGATTTTTTATTTAATTTTAGGGAATTAAAATTTCAATCTTTTAATTTAAATAGCCATGTGTGATATAATAAGAAATATGTATTTTGGTCTTCTTTCTACATTTCTTGGCACACAGCTCTTAAAACCCTTGCAACCTCTGAAGTAATCATGTATTTCTATATACTAGAGGTATATGGAACCAGGTGGCTGGGGGCTCTGGACAGCATCTGAATGGTGGGATGGATTCACAGGCTGTCCAGAGAATCCAATCACATGATTAGAATCCAATCACATTATTAGAAAGCTGGAACTTTGAGTTCCAATTCCCCTACCTCTGGAAGGGACAAGGGCCTGGAGGTTGAGTTGATCCCAGTGCTCAACAATTTGATTAATTATGCCTACAAGACGAAGAAGCCTCCACAAAAACCAAAAGGATGAGGTTTGAAGAGCTTCTGGGTTGGTGAATGCGTGGAGGTGCTGTGAGAGAGAGTGGCCCAGAGAGGTCATGGAAGCTCGTCACCCCTTCCCCCATACCTGGCCCAATGCATCTCTTCCCTCTGGCTGTAGCTAAATTGTATTCTTTGTAATAAACTGGCAATCTTGTATGTAAACTGTTTTCCTAAATCCTGTGAACTGCCCTTGCCAGAGAGGACCTGTTATTGTTAGCTAAGTCAGACAGAAGTTATGGGCAACCTGGGGCTCACTACTTGTGATTGGCATCTGAAGTGGGGGATCATCTGGAGTCCTTAATCTGTGGGATCAGATGCTATTTCCAGGTAGATGGTGTCAGAGTTGAGTTAAATTGTAGGACATCCAGCTGGTATCCTCAGAGAACTCGAGAGTTGCTTCATAGGAAAAAGCTCTACACATTTTGGTGACCAGAGTGTTGTTAGAGTATTGAAGAGAAAACACTGGTTTTCCTCCTAAAACCATGAGTCTAGTAGCTGCTCTATTTGACAGCACTACTCCAGAGAATTTTGCTCTTAAGGTTACAAAGAGCAAAGCTCCAAGGGGGTGGGAGGGAAGAGGCCCCAGCACCAGGTCTAGGCATAAGGTAGGCCACTACATTTGACCTTGCTGGTGACTCTGGAGCTTATGAGAATCCCCGAAGCTAACACTGGGAGAATGAAAATGGGCTAAGACGCCCTTTATGAGTCTTCCAGGCTCATGAGAATTCTGCTCTATTCATTGTGTAATTGTAGTTTCTCCCTTCCTCCAGACATTTTTCTCATTTGGAGAAGTGTTGGTTGCTAGGAGACTGAATTGCCTTTTCAAGGAGAGTACTTCAGAGAGAAACAATTCACATGATTTTCTTCTTCTATAAAATAATTTTTTTTAAATATTCGCAATGCATAGTGAAAAAGTCAAGCTTGTACACTTCTTTGTATATTTGTTTTAGCAATCATAGAACCTTTCAATTACTTTTCCCACTGCTTCACAATGCAAGAAAGAAAACAAAAACTGCCCTTTCTATAGTATCTCTTAAGAGAAAATAACATTCCCAGGCTTGTTTCCAGAAATGGTGAGGTGATATCTATTCTGCTTACCTCACAAGGGAACTGTGAGTGAGAAGCAAAAATAATGACATTTATAATGGAAATGGAAATTGCAAAGCACCATCCACCAGAAATAAATTAGCATTGCACCCAACAGCTCATAGTTTTATCCAATCACTTACTCTTACCATGGTTTTCATAAACTTACAAAATCATACAGTCTGAACACATCATTTAATAAATGAAAGAACCACAACTTGGAGAAATGAATAGGTCTCTTAGGTTTCTAACTTCCAGACAAAGATTCCATTATATTGCAGTGACTTCTCAGGGAATGTGAACAAAACTCCTTTAAATATTCGGCTAGCTCTTGTAATCACTGTCAACAACATTTAAACCTTGGATAGAGAGTAGTCAGCATGAAATGACATTTCCTGTCTAACTCACCTAATATGATGCCTGGCACACAGTAGGTGCCCATTAAAGAGTAGTTGTTAATAATGATGATAATATCCTAGCTAACAAGGATCTTTCTTCTCAAATTTCTTGGCCCCTGCTTTAAAAATCCAGATGTAGGAATTTTTTTATTGACCAATGGCAAAATTCTGTCATGTTTGAGAAATCTGCCTATGTTAATTGACAGTCTGAAGCAAAAGAGCTTCCTTTCTTTGTATATCCAAGCAGAAGAAGGGCCACCAAAAGGGGAGTAGGAACAGTTTATTTTACAAAGAAAGATTTTGCCAGGTGTGGTGGCTCATATCTGCAATCCTAAAACTTTGGGAGGTTAGGGCAGGAGGATCATTTGAGCCTAGGAATCCAAGACCAGCCTGGGTAACATACTGAGACTGTCTCTACAAAAAACAAACAAAACTCTATAAAACTATCTGGGCATGCAGGCACATACGTGTAGCCCCAGCTACGTGGGAGGCTGAGGTGGGAGGACTGCTTGAGCCTGGGAGTTTGAGGCTGCAGTGAGCCGTGTTCATGCCATGCACCCTAGCCTGGGAGCCTGGGCAACAGACAAAGACTCTATCTCAAGAAAAAAAAGAAGGAAAGAATTTATAATGAAAGAGTGATATGGCTGGAAGAACCTATTTGATAATTACTATAGATGCTATATTTTTCAGATTATCCATGGCTTTTGTGGAGCCCATACACCTTAGAAAGTGTTCAGCACAGGAGAGCATCCCAGGGGTCCTCTTCTATTAGATGAGGGAGTATTTTAAAAGTACTTAGATGTAGGCAAGCTCCTCGGGGTGGCAACTAGCTTACAAATAGCACCCCACAAGCACACAGAGCCGGTTTCATACTGGCCCAATATCTCCAGACCTGCCGCGGGTCTCAACCCTGGCTGGGCATTAGAACTACCCGGTGAGCTGGAAAAGCTATTGATGTCCGAGCCACTACCCAGGTCAATCGGTCTCTGTTTCTGGGAGGTAAGGGAGGTCTAGACAGATTTTAAAACTCCCTGGATGAATCTAACATGAATCCAGATTTAAGAATAAAGTCCTTAAGGCATTCTGATTTCAGGTTTCTTTGATCTAAACCAAGCACTTGTAGGTCCACAGCACTACCTAAAAGAACTGTGAGATCAAAAGTTTCTCTGCCCATCTAAGAAGAGATTGATAACATCAGACCCTCACTGAATCACCTGCGCTCCTATTTCTGCTCCTCTCTCCCTCCCTTTTTCTCCTTGCCTTACTCTTTCTCTTTGTCCCTTGCTTTCTTCTCTCCCTTGCTCTCATCTCTCTCCTTTTCTGTCTGTCTCCTTACTCTCTCAGTCCTGCTTTGAGAAATCTTCCCCCTCAATATCTCCTTTGATCCCTTTCATTTTCTTCCTTTCTGATAGTTTATCTCAGAAATCCACCTTTCTTACCTTTTTTATTTTTCACTTACTGCTCCATTTTTGTTTCATTTGTGAGACAAACGAAAAGATTATGTGTAACGTGAGGGAGGAGCAGGAGGGCTGCAGGGCAATGACCCAGACATACACATAAAAACGTTGAAAAGAAAAAAGTTCAAAAAGAATCAATGCCACCAACTTTCAAAGCACTTGAAAGCAGCCACAAGTCACATTCCAAATCTCTCTATCCTCCTCTAATTAGACTTTCCTTTCCTTAATCAACAGCATTCAAGAAAATGAAAAACAAAACAAAACAAAAAAACAATAATACAATTTTGTTTTTAATGTAGTTTAATGCTCTTCTCTTTTAATTAAGGGTATGACAACACCGCTGTGCTGGTCTTGGCTGCTTTCAGTATTCAGCTCTGCAGCTCAGTGGCTGAATGCCTGCACCATTGTGGCAGTGGAGAGCTACAGATTGAGAAATTTAAGATCTTGAGGAAAAACTGTTTGGAGGTCATCAAGATTGAGAGTAAAACAATTAGTAATAATAAGTTCTACAGCATGAATTTCTATTTGACATCTCTTGCTCTCTGGAATCTCTTGAGGATCTCCTGCATAGGCCATTTTAGTGAGGTGCTCATAAATCTGTTTAGCTTTATTGAAGATAAAGTGCAGACTAAAACACATTGGTCTCTGTGTCCGTACTCCCATCCCAAGTTCTCCACATATTTGATAGTTCACTCAGCAAGTGTTTGTGCTTATCTCTGCCTCCACTGTCCTCAGTCTCCTGTGCTGGAATTATTCTCCACTTGTTACATTTGCTCCAAGAACAGCCATCTGAGACTGAGGCGAGACTGAGGCTCACATTCTGCACTCATTTTTGCCATCCCTGTCTATTTCTCCCACTACCTCATTTAACCCTGGGAGGAGGGGCTTATGACTTACTCAATGAAAACCTAATTCCTTGAGATTGTTGTAAATATATACAGAAAAGACTTTAGGATGCCAGGATTTATTTATTTATTTATTTATTGGTAAAAGAAAAGGGGAGAGAGTCAGGCTGCTTCAGATTCCCTGGGCTTTTGCCAACTGACCTGGGAACCCAAACACAAGAATGGGAATGTTTCTGGAAAATGCTTTCTGAATTCCAAACAACCAACTTACAGCAAATATAGGGCATAAAGTCAGCATACAACTATTCAGTCAAGAATTGCTGTTCTGGGAGTTGTGAATTGAGGACTGCCTAAGGTGATGGGAATCCAAGTGTGCTGTTTGAATAAATAAAAGACAATTTTGCCTTGTAAAGCCTTCTTAGCCTGTGGGATGCTTAAGTGGTGCTGGCTAAGAATATTTGGAGAATCAACACTGACAGCCTTGGGGATGAGAGAAGTCAAAAGAGAACAACCATACCAGGGAAATGGATGGGTTCCAGCATTTTCCACCTCCCTGGTGTGGGCACTTGCTGCTGCTGTCACCCTGTCCCAGACTTTCCTGTTGCCACCAAAAACTAATTAATAACCTGACTCCTTTCAGGAAACCAAAGATAAAGGAAAATAAATAAAGCAGGATTCAATGAGCTATGAATACAATGTTTAAAAATAATAATCTTGCAAACTAGTTAAAAATAGGTGGAGCAAAGAAAAAATAAGCAAACGTAATAAAAAAGCAAAAGTAAGGCCGGGCGCGGTGGCTCACGCCTGTAATCCCAGCACTTTGGGAGGCTGAGGCGGGTGGATCACGAGGTCAGGAGATCAAGACCAGCCTGGGCAACACGATGAAACCCCGTCTCTACTAAAATACAAAACATTAACTGGGCGTGGTGGCGGACACCTGTAGTCCCAGCTAGTCAGGAGGTTGAGTTAGGAGAATTGCTTGAACTCAGGAGGCAGATGTTGCAGTGAGCGGAGACTGTGCCACTGCACTCCAGCCTGGGCGAAAGAGCGAGATTCCATCTCATTAAAAAAAAAAAAAAAAGCAAAAGTAATATTAAAACAGCTAAAATACTAATTGAAAGAATAAGATTTTAAGTAATTCAGAGTACATTTAAATAAAAATACCATAAAGAATAACTAGTATAGTGAAATAAATGAATATTTACTAAATACTTAATTCTTTTTTTTTTTGAGACAAAGTCTCACTCTATCGTCCAGACTGGAGTGCAGTGGTGTGACCTTGGCTCACTGCAACCTCTGCCTCCCAGGTTCACCCAGTCTCTTGCCTCAGCCTCTTGAGCAGCTGGAACTACAGGCATGCGCCACCATACCCGAGTAAGCTTTTTTTTTTTTTTTTTTTTGGATTTGTAGTAGAGATAGGGTTTTACCTGTGCCCAGACAAATACCTAGTATTTTAAAAGGAAAAATATTCTATATAAATTCAAACTCTGTTAATGAGTATTGTGCCAGAAACAGGCTATCATTATAAATATCAGCTACTAAATGCTTAAAGCTTTTATTTGTTCACCAGCATGCATCAAGGAAACATTAGTCAGCCTGTTGAATTATGAAAATTTTCTCCCTATAATTAAATTATTATAGTACTAATTTAAATAAGTGTATACTTTTTATACCTGTATGTCCTTAAACACATGTTCACTTATATCTAGCTGAACACTAAATGACTGTATTGTAAACAATGCATGAATTCTAAATCCCATAGACCAATGCACATGACAATTTCATTTTGCTTTTCAAGATAGCAAAAAGACTGAGAATAAATCTCATTCACCCATATGAATTTTCTATGCAGGCATTATTCCCTGGTTATCTCAAGCTGAATGGTTAATGCTATTTAATTTTAATAGCCTGCTCAATTTTAAATCCTACTTGCAGAATGTGTACTCTGTTTATTCTATTTCATGCTTGACTTGTCTATATATCTGGGGAAAATTTTTATTTTGATTTGCATTCAGAATTTTTAAAAAATTGCAACTGGAAACCACTAATATCTGAAAGTACAACCAAATAAATCTTCTCTCATTCATAGCACCCAGGAAAGCCAAGATTGGCATGAATGAATATGTTTTCCAAGCCTTGGCTTTTCTTGGGATCAAGAAGATTTTGCCTTGTATTTTTGCACATACAGAAATAAGAACAAAAAGCACAAATATATATTCTATTTTTGCACTAAGTTTTAGGCTTCTTATACAACTTAGAAATATTTATCTATCCATCTGTCTATTGTCAGACTCCAGTGCCACTAAAGGAGCTACACTGAGCAGAACGTCAACTATGTTTTTAATGGCCATTAAACGAAGTCTCAAAAGTGAAGATATCTAATCAGGTCCAATTCCTGGAACAATGTAGAAAAGATGGACCTAAGAAACTAAAATTGAAGTGTCTTTTTCATGGATTTAGTGCAAATTCCCTATAAGAAATTGATAAATTTCACTACGGACTGGTTGCTAGGATACCTCTCAAAATCTATTAAAGTTAGCTCTTTTCTTTAAAGGTCTGGGCAGGGTTTCCATTATTTCAAAATGACTTTGAAAATCATGATGGGTGTTCCATCTAAGTGAATGAAACAGGTAAATGAATGACCCTTAAAAAAAAACGATTACCAAGATTCTAAAAAGTAATGAGGCGCTCTCATAATGATATATTTAAAAGTTAGCTTTGTCAAAGAGGTTCAGATTTTCAGATCTGAAAGGAAGAAATAAGAATCAAATGTGAAATGGACAATGTAAAGTTCCTTGGGGGTAGTTAAAGGCCTACTGTTGCAAAAAGCAAGGGACAGAGTTTACATTTACAGAGGGTGTGTTGTTTGCCACTTACCATCTTAAAAGTCTTTTTTCTCTGGAACTGAAAGTAGCATGGATGCTTCAAACATTTCACATTTTGAATTTCTGTCAATTGGTGAAAATTTGGTAAGCACTCAGGAGTGTTCATATCCGTTTCTGTTACAAGAAAGCAGACTGGGGTAAAAAAAGATGAATGAGTTCTAGAAAGGAAGCTAGGAGCATGACGCCTGAACTAAGGACACAGAGTGAATTCTTTGATATTTTGATATTCACATCTCTGGAACTTCATCACATATGGCTGTTTTCCTTATCTCTTTTAATAAACTATGGATAAGAATTCTGAAATCAAGAGTGATTTGTATCACCAAAAATGAGAACTTTGATGTCAATATTACCCAAAGTGATCTACAAATTTAATGTATTCCCTATCAAAATCCCAATGTTTTTGCTTAAGCAGAAAAAAAATCCATCCTAAGATTTGTATGAAATCTCAAGGGACCCAGAATAGCCAAAACAATCTTTAAAAAAACAACTTCGGAGATTTCACACTTCCTGATGGCCAAATGTATTACAAAGGTATAGTAATCAAAATAGTGTGGTACTGGCATAAAGGGACATATAGACCAGGGAACAGAATAGGAAGCATAGAAATAAGTTATCCATATGTGGTCAAATAATTTTCAACAAGGCTGCCAAGACCTGTAAATGGGGAAATGACAGTCTCAACAAATGGTGTTGGGAAAACCAGATATCCATATGCAAAAGAATAAAGTTGGACCCTTAAGTTACACCAATACAAAAATTAAATGGATTAAAAACTTAAATGGGTACAAAATGGATTAAAAACATAAATTGAAGAGCTAAAACTATAAAACCCTTAGAAGACGACATAGGAGAAAAGCTTCATGACCCTGGATTTGACCATGATTTCTTGCATCTGACACCAAAAGCACAGGCAACAAAAGTACAAATAGGCAGATATAACCACATACAAATTAACCATCGTGCATCAAAGACACAATAAACGGAATGAAATGGCAACCAATGAAATGGAAGAAAATATTTGCAAATCACATATCTGATAAGAGTTTCATATCCAGAATAGATAAGAACTCTTACAACTTAGCAATTTAAAAAAACCAAACAACATTATTTAAAAACGGACAAAGGACTTGAATAGAGATTTCTCCAAAGAAGACATACAAACAGACAATAAGCACTTACAAATATGCTCAGCACTACTAAACACTAGGGAGATGCAAATTAAAACCATGAGATACAGCCTCATACCCATAAGGATGGCTACTATCAAAGGGAAAGCAACAACAGCAACGAAAACCAAAAAAAAGGAGGTGCAACACGTGGGAGTTGCTACCCGGGCAGAGTCCAGGTTGGAGTTGGAACCAGTCCAGATTGGAGTTGGAACCGTGGAGATGCTGAAGGAAACCCGTCTTCCCTAGCATTCCGTAATGCACCTGTCTGCATGGAATGCAGTTGAAGGTTGTGCGGTGCCGGTCCCATGGGGCACTTCTGCCCGAGGTCCTCCAGTCTCAGTGGCCACTGCTAGCCAGCTCCCTCTGGCTTTTTAGGGACCCCCGTGTCACCCCTAAAGAAGGCTTCTGCTCTGCTGGAGCCCAGATGGAAGCTGGAGTGGCTGACTTCACTTGGGTGGGGGAGAGAGGTATCATCCTGGCTTCTGATTCAGCAGCTCGTGAATTGTGGGACATGGATGAGAATGAGCCACTTATCGTCAGCAAGTTCTGCAAGTATGAGCATGGTGACATTGTGTCTACCCTCAGCATTCTCAGCTGTCAGCAGCAGCAAAGACTTCAGCATCAAGGGTTGGGACCTTGCTCGGTAGGTGGCACTGAATTCATACCAAGCTCATGCTGGGCAGGTCACCTGTGCTGCTGCCTCTCCCCACAAGGACTCTGCTTCTTTCCTGCAGTGAGGACAGTAGGATTTTATTCTGGGATACTCTGTGCCCCAAGCCTGCATCACAGGTGGGCTTGGGACAGGAGGAAGAGGATGAGAGAACTGAAGGCAACGGGAAGGGAGGTCGGAGGGGGAGGACAGGGTGGGGTTACCTACCAGGCTCTGGAAAGATCAAGGACATTGACAAAAAGAGAACAGATGTACCATCACAGAAAAGATGAGGGTAAAAAAATACAACAAACAAATAAAACAACAGGTTACAAGACTGGACATGAGGAGATACTAACCCCTTAAGGAAAAGAAGTCTCATTAGAGGGTTAGAAACATTAAAAAACTTTTTTCACTTTATCCTATGAGGAGAATATTTCTGAAATTTCTGCTTACGTTTATATAAAATTGGGCTGAGGATTTTTTTAAACTTAAAGTTGGTAGCAGCCTTTGATTGGGATATTTTCACCTGTATATGTCTTTCTACCTTTAATAAAATAGTGTGTATGTTTTATTTCAGAAGATATCAAAGACCACATCTTGATTGGGCCACACAATCAAATCAGAAGAATGTTCCAGTTTATTGAATTTGTCTCATTATTTAAGATGAAGAAAATTAACCAAGGAGAACTTAGAGCTCCATCCACCAGCTGGATCTTTGATGAAGGGAAGTGAAGTGAGGATTCTGCACAGGTGTGTAGTAGCTGGTGGAGTAAGCACCCTGCAGGTGCAAGTCATTACCACAGACGGGCAGGGATGCTGCAAAGGCATTCCCCCATTGTGTTGGGAGAATTCCCAGACACCCCTCCAGCTCTCTCTAAGATGGAAAAATGGGGAACTATGTAGTGCATGCACCATCCAGGAAGAATCCTAAGTCACATTTACCCTGAAAAGCATGCTTCTGTCCATCAATATCTTCTACCCTATGGCTGAGGCTTGGGGGCAGGTAGGGAACCGTATGGCTGGTGATATTTATATTTTTCTTTATTTACCAAGAATCTTGTAAATGGAACTCTTTCTTTTTTATATGTCAGTGTTAATAAGTGTAGACCTCAGAGATTTAAAATGAACTATCTGCAAATCTGTGACGTTACACTAGAATAATTTATCATCCCCTCAAATCCAAGTCTCACTTAAAAGGTGATAAACAGAAAGTACTTAAAGGAATACCTTACATTTTTCATCCATAATTCAAGTGAAATGATAGTGTAATACTAACACATTAGCTGTCCTTTATACATGTTAATCAATAATGCAGCTTTATTATCAAAAATTGATGTAAGTCTCAGTAGTGAACAATTTTAAAATAGTCTAAATGTGAAAGGCTTCAGCATTCTAATTATTCACAGACAGGCACGTTAATGTATTCCACAACTAAATGACAATATATACATTCAAGTTTAAGTTTATAGTCAAATATAAGGTTACAATTATGTCAAGTCTTAGAAAAATTATTTTTATTTTATAGGACTTCTAACCTATGTATCTCACACTTCTGTTACTAGATAAAATACATTTTGCTGGCTAGAATAGACTTATATAGACTTATACTTAGAAAATTCCATTTAGAGTTACATAATTTAATAAAGTTTGATTAAATGAAATAGCAAAATCTGTGATGTTACAAAGTGACAAAATGTAAAACTAAAACTATGGCACATCTGAAAATCAGGAATGATTTGTTTTGCCCACATTATAATTCCTGTATACCAGAATAATAATGTATGTTATGTCATAATTTTTCATAAATGATTTTTCAAAATTATTAACAATTTTAAATAAATATGTGCATATATATATACATATATGCATATATATGTGTGTGTGTATATATATATATATATATATATATGTTTTGTATATAGTTCCACAACTTTCCCAACTGAAATAACTAAAAGAAATAAAAACAGAAAAAAACCTGCCTCTGTGCTGGAAGGAGGGAAAGATAACATGTCAATAAGTGTTTGTCGAATGAGTGAATGAATCATGCAAAGATCTAATACCTTATTAAAATACTACAGGAGATAAGCTTCCATAGCTAGGACCCAGAAATAAAGGAACCAGAGTTACTTTCATTGTATCCGGGGATTATCCCTAAGCTGTTTCTCTCAGCATTTTGAGCCCATGTTGCTAATAGTTGGACATCAAATTTTTCAAACACCAGCAGAGGACAAGGAGCAGCTGACATTCTGACCCCAGTGAAAGTGGACTCTGGTACTTTCATTCAGTCACAGCCTACCTCAGGCTGTCTTGTTTCTTATTCCTCACTAATAGTCCCAGTCGTATGAGCACTTGAGATTATTTTCACTCCATCCTACTTCCCTGTAGCTCCTATGGCCTCCCACCCTCTCACGGACATTCATCATTATTTTGCTCTTGCAACATTCCCTCTCTTGGCCACACTCCAATGTAAACGATTTACTGTAATACATCTCCACCTTCACACCTCATACAAATGAAATGAAAAATCCTACAAGTAATTCCCAAGGAAAACAGTATCTTCATTCACTTCTAATGCCACCAAAGGTATTGGAAGCAATATTATTAATTGCGATTGTCGTTGCAAATAGCTTCGAAGAGGATAGTAGACAGCCAAGAATTTTTATTCAAATAGCTGTTTTCATTCATAAAACAATCTACTAAATGATAATGTCATACTTTTTGGCAACATCAGTACTCATGGGCTCCCCTTTTAAGAATATTCTCTTACATTTGACCTACTCAGTACAGGACAATACTTCTTAAAAAGTTTGATGATTATTTTTCTTTTGTATTTTTTTTTTTTTTTTGAGACGGAGTTTCGCTCTTGTTACCCAGGGTGGAGTGCAATGGCGCGATCTCGGCTCACCGCAACCTCTGCCTCCCGGGTTCAGGCAATTCTCCTGCCTCAACCTCCTGAGTAGCTGGGATTACAGGCACGCACCACCATGCCCAGCTAATTTTTTGTATTTTTGGTAGAGACGGAGTTTCACCGTGTTGACCAGGATGGTCTCGATCTCTTGACCTTGTGATCCACCCGCCTCGGCCTCCCAAAGTGCTGGGATTACAGGTGTGAGCCACCGCGCCCGGCCTCTTTTGTATTTTTTAATCAACAGAAACTGTACTGATTTTTATTTGCTTAAACAAAGGTATTTTTCCATATTAAAAATCATTTTACCATAGTGTTAGAAGACACCATACTGGAGGTACTTGTAGTGAGACAACATTCTGCATATTAACCCTGTGTTTTTCTCTCCTCCACTTCCTGACCCTTTCCCTCATCAGTCAGAGGCAATCATGTTGCCTGGGAGAGAATTAAGATTGTTAGAGCAGGAATTTAAGGAGAAAGAAACTATCCAAATATTATTTTTGAAGTAGAAACTAGGGTTTTAAGATTCAAAAGAGAAGCTCCAAGGAGAACAGAGCAGAGAGTTTATAACCTTTTCAAAAGGAAAGAGTCAGCCAAGAGTCAGCGCCACCCCTTGGAAACATCAAGAAGCCCAGCCAACACCTACAATCCATCCCTTGCCATTCCTGTGAGCTCATGATCATGACCCTGGCAGAAAAGCTACAAGTTTCTTCTCATGACTTTCCTATTAATGCCTTGCTCACGTTGTTGCCTATACATTGACCATTGCTCACTCAACAGAAGCAAACTTCTCACCATCCTTCACCCTCTATCCTGCCCTGAAACGTTGATGAGCTGAATTGCCATAGATATGTATCCACTTCTGGGGGCATTCAAATGCAAGTCCCCTCTATCTGTAAGAAACAATGTGGCTGCCTATAAAATAGAAAAGTCAAAGTAATGGTAGCTTAAGGAAGATAGAAGTTTATTTCTCTATGATGTAATAGATGTCTAAAGGTGAGCAGTCTAGAGCTGGAATAGCAGCATTGAGTTCATAATGACCCTCTGCATCCCTGCTGCCTTATCCTAACACTGCCTTCCATTTTCAGGGTCACCTCTTGTCCCAAGATGGTGGGACAAGCTGTCACATTTATGTGCTCCAGCTGTCACATTTGCTTTCCTGACAGGAGAATGGGTGAATGCCCACATTTCCCAGCTGAGCCAACAACTTTAAGCAAACTTTCTGAAACTCCCACACAACATTTCTGATTAAATCTCACCGGCTAGGACTTGCCCTCAAGGCCACACATAACTGAATAAAAGTCTGAGAAATACAGCATTTTAGGTGAATACATCCCCTGCACCTTCCCCACTGACCCCTGCCAAAATAATAATTATAAATAAAGTGAAAGAGGAGAATGCTTATTGGAAATTAACTCACCCTACCATATGTCTCTCTCCTCAAAAAAAAAAAAAAAATAGAGCTGGGTCTTTGAAAGAGAGTTGCTGTGGAATTGAATTCACAGGTACATATCTGGGGGAGGACTAGATAATGGGGAAAAGTCATCCTTGTTTCATAAGAAATATATAGGTACATAACCAAGTAATTAAGGTTCCATTAAGATTTATAAATGGCAATTAACAAAGTCAAATATTTCAAGTGTGTTATATATAATACAATTATCTATGTTATATAGAAAGATAAAGATGTATATGATTATATAAAATATAAATTATATTAAAAATAAACATGTAGTAAAATATATGCAAATATATGTATATAAATTTTGTGGGGGAAAAATAGTCTGTGGGAAGATATGGAAACACATTTGTAAGGGAAGCCTGAAATAACACAGATGCCTCTTCCAAGGCTGTGTGGTCCTCTTCTCCGTGAGTGCCCAACACGAGATTCACCAGAAACTGGATAATGTCTAGAGACACCTTGATTTGCACCTAAAACAAAAAGAGCCATTTTACCAAAGCCCTTGGGAGAGACGGGTGTCCTAGAGTCTAGAACTGCTTAAGCAGCTTAAGCTAGAAAGTAGAGCAAAGAACCTTAAAAGACTTAACCATATGCTGGTTTCCACCATAAAAGACAACCAGCATCAACCAAACATGATGGCAATTAATATATCGGACGAAATAATAGCTAATATTCCTAGAGTGTTTACTATTTGCCAGGCCCTGTAATGACCACTTTACTCAATAGGCACAACAACTCAGCGGGGCTAGACTATTATCATCCCTGTTCCACCAGTGAGAAAACTGAGAAACAGAAAAATGAAGCCACTTGTAGATGAGGACATTGCACAATGAATCAGTGTCAGGGCCAAGAATAAAACCAGGGTCAGTTGCTCCGCTCTGAAGTATACCGTCGTCTCTTCCAGACATCTGATCAGAATAAAAGATTACATGATATCATAGAATCATCAGGATGGTGCTGAAGATGAACAAACTGAAATGTCTGAAAGTTTTTAAGAAATTCAAAGGCTGTATGAATTACAAAGTATGATGCTAGAGATGCCAACCAAATATTGCTTTTCTGAGGGGTGGGCCATTTTTTTATTTCATTTTCAGAAATTTCCAGTTGATACTTTTTATCACTACAAATGATAGCTATAAAGGAAGGCTACATGAAATGCATGTCAGTCCTTGTCTTTAATAAATTCAGTTTACGATCAAACCACAAGACAAAATAAGTTTATCCCCAGGGGATCTCTCAACTCAGTGCAGATTATAGAAGTTGCAGTTTTGTATCCAAACAGGTGAAATGTTTTTACCACTGACCTTCAGATCATCCTCACTTACCTGAATTTCTGAATTTCAGACAGAAATTAAGCAAGGATGTGATGTATACTCTATTTACTTATTTATATATTTCAAAGCTAAATTTTTCAGAAATGCAAACACTATCTTTGTTTGTTTGTTGAGACAGGGTCTCACCTGTTGTGGACTGCATTGGAGTGCAGTGGTTCAATCATGGCTCACTGAACCCTCAACCTCCTGGGCTCGAGTGATCCTCCCACTTTAGCCTCCCAAGTAGCTGGGACTACAGGCTTGTGCTACCATGCTTAGCTAATTAAAAAAAAAAAAAAAAAAAAATGTAGAGGCTGGGTCTTACTATATTGCCCAGTCTGGTCTTGAACTTCTGGGCCCAGCCAATCCTCCTGCCTTGCCCTCCCAAATTGCTGGGATTACAGGCAAGAGCCATCATGCCGAACTGACACTATCTTTAAAGCATAAGCTACATATACATATTAAAAAGAGCAGTACAAGGTACAGTTTGTTCAAATAAGAACATTTTCCAAAGGTCTACTTCTTGAAAAACTGAACAGTACAAATGCTGTGAGAATGTAACTCGCACTTTCTAAATTCAGCTTAATCATATTAATGTATCTTCCAAATCTATGAGTTCACTGTTAAATGTTAATTACATTTTAAATTCATAAATGTATAAATTAACCTTGTTAAAATTACTTTCAAAACCCCATTAATAATTCATTCAATAATTTACTTTTGTTATAAAAGTTTAAAAATTCAAATCAGATCACTGAAGGTGATTCTTCCAATTTCACAATTATTAAAATTTCTGACTTCAAATATCTAACAAAATAAGTGAGTACCAACCAACACATTGGTGAATAAGATAGCTCTGTTATTTTGCAGCTTACATTGTATTGGGTGAAACAGACAATAAAAATAATAAAACATATTAAAGAGCAACAAGTGAAAAAAATAGAGTAGAAATAGGGGATAGCTAGGGACTACTATGTGATTTAGCTGGGAGGGTCACAATTTTAAATCAAGCAGAAAGCACACCCATTCCCCCTATTCTAAGGTAGAGCAGTCCAGTAAACTTCCGTTTTTACAAAATTAAACTATGATTTATGACTCTTAAGTATTAATATTTCTTCCTTTTTTTTTTTTTTTTTTTTGTTGTTGTTGTTGTTTTTGAGACAGATTCTCGCTCTGTCTCCAGGTGCCGGGCTGGAGTGCAGTGGCGCGATCTCGGCTCACTGCAACCTCTGCCTCCCGGGTTCAAGCAATTCTCCTGCCTCAGCCTCCCAAGTAGCTGGGACTACAGGTGTGCACCACCAGGCCCAGCTAATTTTTGTATTTTTCAGTAGAGACAGGGTTTCACCATGTTGGCCAGGATGGTCTCAATCTCTTGACCTCAATCTCTTGATCCACCTGCCTCGGCCTCCCAAAGTGCTGGGATTACAGGCGTGAGCCACCGCGCCCGGCCAAGTATCAATGTTTCTATTTGATATGCTAAAATAATTAGGTAACAAATTATTCTCATGTAGAATTTCTGGTTTTCAGCTTTCTAAATTCTCCTAAAGAAGTTGCAGGAGAAACTTCCCCTGACCAAGTTAAGAAGGAAGAGTCATATTTAATCAAAATATTGCTATCTATTGCTATGCTAATAAGTTTATTAACCAAGAATGAATTTATACTAATTATATGGAGAATCGCTGGAACCCAGGAAGCAGAGGTTGCAGTGAGTCAAGATTGTGCCACTGCACTCCAGCCTGGGCAATAAGCAAGGCTGTCTCAAAAAAAAGAAAGAATATATATGTATATATATATATTTTTATTACATAATTTCCTATATATATATATATATATACACACACACACTGTTTTTTTATACATATAGAAACCCTTCTTCAGCATCTATGAGGGTGATAAGATTTTATTTATTTATTTAGAGAAGGAGTCTCACTTTGTTGCCCAGACTGGAGTGCAGTGTCGTGATCTCGGCTCACTGCAGCCTTGGCCTCCCAGGTCCAAGCAATTCTTCTGCCTCAGCCTCTCAGGTAGCTGAGAGGCATGAGCCACCACATCCAGCTAAATTTTTTTTTTTTTTTTTTTTTTTGGTATTTTTAATACAGACAGGGTTTCCCTACGTTGGCCAGGTGGGTCTCAAATTCTTGACCTCAGGTGATCCACCGCCTTGGCCTCCGAAAGTGCTAGGAATATAGGCGTGAGCCACCGGGCCTGGCCAAAGACGCTCATACTTTCTACCTTATCTAAATCAATATAGCTAATTAACTTATTTCCTAATTGTAAACCATCCTTGTATTCTTAAACTTCACTTGGGTATGTGGCTTGATTCTTCTATTAAACTTTACTAATAACTTTTGCATCCGTAAGTGAGATGAAACCATGATTTATTTGCTCTTTATTAGATTTGGGTCTTTGTTTTATTAACATTTAAAAACACACAAAAGATTTCCTTCTTTATTATCTAGGTCCTAGAACATTTTCAAGTCATTGGAATTATTTCAGGATTCTATTCTGAAGCTCTTTGGGTTTGGTGATGAATGTGTTAGTGGTGGTACGGTTGGTTGTCTTTGACAGCTTCATTTTCTTTATGGCAATTAATCTGTTTATGTTTTCTGTATCTTTTTGAAATAGCCATAGGCTATTTTTTCTTTATAACTAATCATTTTGTTTGGCTTTTAAAATATAATGGCATGGAATTGGACACAGCTCTTTTAACTATTATTTACTTCCTTCCTCCCTTTGTTTCTATTATTTATACTTTTGTTTAATTGGTTCATCTAGTTTTACCTATTTTTGTACCAAAAAATCAGTTTTTAGATTTACTATTTTTGCTTATTTCACTAACTCCTTGCTAATTCCTTTATTCAAAAGAAAAATGTTTTATATATATACAAATATATATATATATATGTATATATATATATTTGCAGTTGGTTGAGAAAATCTAAAGTGAGGAAATAGAAATCCAGAGTTTGATTATAAAAGTAAAGAAATGCTTATGTTCCTAGAGGGAAACATTAGAGTTTTTATAAAGAGGCAGTATTACAACCTATTCGTATGTTGATGACACTCATTTAGGAGAGAGGGAAGGAATTCATGGTACAGAGAGAATGGGTTTAATCATGGGAGCGAGGTCCTTGAGTGGGCAAGAGTATATGGCAACAACTGCATAGAAGGCATTGTTCTGAGGCAGATTGCTCATCCTTTGTAACATCAGGAAAAAGGCATTAACTATGAAAATGTGTATTTGGTCATCATTGATAGTCCACTTGAGATATGTGGTTACAGACCCAAGAATGAGTCCAGTCAGTGGAGTTGCTTTTCTTTGGTAACATTTTATAGCTTGACTACTACACTCAAGCTATAATGGAATGGGCAGTGGAAGAGATCTAGGCTTAACAGTGGTTAGGGCTTAACAGTGGTTAGGGGGTCTGTCAAGTAGGTAAAAGGGCACATGCATGAAATTCTGCATCTTTCATAGGGTTCATGAACACATTACAGTAGATGAAATCAATGCATCTAGGGCATTAAGGGCAGTGTGGAGCAGGGAAACACTTTTTAAAATGCCTTTCAGAATTTGATACATATACCTAACTTGAATACAACAGCTGAAGCTTTGCTAGACAGGTTGTAGGGGCTTTCTCATCTCCTTGTACTATTAATTTCCTCTTGGCCTTTGGGGATGGAACATCATCCACCTCTGATTTTTCTTGTTGGAAGGCATTTTAGAATCTCTCAGAAATGCAAGTGTAGTGTTCTTTTTTCTTTATTTAAGTTTACAAAATACATGCTTATAGAAAATTAAAACATAGAAATATGTAAAACCAACCATGAAAGTTCTTTCATAATTATGCTTCCTAACAGAGCCACTGTTAGTAATGTAGTGTTACTTATTGTATTTTAGAGCATCAAGTTGTTCACAAAAATGCTTGCACTTTTTTTTTTTTAACCTAAAAGTTTGGAAATCTTGCCCTAATAATCCAGACATCCCTCACTCTCTTAATGAATACTTAGAAACAAATTACATCAAGGTACCATTTATTAAACCAGTCCCTTATTGGCAGGCCATTTAGGCTAGTTTTAAGTATGAAAGAACAAAGGCGCAATGAATTTGCTTGTGTACACTTGTCAGATTATTCCTATTAGGCAGTTTCCTAGAAATGAACTTAGGCCAAAAGGTTCAGTTTCAATAAATCCTGGAAAACTACATTCCTAAGGGCTGTGACAATTATACTCCCACCTATAGCATGCAAGATGGGTAATGTAATTAGAAATGCTCGTTCAAAATCATGGTATAACTTTTTAATTTGGAAAATTAAAACAATTCTTCTTATAACTGTGTTTTCTAATTATAGAAGGTGACGTCTGACAAATCTTCACTAAAGGGGAATCAGGATCCCAGGGAAGGATTGATAAAACTTGTATTTACCAAAAGGAGGAATCAGTATTAGAAACTTTAGAACTTCTTTATAAAATCTTCACAAGATTGTAGCTCTTGCTTTCATTTTAAATAGCTGCACTGGTATATCCAGAGTTATTTTCCCCAAGTTTCAATACCAGTACTGGTATCCTACTAGTTGTGGAATAAAATCCATACTTGTATGAGCTTTCCCCACCACAAACCAGCTTTACTCCCCATTATTCAACAGTAGCAAATTCTTTGTACCGGAACACACTGAACACTTTCTTTGTGTCTGGTTTCATCACTTTATGACTCATCTTAGAATATTCTTTTCCATCTTCGTCCCCTTCATTTCAAAGTCATCTCCAATGCCACTTACTCTATGAAGTCTTCACAATCCTTCCTGAGAAAAATGGTCTTATCCCTTGTGTTCCCCCAGCATTTCACCTGCACCTCCAATACAGAATATCTATAAACTACCAAACTGAAAGTCTTAGAGGATAGACACATCTTACTTGTCTATTTCCTGAACGCTATCTAGTGCAGAACTTTGTAGGACATATACTCAAAAACTGTTTTTGGAATAAACATACATAAGACTTCAAATATTTTAATCTCAAATTATTAGTCACAGATATTAGTTTTTAAAGGATTTTAAAAAAACTACTGCCCCCCCATGTCCTGTTATAATAATCAGTTTTCATACATTTTTTTAAAAAGGGGGTATTCTAATAAGACTGTCAAAATATTATATCTAGAATAGTTATGTTCAATAAATCTACATTTGCTTGATATCCGCATCTTCCTAGTATCACAAATTGTTTTAGAAATAAAAACACGGGGGTAGGGGACAGGGGACAGTTTATTGTAAAGTATGAAGCAGCAATGATTGAAGCAAGTGAATTTCTGCTTTATACTCCCAGCCAGAGCACAAAATGACTGGATATCCTCATCAATGCCATGTTTTAAAAAAAAGAAAAGAAAGAAAGAAAATTCCACATTCATTAAAATCTCTTTCTCTTGATAATTTCTGGTTTCCAGCTGACTGGATGAGTTTCTTCTGTCTAAAAATAGAAACGTAAGTTAAAATAAATTATTATTAGTTTGCTTCATGTGTAATAGGCTTCCTTTCTAACAAAAATAGGTATCTAACATTATTCATTGGCATTACACACTTAGCAGTTTTTTGACAATTTTGGGAAAAGTTGATAAACTTCTGGCATTATCCAAGTCTAATAACAGATGGATGGATTCATTATCATTAGTTTGTAGTTTTTCATCTAAAATAACATTTCCATTTGGATATTCTAACACCAAAGTTTATGATTCTCAAATTAATTTGCATAGCAATCTATTTATTTGCTATTCTTGGAGCAATATTTCCCAGCAACTACAACAAAGAAAGCTGGGGTAAAATTAAAGCCATCCATGAATTCACTGGCATCAGTGAACAATATAGAAATCGATAAATAGACATTATTCAAGAAGACAAATATCTTAAATATTATGAAATTATTTTTCCTTCTGATAATTAAACGAGAATACCTGCCAAATTGGTACAGCTGTTTTACTTAACGAATGTGAAACAGAGAACTTACGGCTGTGTCATCCTCTCTGTATACTTTAATGGTTTTATCAGCTTCAGCTGTTAGCAATCGACTTTCAGATTGATCAAAAGCACAAGCAAATATTCCTGATTCACTGTCCAAAGACCCAGGTTGCACAGCTGCATGAACTCTCTGAAAATTGTAGCCAGTTCTCCAGTCCCAAAGATGCATGGTGCCATTGTCAGCTTAAAGGGAAAAAAATCTAGTTACACCTGGTATCCCTTCAGCAGTACAGCTTGACAAACATTTATTAGGCAATATTAGCCCAGCACCAAGGCAATACTACAGTTACAGAAATACATACGACACAGGCACTCAGCCTTCTCTTAATGTTAGTTTGTCTCCTTTCATTTGCGCTGGGTTCAGAATTTATAGATCTTACAGACCTTAAAAAGCACCGCAAAGTCTGACATCCAATTTCAGAATACCAAACAAAATTTTAGGCAATTCCCAGTATACATCCCTGAGATTCATTAGGTGGGAACTCAAAGAGAACTAAATTATGACATATACTACATGTATTATGAATATGCATGAACACACATAGTAACATGCAAATATACCCTAATCAGGCGAGTGCTGCTATAATACTTAAGTGTCACAGCTTAGAAGCATTACAAATGTTTATTCATCATTAAAAGAAAAAAATAAGAAACCAAACATATTTATTGTAAAAATCTTATTTTACCTCCAGATACAAGTACTCCATCAGAATTTACTGTCAACGTGTTAATAATAGCATTATGACCAGAAAGATTTTGAATGAAACTTCCATCAGGGAATTTCCACTGCTTTATGTTATCTGGAGAACCAGATGCAAATGTGTAACTGAAATAATATTAAAAAGGATTAATGACAAAGTAAACCAAGTTAAATAAAGTGGGGTAACAGAACACAAGATACTATGTATGGCATACTCTATGATATGTAAAAAGCATGAGATAAAAACAGTGGAATGAAATTTCATTTGAATACATTTCAAATGTCCATGATTAAAATATGACACAGAAACACTGTAATAAAGCTTATTATAGTTATATTTTGCATGTGCACTCAATTATTTATGTATTCAGCAAAATACTGTCATATCAAAATGTAAAAATATTAAAACATTCGTTCAAAGTTAAATCAGGTTTTCAAATTTTTAACAGTATATTTTAAGTCCTAGATGAATGTTTTATTCTCCTTTCATTTCCTTAATGCTCTGCAGTAAGCTAGAACAACAAATGTGCAAATGCCCTATTTCACACGAAGGGCAATGCGAATGCAACTCTTATGGAGGGAGGGAGAGTAAGAGAGGAACAGCGAGAAAGGGAGAGAAGGAAAGGAATAGAGGGCAAGAGGAAGAGAGAAAGGGAGTGAGGAGAGGAGAAACGGGAGGAAGAAAGACAAGCAAAAGAAGGAAGAAGAGAGGAGAAAAGGGTATGGAGAGTGGAAAACAGGGAGAAGGAAGGGGAAGAAGGGATATGAATATAACCAGGAAAGTGTCAGGGTGATCTGATACAACAAACAATAGTAGTGATATTATGTTCCACCTCCTGGGATACTCTGACTATACTGTTCAGATTTCTTATTTCTCTTTCTACATATATTAACTTCCTCCTTAAGAATTAAACCATTCAATGAATGTCTCAGTGTCCAATGTCATTTATGTCCAAAACATTAAGCCCAGTCACTAATATCTTTTATTTTCACAAGCGGCATTTAATCATGATTTATTTACATTGTCTCATTTGACATTATTTATGTGTTATCAAGTAGAAGGCTTTCCTCATGTTTTATAGGACATAAAGCAAAACAGTGCGTAAGGAAAATAAAAGAAACACATGTTCCTACGTGGCACAGGCCTAGAAATGACGGCAGCTAAATGACTGCCAAAAAGCAGTGCTGACACGAGCATCTCAGCATTATACTAAGAACTGAAGAAAAAAGAGAAGCTAATTAGGAAAATACACTTACTGTCTTGGATGTAAAACGACAGCCCTAACTGATTTTTTGTGATTTGTTAATGTCACTCTTGTTTTTCCAGCCACCAGATCCCATAATCGAATTGTAGTATCATGGCTTCCTGTAATGGAAATACATATATCCCTCAAAACATAGACCAGAAAAAATAATGCAAAATTAAATAAAACACAAAGCATTCTTCCAAAACACGTATGTTCTAAATGAAAGTCTTATCACTTGGAAATTAGTCTTGGCTAATTTCTTCATAGTTCCAAATGTTTAGGTTGATTTTAATTCTTTAAAAAATTACAACAATTGCTTCGCTGTCAACTGAACAGCTAGAACAAATGCAAATAACAAATAAAACAAATATATGATTTTATACCCTCGTGAAAGGGAAAAACTCCAATGACTTTTTAAGTTAATAAAATACAGGCACAGGAATTATTTTCTAGTATTAAAGATCCAACTTTATTTAGAGCAAAACAAGATTCAAATCAGTTCTAAAGGTTCTAAAGGTTACTAGTCTCAAGGTATTTTGTCTTCAACTTCAATTTCCTAGAAAAATAATTTTGACACTGTAAAATAGTAAACTGCTCGTAACACAGTATTCTAGTCAGACATTACAGGATACTATGTATGGCATACTCTATGATATGTAAAAAGCATGAGATAAAAGCAGTGAAATGAAATTTCATTTGAATACATTTCAAATGTCCATGATTAAAATATGACACAGAAACACTGTAAACACAATACAAAGCACGAGTCATCTGACTATTAAACGTATATGTATAATACCATGGATTCTGTTATGAATATGCTGTAAACTTGAAAAGTATTGATCATACCTGTAATAATTTGTGGTTCTGCAGCCTGACATCTCACTGTAGCAACTGCATTTGTATGTCCAGATAATGTGTGTACGCTGGCTTTAGTTCTCACATCCCAAATCTATAAAAACAAAAGACATAATATAATGAAGAAAATGCTTTAAATCAAAGATAATGATTTATAAACTGGAGGAAGAATATAAATAGGAGACAGCTTGCAAGAATTTTAAAAAGCTGAAAGATCAGGGTACTGAAAGTCTAAGAATGGGTATGATGGGACTACTTCTGGACTACTGAATGAAAGAACTAATGGACAATAGTTGTGGTTACAGAACAGAATGTGAGAATGTCACATTTCAGAGGAACGGCACTAACAACACTAACACGATGACGCCATAGAAATGAAGACTAAGGTGGAAAAATAACGCAAGTTAAAAAACTTAGGGACTAGGGTATTGATGACTCAAGATAACTATCTTTAATTGTCTATCAATCAGTTAAAGACTCTCAAACCGAACGTGCACATTACAAGATGCAGATATTTACAGATAAATACACAAATCTATCCCGTTTACCCGTGCAGTTGAATCTCGACTACAGGTTACCAACACATCGATTGTCGGGTGCAAATCCAAACCATACACTGCACTTAGATGTCCATGATAATGCCTTATAACCTAAAGACAAAGCAGGAAAGTTAAAACTTCTAGAATTAGAAAGATAACAGTGGTTCATAACATTTTAAATCCTTAACTCCGAGTTTACCTTATTGTATTCAAGATCCCAGCATTTTACTTGTTTGTCTTCTCCACAAGAGAACAGGTATGGGCTTCTTGTGCTTACTATCACGCCCCTCACAGTACTAATATGCCCAGTCAATGACAGTTTTAATTTGCCACTAGCCAAGTCCCAGATCTGCAATCAAAGAATATTTGATTTTTTTTTTTTTTTATTTTTTTTTTCTTTCGCTGGTTATTGCAAAGCAAATTTTTAGAATCCTGATATTAAAATTAAGCTTTCAAAGAAAAAAGGGAAAAGATAACAAATATGTAAAAATTAAAAATTTTGCAAAATGATTCCCCTCCAAATAAAAGCAAGAAAGAAACTGGCATGCTCAAACTGGAAAATATTTGTAATTAGATGACAAAAGGTTAACATTCTTGTTATATAAATGATATCTTTGATAATAACAGTATGAAAAGTACGGTATTAAATTAACCGAGGATGGCAACAAATTAAAGAAATCCTAAAAGCAGCAAATACTTGATATGAAAAAATTCAAACTCATTAGAAATTTTCTACAAAGTTTTTAAAAAAGAATAAATATCCATTTTTGCTTACCGTATTAGATATATGTAAAGGAATGTACAACCAATGTGCTGAAAATAATCCTCTCATATACTGCAAGTATCAATTCACCCATTTGGAAAGTAATTCGTACTTTGGGTATCAGCTTCAAAAATATTTGACCCATTTATTCCATTTATAGAACTCTACCATAATAAAATAATTTAAAATACAGAAAAAGTCTTATATACAAAACTTAACAGCATTACTTATAATGGTGAAAATCAGACTAAAAACTCTAATGTCCAACAGTAGGAAAACAGATTATAGACTATCTAAATGATATATTATGCAACCACTTTAAAAGATAGTAAATTTTTCACAGGGATATGCCTTTGATATGACGTTAAGCGAAAAAAAAGCAAGATATAAAATTACATATACTAAAATGATTTTTAAAAGAAAAACACACACACAGGAAAAAAGCTTAGAAGTAAAGGCATTGTCACAGAAATAAATACTAAAATGAAACTTATCCAAATATATAACAATGGTAGGATTATATACAGGTCTATGTATTTTCATAATTCTCTATATTTTCCACATTTTCTATGGATGAGCATGCTCTTAATTTTGTAACCAGTTGGAGAGAAAATTTTAAGTATCAAGGAATTAGTGGTAGGTAGTCAGCAAGTAAATACCACTTTTCAAACAGATATTTACTTAGAACACTTATGGGTATAAATGATAAATTTTACTCCTTATTCAGGTCTAAAACAACAGAGGAACTGCAATAGCAATTCCTGCCACAAGAAATAATAACTGATTAAACTTAAATGACAAACAAAAAGTCATGTTTATTTTTTCTTCCTTCATTAGTACCTTTATAGTTCTGTCAGCAGATCCAGTAACAAACCACTGATTTCCAGGTTCCACAGCAATACATCGAACCCAGCCAAGATGCCCACTGATAACCTGTATACAACAAAGTAGAATGGGCAGACTTAACATAGAAGTTAAAATGTATTTAAGGTTAACCGCAGCCCGAGTTTGAATTGCCCTCCCTCTTCAAATTCTAAATTTAAAAGATAATTTTACTATTAGATTTTATAATAATATTAAATTATCTTCAATGAGTGAATAGATACACAAATTGTGGTTCATCTACATAACGTATACTACTCAGTAATAAAAAAGAATACATTATTAATACTTGCAACAACCTTAATGACTCACAAAGGTATTAACCTGTGTGAAGGAAGCCAGTCTCAAAATGTACACATTGTATGATTTCAATAGTCAAAAAGACATAGCTAAACCAAGTTAAGAGTCCATCAAGAGGTGACTGGATAAAGAAAATGTGGTACATACACAAAATGGAATACTATTCAGCCATAAAAAAGAATGAAATTCTGTCATTTGCAACAACATGGATGGAACTGAAGGACATTATGTTAAGTGAAATAAGCCAGGCACAGAAAAACAAATATTGCATGGTCTCCCCCATACATGGGAGCTGAAAAATAAATGATCTTGACTGTCGAATGATGGCTACCAGAGGTTGGGAAGAACAGTGAATGGGGAGGCAGAGGATAAAGAGAGGGTGGTCAATGGGTACAAAAATACAGTTAGATAAAGGGAGTAAGATTTAGTGTTTGGAGCACAAGTTTGGTTAGTTAGCTTGGTAGCTCAATAGGGTGACTATAGTTAAGAATAATTTATTGTGTATTTCAAAATAACTAGAAGAGCAAAATTGGAATGTTCTTAATACAAAGAAATAATATCCCAATTACGTGGAGAGAAATATCCCAATTACAGTGATTTGAGCATTACACATTGTATGCTTTATTTTTTTCTTTTTTGTTTTGAGATAAGGTGTCACTCTGTTGCCCAGGCTGGAGTGCAGTGGCGTGATCTTGGCTCACTGAGAACTCTGCCTCCTGAGCTCAAGTGATCCTCCCACTTCAGCCTCCAGAGGAGCTGGTACTACAGGTGTGCACCACCACACATAGCCAATTTTCGTATTATTTGTAGAGACAGGGTTTTGCTGTGTTGCCCAGGCTGGTACTGAAATCCTGGGCTCGAGAGACCCAATCAGCTAGGGCTCCCAAAGTGCTGGGATTACAGGCATGAGCCACCATGCCCAGCCTACACACTGTATGCTTGTATCAAAATTTGATATGTAGCCCATAAATATGTACATCTATTAGTCATAAAAATTAAAAATAAATTAGTACTGAAATTATTGAAAAAAAAATAAGACAACTACAGTGACAAGAAAACAGATCATTGATTGTCAGAGGTGAAGGAAGGCATAACTGCAAAAGGAAAGCACAGAGGTGTTTTTTGAGGTGATGTAACATCTATATCCTAATTGTGGTAGTGGTTACCCAAATCAATATATATATTACAATTCATTAGATCTGTATGTTAAACAAAAAGGTTCTTATTGTATAATCATTTAAAAAATAAAAATTTAAAATATATATTCTGTGTATCTGTACATTTCCTATGTACATTTTCTTTTTAAATTTTCTGTTTTTAATTTTTGTGGCTCCATAGAAATATGGGGCACATGAGATATTTTGATACAGGCAAGCAATGCAAAATAATCAAACAGTATGGAATACTTCACAAATTTGTGTTATCCCTGTGCAAGGGCCATGCTCATCTTCTCTGCACCATTCCAATTTTAGTATGTGTTGCTGAAGTGAGCATGCATGCCCATTTTATTTTAGATGATATACTCTGAATCACTGTAATTTATTGTAATTGCAAGAATAACTGGTAGGCCCAATGAAATTTCTTTATATGGTAATTCCCCCTTTACCTTCAAACTAAATACTTTGAATACTTTTACTAAATTTATTTAGTCTGCCATCCATATTTAGTAGCTTTATCTTGACATTTTGTACTGTATTTTATATAAAATATAAGTGCAACTTTTACTTAGGGAAGTGTCCTTCCCAAGAGCTCTTTTAAGATACTGCCTAAGACTCTTCTCAGTTCACCTCAGATCATTCTACCAGCTTGTCATATTCACTTTTTCCTCTTTATTCTGTTCTTCAGTATTTGTCGACTAGAAAGCAATCATGGTTCACATAATAAAATAAATGCAGAGTCACTCACCCTGTAGAGTTTCCATGGTGGATGCCACTGGGGTTTTGGCATTGTAGGAGCTTTTTTAGCTATCAGTGCAGAATTCTTGGTATTGCCAGTCTCCATGACAATCTAGACATAAATGAGACTACATTATTATTATTAAAGACATCATACCTAAGGCTTCATGATATCAATTCAGAAATGGAAACTGAAAGAGAAAACTTACAAGTTTTTTCCATAAATGAAGAAGTAAAATTTTCTGCATGCTAATTTAAAAAAGCAATTATAAAACCACAGAGAGGCAGAACATTAGACTTAAGAGCACACATCACTGTATGGGTTCAAAACCCAGCTCCGCCCATTACTAGCTGATTGACACTGGGTAGTAATTATGTAACCTCTATGTGTCTCACTTGTAAAATGGGAATAGTGCCTATTTCATAGGGTTACTACGAAGAGTAGTAAATGCTCCATGTAAGCTACTATTATTAAAGTTATTTTAAGTGTATTAACGCCATTGCCTTTCACTGTCATATTTTAACATTATTATTTATCTTCTAATACTTAAATAATATTTTAAAAGGTATGCTACCTAATATACCTTCTATTGTTAGCAGCCATCTAGTCACCTGAAAAATATTTACCCATAAAGTTCCCGCCCTCGAGAAGCTTAAATTATACCCTCATAATTTAAGGGCAGAGAGCCTGGACAGAAAATGTGTTCTGAATGAAGATAAAGGAAGAAATGAGATGTGGAGGCTACACATTCACTCCTTTCATAAGGTCAAATCAATTGCATAATGAGCTGAGCAGTAAAGCCAGCACTTATTTCAAGTGGCAGCACAATAAAATACACTGCAGATAAATAGATCAGTAAAATAACTGTGGAAAATAATTCTATTACTACTTCTACCATACTGAGCAGTTGCCACTACTTACAAACCAATAAACTTATTTCTAAATGCTCATTTATAAGACCAGTTGTATAACCAATGAATAGCAAAACAGTAACAGCACTGTAAAACTAGTTTTACAGTGTATAATCGTATAGCCAACTTAGTTTTAACAAAAAACTAAAACTTCATATATAATACATACTAACACAAGTTTCAAAAAACACTCCTTGCATTTTTAATAGAGGACAATAAATACCAACATCATATTATCTTTATCAAAATATATATATAATGCACAATGTAACAGAATTAAATTCTAAAAAATATATTAATTTACTACTAACTTGAGTTTTAGGGCTATGAAATATGAATGACTAGCTCACGCTGCTATTTATCTTAATAATTCCAAAGAAGTGTTTATTTCTTTAGTATTTAAGACTTTTGATTACAGGGAAATAAGGCAACGTGTTCTGAAAGTTAGAAACCTGCTATTTGAGGCAGAAAAACTTACTGAATTCATTGTTGTAGGCTGTGGACGGTCAGCAGTCCCAGGATGTCGGTATTCACTTCCACTAGGTGCAGTACGATTTGCATCAGCCCTGAGGCAAAAGAAATTATATAAAGTAATTAATGCCTCCAGTCATATATTCTGCAAAACCAACCCTTTATTTTAAACTTTTCTGAGTCCTGATAAAGGAAAATGTCATATAATAAAGAAATTTTTAAAAAAAACATGAACAGTGAAATATGCTTTTAAGATCTTTGTAATTATAGTATTTCATACTTGGCCTGAGAAGGTAATGCCACCGCTAAGGACTGTGCAGCTGATTCACTTGGCATTCTCTGGATCTTAGTATCTGCTGTCAAAGCCACTCCTATTAAAATGAAAAATCAATTTCTTTCAGTAGCTTTGTTTTCATTTACATACATTTAAAATAAAATGATGAAGGAAAACATACACCAAATGTTTATCTCCAGGCAGTGATATAAAATTTTGGTTAAATTTTGCTCATCTTTGTTTTTAATTTCTACAATAAATATTGCCTAATAACACATAACTCAAATTTGATTTCATCACAACCAACCTGGTATTAAAGCAGCCCAGAATAGTAAAGTTAATTTCCATTATATTCGGGTATTGGTTTCAAAAGTCAATATTAAGCAGTTCCTCAAATACTAACATAATGTTTCCAAGAGTGGATGTAACTTACTACACCCAATTTTCCTGTACTTTCTGTATATACTAAGTCTTTTGTCCTCTACCCTGTTATACTAGCCCCTCCATTTGAGAGCCAATGCCTTAATACAGACATAGGACATGTTTCTAACATACTGTTCTAACATTTCCATCATTTTTATAAGCTTAGTGATATTTACATGTCTGCCTAAACCACCAGATAATAAATTTGTCTAGGCCTGCAACAGTTTTACTGTCTTTGAATTCCTAGCACAGTGCCTGAAAAAATTACATACTTAAGAATCTCTGCTGATGAAGGCCCATGAGTATTCATTACCACCTACAAAGCTATGCATGGATGCTTGGCTATTGAGCTTATCTTGCATTTTATACGCAACGAGAATCTCATTATTGGCTCATTTGTGAAAATATGTGTGACATTTTAAAGACATTTTCAATATACAACAGCTCACTAACCAGGTCCTGGTGGGTATGGATGTGTACCTGCCACAAAGTATTCAACTTCTTGTCCTAGAAAAAAGAAAAAAAAAAAAAAAATCAACAGTACTAAATTTATCTCATATAAAAGTCACCATCTCTTTAAATGTATCAAATAATATTAAATTATCAACCAGATCTATCAAATTTTCTCAACTTAAGTCAAGCCTCAGCAATAAGGGAAGTTGACCACTTTTGCTCTGACCTCTGTAAAACATGTCCTTGCCCATTTGCTGTACAGCAATGGTGTACAAAGAAGCCCTCCTATCAAATGACAATCCACTCTGGTATTTCTCCCAAGCTAATGGTTTCCTGTGGAATCTTGAATTCTCTTTATTATGATTTCAGTATTTAATTTCATCTTTCTGAATTACAGACAAGCTACATGGCATCCCCATAGGTTAAGAATATTCTCCAAATTTTTCCCTTAGTCTCCACTGTGACTTTTTCCACATTCTAAGACTCTCTGCCAACATTATTTTGCTCTAAGAAAAAAGTCATCAACCAATGTCTCAGTATTCCCATGAGGATCAAAACTTCCATTATAATACTGGTACAGCTGTTAAATACTGTATGATCACAATAAGTCCTGCCAGGAGGGGCATAAATAACCCATTTTATTTTTCTATTTTTAAAATTCACATGTAAGTCCTGACATTTCTGATAATACCATACTCACCTTGATTGGCAGGGTACTGTTTATGACCATATGAATCTGTTGCATTCTGAGGACCCTTCTCTTTAAGATTTTCTTTTGAAGTAGGCATATGCAACACAGGACCATACTCATTACGAAGCTTGATTGCCATTTTTCGTTTGTGACTATTTAGAAATCATAAACATAAGAACATATCCATAAATACTTTAAAACAAATACCGGGATAGTTTAGTTTGCCAAATCATGTAGAAAAAGTTTCTATTAAGATTTTAAGTAGTATTTAAAAGATTCAAAAATTTCCAAGTTCATTTTCCCACCATTATCTGTTTTCTTTCGCTCACATTCCACCACACAACATTCATTAAACCTAATATTTTAGTTCGTTACCAAAGAAATACAAAACCTTTTATGATAAATTATCAAGGGTCTGATTGAAAGATATATAGAAACTAACATATCCCTTAAGAAACCTCAAAATCAATATACTTTCCTTCAATATATAAATATAGTAAAAACTTTATAGCAACCTTTATATGTATCTAAACAGATTAGTCAAAACTAATCAAAGTCCTTAATTGGTTCAGTATTTTAGAAAGAAATGCACTTATATTACTTTTAAAAATAGTCTACTTTATAAATTAAATATAAATGCTTGTTTGAGGAATTCAAAGGGTAAAGGACAAAGAAGGAACACTGCACATAATGCAATCCCAGACTAGAGCTGGATATGTAGAATCAAAAATATGCCACCACTCAAAAATCTTTATCATACTAACGAGAAAAGATGGGAGTAGAGGTACTGGCCAGGTACAATTTCAGCTCAGCAAGGCTCTGAGAGCAGCGGGAAGCTGAAAGCACATACAAAGTGATTTATTATAAAATAAACCTAAAAGGGGCTCGCTTAATCAGTGGGTATTTGTAAAATGCAATTAATTAATGGAACACTTACTGTAAAAGGCCAAAAAAAAGTTAAATCAGCTTAAATCATGCCAAAATACCACTCATTATTGAATAATTAGGCCATGAGTATTACTAACTTATTTTTAAAGGCCTCCCTCTCCCTGTTCTCTTCCCCCAATATTAAAATGTTAAATATTTCAGCAACTGAAAAAAAAAAAACTATGCCTACCTCTCTTCATCTAAAGGCACAGGTTTTCCATTATCAGCTACAAACATGTCATGGGTCCTCTTCAATGACCTGAACACAAGTGTGTGTACAGAATGTTTCTGTACCTCCTAAAAAGAAAGAATGTAATTACACACCTACCTACAAATTAAACAAATCATAACATAACGTCAGATTGGTTATACACTTTACCTGTTTAAATATGTAAAAAGCTTTATACACTCATCATAGCTACTAGTTGCAAGCTACAGGAGTCAAGTTCAGAAAAAAGGAAGCTCCTCTTTGGCTAGAACCTCAGGTATAGCAACTGAGTGATGCCTGAGTTTAGTCATTTATTCAATAAATATTTATTGAGCTCGTACTGTGTGTCTGGCAGGTATTGTGCTAGAATCTCACAACAGAATGATAAAAAGGTGGTCATGGTCCCTGTGCTCAAGAGGAAACAGTAAAAAGTAAAATAATTCCACATTTTGATAAGCGCTATGAAGGCAACAAGCAAGGAGCTGAGTCAGAGTACGAAGGACTAAGTATAATTATAAAAGATTTCACTAAGATGATATTTAAGCCGAAAGGGAGTTAGCTTTGCACAAAATAGAGGTAAAAACGAACCAGGCTGACAGAAATGATATGTAAAAAGGTGTTCAGTTAACTGAAATAAAACAAGGAGCACAGTACAGCTGCATACGGTGGGTGAGAAGGTGCTTTGTGGTTGCAAGGGTAAACAAGGTCCAGATTAGGTAAGGTCTTATAGACCATTACAGCAGCCTAATATTTTGTGTTCCAGCAACAGAGTGTCAGTAAAGGGTTTTAAGCAAGAAAGGTATGAACAACTTACGTTTTAAACAGAACTTATTGAACAAAATGGAAACAAGGAAATCAGTCCAGGTGAAAGATGCGGTTGGTCTGAATTAAGGTAGGCTGCAGTGGTTACAGAGAAGAGTTGATGGAATCAATAAATATGTGGGGTAAGATGGAAAAGACCAGCTAACGGAGTGGCTGTTCAAGGCAGGAAAAGATGTAAAGAATGGCAAGATTTTCTGGGGATAGAGATGAAATAAGGGACGAACCTGAACGCAAGATAGAAAAGGCTGCCAGTCTTTTAGGGCACAGAATCACTCACACTGCCCCGAGGGCGGCGAGTACCAGTGGTCGAACACCAACAGACGCCCCGCCTCCAAGGACAGTGTCCAGCTCCCAAGAGTCAAACGGGGACTGAACGAATTATCTCAGGCTTCGCGCCCGCACTGAACTTCTGACTCGGGTTCTCATCTGGTTTCTCCCCCTTCCCCGAAAACCTGAAGAAGAGACCACCCGGCCATGGCCAAACACCTCCCCTCGTAGCCTCTTTTCTCCCCGGACTCCAAGCACTCTCAATCCCCCACGCCCACTGCCAAAGAAAAATAGTCCAGAGGCAAACGACTCTTGAGAGCACCAGTGTCACTTTACCTCGACCATGATGCTGCCGTGTATCCCACCTCCGGCAGCGACGAAACCCCAATCACTAACGCAGTACCCGCCGCCACAACTGTGCAGCACCTTCCGGAATTGGGCACCCAAGCGGCGGATGTGACGCAACTCTGCGCAAGCGCGCTTGTTTCCCCCGGCCGTCTGGGATCGGGAGGCGGACCTTCCTCCTCGGGACCGCCTCTAGGGCGGAGTCTCGAAGCTGAGGAGCGGAGACTCCTGGAACGGACTGGCTGGAGGGTTTCACTTGCCGCTCTGAGGAAACCTTACAATTTGCTTTCTGCCCTATCCTCAGCCTTAAATGTTTTGATTGGGGTTCTGGTTGTTCGTGCTATATTACCCGGAAGCTTAATGCTTTTTATTCAGTGAACCTCAGCGTCTGGAGAGCAAACTCCCGTGGGCTCTAAGTCACTTCCACTGCCTTGATCTCTTTGGAGGTCGCCGGCGTGGTTTGTCTCCTGGTTCCAGTCCTGGCAAGAAGCACTTGAACACTGTTGTAGTCTTAACGCCTGAAAACAATTTCGCTTAAACAGTCCAGTAAACAGTTGTTGACCGAATGTTGCGGAATAGTTGTTTTAATTTGGAAATTTTTCATATGTAGATATGCAAAATAATTTTAACAGCTTAAAACCCCACATTTATTTTCTGCTAATAGGTTTTTTTTTTTTTAATTTCTCAAAACTGTGTAGCTCTTGGCCATTTCCTAGTTGTTTGCTAATTATTGGGCTTCAACAATGCCAGGATACAGCGTTTCAAAGCTGGTTGAAGAAAGGCACAATTGGAGACTTTAGCCATTTTTATTTTTACATATCCTTGTGCCAAGTGTTGATATTTTTGCTTTCTACCCTGGTAAAATCTGCGGTTTGTGATCAATCCCACCCAATTATTTTTCTACGTAAAACGAAAAATTGATGGACTTGGGCATTTGCAAGCTTAAATAGACAAACATCTTACTGGCCCTGTTTCAGTTTCACTGATCCTGTCCCCAGAGCATACTACATATACTTTGAGAGGGGTTAAAAAAAAAAAAAAACACCTAACAAAAGAATAGCAATGTAAATCAACAACCTCACTTGGAAATTCATTAAAAACATTAAGGTCATAGTGGTTTTTTTTTTTTTTTATTGAGATGAAGTTTCGCTCTTTCTTTTTCAGGCTGGAGTGCAATGGCATGATCTTGGCTCACTGCAACCTCCGCCTTGCAGGTTCAAGGGATTCTCCTGCCTCAGCTTCCTGAATAGCTGGGATTACATGTATGCACCACCACGCCTGGCTAATTTTTGTATTTTTAGTAGAGGCGGGGTTTCACCATGTTGGCCAGGCTGATCTTGACCTCCTGACCTCAGGTGATCTGCCCACCTGGGTCTCCCGAAGTGCTGATATTAAAAACATGAGCCACTGCGCCTGGCCCTAAGGTCATGTTTTTACTTGAAGATGCAACATCTCTGAATTTGACTGTAAGTTTGGCTTAAGAATTGATTTTCTGTGAAAGTGGCAGTGATGGTATTTCCTTGCAAGAAAATACCATAATTTAAATATATACTTGAGGAAGTAAATAATATACTCACCTATGAATAATAACTATAGAAAATAACATGATTTGAAATGACAAACCATAGAAACCTAAGCAAGACTAATATCTATGGCAATATATTACTTAGCTAGTTGGACCTATTAACTTTTTACATATTTAATCCTCCTGGATACGTTAATTTATAGGCCCAGACTCATAACAACATGGTAATGATTGAGGTAAATTGCCTCAAATTTGTTGCTTTTAAAACGCTGTCCTGAATTTATAAAATTATGTCATCCACTTGAAAGTTTACAATATTTTAGATAAATATAGAGCTCAAGTGACCCTATTATTTAGTTCAAGAATTCATGAATTATGTCTATTATAGGAAAATGTTGTATTTATATGGGAACACGTTTTATTTTCTGGAGAAAGGATTGTTAAGTTTCACTGGATTCCTGAAGGTCTCCAAGATACACACATCCCCTGGCTGACACCCCCAGCTGCCTTATTTGAACAGCAGGTGTCACTACTGTGCTTCATAAGGGCCCTCAGGGCTCTCCTTAAAGCAAACACAGCAAGTAATTTATTAATATAAATATTAGTATTATGTCTGTGTAAAACCAAGAATACAAATTTTAAGTAAAGTGTTCCTCCTTTAGTCAAGATATTTTAAACTCACCAATACAGAAAGTCTTTTTATTCTCCTTCAAATATCGTCCTTTGCTCTTGAGCAGTGATAAGCCATGAGTGTAAATTTGAGTGCCAATTTCAACAACTGTTAGTGATATTTTCATAGGAAGTGTTTTACGAATCTTATAATCATAAAATAATGAATATTATTATTTATTTTTCCTGTTTTTCTCAACTTAGAGTGTTAAATCTACAAGCTTTCAAGAACACTATATGCAATGTTCTTTAGAACTGTGTGGCTTAGTGTACCCATCCCTTAAAATTTCATATTTGAAATTGTTCATTAATTCAAAAAAAGTAATGGTGGGAGTTAGCATTGTTTATTTGAAGTTGGGAGGTCAAAACCTGTGAAAAATGATACTGGAACATTTCTTCCAAAAGTTTGATATTTAATTGTTTAGCACAATCCTATGAATTTGCCTAAATACTAGGGTAGTGTTAACAGATACTTTCTCATAGCATAGTTGAAACAGAAGCTTCCGGACTACAGGGAACAGCGAAGGAGCTATTCATCCTGTTAATTCCTGGAAAGATTTTGGGAATAATAAAATTGTACTATCAGTTATAAACTGTCAGTTATAAATATCTTAACAAGGTATGTGTATGTGCATATGAGAGAGAGGGTTTTGCTTATCATCATTTCACCATTGTCTACTACATGAACCTCCATTTCAAGTGTATTAGTTTGCTAGGGCTGATATAACAAAGTATCACAAACTGTATGGCTTAGACAACAAAGGTTTATTGTCTCACAGTTCTGGAAGCAAGAAGTTTGAAATAATGGTGTTGGCAACGTTGGTTCCTCCTGAGGGCTCTGAGACAGAATGTATGCTATGCCTCTCCCCTAATTCCTGGTAGTTCTCTGGCAGTCTTTGCCACTTCTTGGCTTCTGCTGCATCACTCTCATGTCTGCCTTCATCTTTACATTTCGTTCTCGCTTGCCTATGCCAAATTTCCCCTTCTTAAAGAACCTCAGTCATATGGAATTAAAGGCCCACCCTACTCCAGTATGGCCTTATCTTAACTAATTCCATCTGAAAAGACCTTATTTCCAAATAAGGTCACATTCTTTAAGTACTGGGGGTGAGGAATTCAAAATGTGAATTTGGCGGAGACAATTCAACCCACAACATCGTGCCACAAAACAAGTGACAATATTGAACATAATCATGACTTTTGTTGTTTACCTTTACAAATAAGAATTTGTACTTACAAACATTTACAAATGTTTTTATTTTACAGAAATATTTTTGGTGTTTATACTGCCACAGAAGAAATAGCAATGTCATGGTTCCAGCTTTCTTAGCCGAATGTTTGGTTGTAATACTTGTTCAATTATCTGTATTTCCCAGTAGACTTATGGGTGAATATGGCATGATGTTCACTATCACACACTTAGGATCTAATTGACTTGCAACTGGTAAGTTTTCAATATTTACTGAATGAATGAATATGTAAGCACTTAAATATGGGTGTAGGTGTCATTGAGACCTTAATTTTGTTTTTTTGTTTTTTTGAGATGGAGTCTGGCTCTGTTGGCCAGGCTGAAGTGCAGTGATGCCATCTTGGCTCACTGCAACCTTTGCCTCCTGGATTCAAATGATTCTCCTGCCTCAGTCTCCTGAGTAGCTGGGATTACAGGTGTGCGCCACCACGCCCAGCTAACTACTTGTATTTTTAGTAGAGAAAGGTTTTTACCATGTTGGCTAGGCTGATCTCGAACTCCTGATCTTAGGTGATCTGCCTGCCTCAGCCTCTCAAAGTGCTGGGATTACTGGTGTGAACCACTGTGCCCAGCCAAGACTTTAATTTTGATCTGGATTTGCAGCTACTGGATTGTAGGAAGGATAGTGTGTGTGTGTGTGTGTGTGTGTGTGTGTGTGTGTGTGAGAGAGAGAGTGTGTGCTGTGCTCACATCACACACACACACACACACACACACACACTCTTTCCAATGCTATTTCAGCAACCATTAATTTAATCAGTCTTTCTCTGTAACACAGAGAATTGCTTATAAGACGACAGTTCAGTTCTGTTTTTCTGATCATTGTAAATTTTATGACAATGAAATATTTTCCATTACATGTATTGATCGACTAACAACCTGTGCAACTTACGACCATTCGACTTTATGACCACAATCACTAGCCACGACTGCTCCGCGTCTGGCAGCGCAAACGTTGCCCAGCTGGGCTTACGACAGTGCGGACCAGCTTCCGGCAGCACTGCCATCTCGGCATGCACCATTTCAACTGTTATCCCAGACTCGGTACAGCAATTTGTGTTTTGTGTCTTGGATATTTTTCATCAAACCCCTCCCAATAAATATACATTTCGAAGCAATGGACCCAAACATCGAACGATTTGCAAGGATTGAACGGATGGCGCACAATGTGTTTCGTCCGTATCGTGAAATTTATGAAGAAAAAAAGAAACATATAGTTCAGACGAAGCTCACCATGTTTATGAAAAAACCAACTCCGGTAACCCCAACTGCTGCCTCAGATGACGACATCAGCGATCCGCAGCCAAGCACCAGCGGCCAATAAAATGTTTCGTACATGTTTGTATATTTTGATATGTTTAGCAATTGGGAAAATGTTTCCTATGGTATTTTTTACACCTGTATTTTGTATTTTTGTATGCACCTGTATTTTGTAATTTTGTACGTTTTGCAAATATTAAACCAGTTGTACTGGTAATGCAGTGTTTTACTTAAACCTGACGAATGTAAAAATAAGAAACAAAATGGTGTAGAGAGGATAAAAATGGCATAAAATGAACAAAGAAAATTATGATATATAACAATAATGAAAAAATTATGATAAAATATGACTTAAAGATTTTTATAACATCATTGCACAGTACTGTACATACTGTATATCCTATTCAACTTATGACCAAATCGTGTTACGGCCGGTCTGTCGGAACCAATCATGGTCATAAGTCGAGCACTAGCTGTACATCTAAGTAAGTTAATGCTAAATTTTATGTAGTTTTCATAAAACTTAGCTACTTAGTTACAAAATACAATTTATCTGTAGAAACATTTTCAGAAGTCAGTTTAGATAGCAGAAATACGTCTTGACATGAATAATCAAGAAGAGTAAGGCATTTGATTGAATACTATTATTAATTCATATTTATAGATCCCATTATATTTATATATTATAATGCTATTTAGACACTTGTAGACTTTCTTTTAGAAATATGCTACCAAAAGCCAGTGCCATGTTCAGAGAGAAACATTAAAAATATTTTTGGCTAGGTGCGGTGGCTCACACCTGTAATCTCAGCACTTTGAGAGGCCGAGGTGGGTGGATCACCTGAGGCTGGGAGTTCAAGACCAGCCTGGCCAACATGGAGAAATCCTATCTCTACTAAAAATACAAAATTAGCCAGGCATGGTGGCACACGCTTGTAATCCCAGCCACTTGGGAGGCTGAGGCAGGAGAATTGCTTGAACCCGGGAGGTGGAGGTTGTGGTGAGCCAAGATCTCGCCATTGCATTCCAGTCTGGGCAACAAGAGCAAAACTCTGTCTCAAAAAAAAAAAAAAAAAAAACCTTACTAGTTAGTCACAAAACAAGGATGCCCACCATCACCACTATTATCCACATTTATTTTTTATGAAAGTACTAGTCATTCTATTGGACTTAAAAAAAAAAAAAAGAATTAAATTGTGTAAAATAGGCAATAGGAATGCAAAGTTATCTTTATTTGCAAATAGTATGACTTTATACCTAAAAAATCAATTGAAAAAAACTATTAGAAACAATAGGAAAATTCACTAAACAGTACAAAAATGTTATTAAAAATCAATAGTTTTCCTTTAGCCGGGCGCGGTGGCTCACGCCTGTAATCCCAGCACTGTGGGAGGCCAAGGCGGGTGGATCACGAGGTCAAGAAATCGAGACCATCCTGGTCAACATGGTGAAACCCCGTCTCTACTAAAAATACAAAAATTTAGCTGGGCATGGTGGCGCGTGCCTGTAATCCTAGCTACTCAGGAGGCTGGAGCAGGAGAATTGCCTGAACCCGGGAGGCGGAGGTTGAGGTGAGCCGAGATCGCGCCATTGCACTCCAGCCTGGGTAACATGAGCGAAACTCCGTCTCAAAAAAAAAAAAAAAAAATAGTTTTCCTTTATATAGTTAAAAGTATAGCAGTCAAAGGGATTTTTATTTAAAATTGCAATAAACTTTAAAATGTGCAAGACCTAGATGAAAAAAATTAAGAGACATTAAAATATGAATCAGGGGCCTCCCTCCTCCTTAGTCCTATGGCCCCACTACTGCTGTTTCTGGACGGACTGCAAAAGCTCTCAGGGATGCTGGTCTGGCAGTCGGGTCTCTGAGCTGACAGGATCTCCTGAAATGCTGTGAAAACTTTGCATCCTGAATTCCATGCTGGAATCCTGGCTCATAATATTCCAAAAGGTAGTGCTGACATGGCCAGACCTGACTGTTGCCTGTAATCTCTATCCCTCTCTGAAGACAGGGCTTCTCCAAGTGTAACTGTTGAGAGGCTATTGGGCAAATTGATACTGGTCAAGTAACTTTACTGAGATATGCCACCAAAAACCACAATCCAGTGACAGGGTTGTGTCAGAGGACACTGCCTCATAAGGTAGTGTCCACAGAGAGGCAGAGCTCCGAGAGTAAGGACACCTTCTCGGAGATTAGACGCTGGTTAGCCTTGAAGGCGTTCACATTCACATATATGGCACAGTATGATGAAGCAATTTCAGATTACTTCAGGAAAAGCACAGTAAAGAAATATCTCAGATGCCTTGCAGTATGAAATGATCCCTCATCAGACTCCTGTGCAGCTATAGACACTGAAGTTGAAGCTTCCCATCAGAATTCTAAGACACCCCTGGATTTAAAAACTTGTGCGATGCTTTGAATGCCTGGCAGCTGGGGAAGGAGCTCAAAGAGACATTAGGCATTCCAGCTGCTGCCTTGTTCTAACATGTCAGCCCAGAAGATCCTGCTGTTGGAATTCCACTCAGTGAAAATGAGGCCAAAGTCTGCATGTACCATAAACAAAGTCAAAAGACAAATGAAAAATTTGGAAATATATGCAATGTGTGTGTTGGCCTCAGGGCTAATTTTCTTAATATGAAAAGAGCTCTCAAGAATCAACAGAAAAAATGAACAACCCAATAGACAAGGCACATGGACAGGCAGTTCACAGAAAGACCATTGACATTGTGGCTGATATATAAACTAAAAAGATTCTCAGTGTGCTCATGATGAAAGAAATTTTAATCACAATAACAAGGTAACATATTTCACCTAACAGGTTGGCAAAAAAAAATTAAAATTTGATTAGAACCAGTGTTGGCAAGGATGAGGGACAACCCAAGTATTGATGAGAGCATAAATGGAGGCAATCATTTTCATAGGCAGCTTAGCAATAAACCAACAATTTTTTTTTGAGACAGGGTCTTACTCTGTTGCCCAGGCTGGAGTGCAGTGGACAACCTCCTGGGGTCAGGCAGATCCTCCTACCTCAGCCTCTCAAATAGCTGGAACTATAGGTGTGCACCATGCTGCCTGGCTAATTTCTGGATTTTTTTTTTTTTTTTTTTTTTTTTTGTAGAGATGGGGATCTCACTATGTTGCCCAAGCTGGTCTCGAACTCCTGGGCTTAAATACTCTTCCTGCTTTGGCCTCCCAAAGTGCTGAAATTACAGGTGTGAGCCACCACTCCTGGCCCCAAAATTGTTTGCCTACCTTTTGTTACAATAGATTCACTTTCTAAAAATGGCCTTGGTATGTATATATGTGTGTTTGTGTGTGTGTGTGAGTGTGTATCTGTATATCTGCATGAATGTGTGTATGTATTTATATAATCTTCATAGAAGGATGCAAAGATCTACATACACAGGTGTTCATTTTGCTAAGGTAGGAAATCAATACAAGAGAACAAATATCTTTGTGCATAACAGGAAGAAACTATTCATCACAGTAGGTAAGGGAATAGAGTCAGAACGCCGTGATTCCACTCCTTCTCTGCAAGTTTTCGGCAATATCACATTGGGCAACTTTCTTCTTTATGTGCTTCAATTCTCCCATTCATAAAATGGGAATAATAGTACTACTCTATCTCATAGAGTTATTGTAAGAATTAAGTGTAATATACAAGTAACAGTGACTGGCACAGAATTACTTGATCCGTAAGTGTTAGGTATATGACAACAATCATCTCATTTGTTATAAAAGGGGAGAAAGTTGCATAAATGTAACCTAGAAGTCAGAGGTCAACTCTCCTACACAGGGAGCTTCTATTTTCATCCTAATGTAAACCTAAAGTGGGTCTCAATTTTCCCCACAAAGAAACTTAGTATACAAAATATTAGTTAGCAAATATATTAGTCTGTTCTCACACTGCTAATAAATACTTACCTGAGACTGGGTAATTTATAAAGGGAAGAAATTTAATTGACTCACAGTTCCACAGACCTGGGAAGGCCTCAAGAAACTTACAATCATGGCAAAAGGAGAAGCAAACACGTTCTTCTTAACATGGTGGCAGGAAGAAGTGCAGAACGAAACAGCGAAATCCCTTTATGAAACCATTCAATCTCATGGGAACTCACTATCAAAGGCCATGAAGATAACTGCATCCATGGTTCAATTACCTCCCAACCAGGTCCCTCCCATGACACATGAGAATTATGGGAACTAGAATTCAAGGTGAGATTTGGTTGGGGACACAGCAAACCATGTCAGCAAAGTAGATTGAAATATTCAGCAAATTACAAAGGATTGAAGGGAGATCCTCGGTAGAATAGCATACTTTCAACCTGCCTCTTTTTCTTAGTTTGTCCTTAACTCCTTATTATGTGAAGAGGTTGGAGATTTCTCTGTCCAGGTCTCCCTCTTCCCTAACATTGTACCCACTTTTCTAGAAGCCAGCCTTTCTGGCTTTCTTTGATTTATATCTAGGTTCAATATTTTTTTCTCAAATACATGTTTGTGTTTCCTTTTTAAATATATACACATATACATGTATTTTTCCCCATTTTTATCTATAGCACTCATGCTTTCCCATCAAACTGTAACTTTTTATAAAAGTTTCATTAAACCTTTGTCCAATCCTGTGCACATTTTACAGAAAAAATTGTTAATCTAATTCAAGAAATACTTATTAGTTATTAAATTGTGAAAGATTTTTGAAATTTTTGAAATGCATGTTACTGACATGCACCAAAATAAAAGTTCCCATTTTCTCTAGAGTTTCGCCAGCCTGGGCAACATGGTGAAATCCTATCTCTACAAAAAAATACAAATATGTATGGAGAGAGAGACAGAGACAGAGAGAGAGAGAGACAGGGAGAGAGGGAGAGTCTTGCTCTTTCACCCAGGCTGTTGTATAGTGGTGCAATCTCAAGCCCACAGCAGCCTTAACCTCCCAGGCTCAAGCAATCCTCCCACCTCTCGACCTCCTGAGTAGCCTGAGTGGCTGAGACTACAGATGTGTGCCACTATGTCCAGATAATTTTTGTATTTTTTGTAGAGATAGGGTTTCACCATGTTGCCCAGGCTGGTCTCAAACTTCTGGGCCCAAGCAATCCACCAGCCTTGGCCTCCTGAAGTTCCAGAATTACAGTTGTGAGTCACTGCACCTAGCCCATATGCTTCATATATGAAAACATTTAGTGATCGATTACATTATTTGAATATAAAGCTTCTCTTTCTAACATGAAATTTATGCTTAAAAATAAGACAGCCAGTTCGATTCCTAAAAATTTGATCTCAATTTTCTCAACAAATACCAAAAATCATCTCAGTCAAAGTTAACGAAAGATAAAATGAGTACTATAGAAAGGACCTCAGGTGTCTCACAGATTTGTCTGTGAAGAATCAAATTATTACATTTGGAAATTTTGGTTACCTCTGTTGCTGCAGTTGGTAGGCGTTATCCCTAAAATGCTGCCATAAATATAACATCAGGCCAACTGACCCAATTCTCTGCTGCTCTCCTGCTCCTCCTCTTCCTCCTCTTCCTCCTCCTCCTCCTCCCCCTCTCCTCCTCCTACTCCTCCTCCTCCAGCAAATATCAAATTGGGAGAGACAATCTGGTAGGTTTAGCTTGAGTAAGGGGTCTGTCTGCCCCTAGCTTGGTCACCTGTGGTTAGAGGGTCAGGGAGTTGTTGGACTGACAGGACCACTGGAGCTTCACCCCTCCATTTTAGGGGTCATTCCAGGAGAAGGGAGCAGCGCTCCCAGAGGTGTTTATTTCACCATTCATGGTTGTAGGTCCTAATGTGACAAAAGAAGAAGAGCATCTCTATCTTTTCCCAGTTCTTGTGATCTCCACCCGGTTGGAGGAGAAAATGTCCTATCATCTCTTAGCCTCTATGTCAGCTCCCGCAAGAAAAGGAAACTGACATCTAAGCCAGTAGAGGGAGACATTCCGCAAGAGATGGCATCATCTCCTATTCCTTCCCCACCATATGCTTTCCCAGTGAAGATGACTAACAAATTGCAGGTGTCACCACCGCACTGGTCTCAGACTTGCCCCAAGAGCTCTGGTGAGCCTGGCCTCCAACTCTTCAGTGTTAATTTTCCTTTGGACAGTGGTTCTCAAACTGTTGTTCAAGGTAACACACATACACACAAAGTACATTACAGAGACTGACAACTAATTACACTACCTCAAAACCCATGCCTATTTAGACGAAGAACCAGTATTCCTTTTAGTGATTCACTCATTTATACATTCATACATTTGCTCAACCGATATTCATTATCTCCTATGTGTCATGTGCATGATATAAACCATACAGTCATTCAAACCATGTTTCAAGTCTAAAAGCCCTCTTCCTTTTAAGTTCCTTTCCCCCTGAAGGAAGTAGGTCCTTAAGTTACTGGTCCCAAAGCCTCACCTCCCCCCATCTCAAGCTCAGCACAAATTATTGTAACTAGTTTTAATTTTCTGTCTTTCCTTCTAGACTTACAGCTTTGCCAAAGTATCCCTTGCCCCTAGCATGCTACCTGACAGAAAGTAGATGCTCTGTAAATACTTGTCAAACCCAAATTGCCTTGTGCTATAGAGACTGGGCCCAAAATGAGTTGTAAACGTATCAACAAGTGTATTGATAATCAGTACCAGCAAGGGTTTGCCCTTCGAGCCAGAGAGCTGCTGGGCAGGACAGACTATCTGTTTTCCCTGTCACTGATTTACTGCCCTTGACTTATGTAACGACATCAGCTAATATGAAGAACACTGCACTATTGACCTCAAAATCACAGACAAATAGTCCTCCCTTTCCCCTCCACCAATGGCATCAACATTCTAAAAAATTAAACATCTTAGAAAGTGGTGTCTCTGCAAATATATTTCTTCCCTGAAAACATGGTCATCTACTTTGTAATATTAGGCAATTTAAAGTGTTAGTATAAGTATACATAACTCTACAGAAAAAAAGGTGTATCTAACAAGAACTAGAATTAAAGAAACTCATTGTCACTGCATTGCACATGCCTTACACAGACATGAATACCTATACCGACATATGAGTAAAAATATAGTGAAAATAAGGGCTAAGAGTGAGTGTGTCAGCCTGATATATTATAGTCCCAAGATGATGGACTGGCAAAAAAACTCTGAAGGAAGAAACAAACAAAAAGAAGGTACCAGTAAATTTTTATCATGTTTATATCCTGTTGGGCAATATGGTGTAATGGGCACAAGAGTATGGACTGTAGAGTCAGACAGACATGGGTCAAGTCCTCATATCAGCCCCTACCACCTATACACTCCAGGGTTACTTATTTAAACTCTCTGAACCTGTCTCATCATCTGTAGAACTTAGTGGTTTCAAGAATTAAATACAATAAATGATTACCATAGTTTGGCATCTGAGACATGTACCAGTGACGGCTAGTTCATTCATTCACCCTATAATTATGTCTTGAAAGCCTACTACTGTGTCTATCTTGCTCACAAATGCATTCCCAGTCCCTACCACACTACCTGTCTCTGAGGAGACTCTATTTGTAAGTTGAATATTCTTGTAAGATACAAGAACTATTTGTAAGATGAATGTTAAATCTGTGCTGTTACAGTGTATGCATGCTAGTTTTCTTCCATCCTCCTTCTAACCGTGGAAAGAATGCCAGTCACAGTAGAACAAAGTAGGAAAGTAAAGGAACCTTCACTTTTAGTGTTGAACAAGAGCCTATTGTACACTAGAAAAAAACTTTACAAATTTACAGACTTCTGAAAGTTAAATGATTATTCTATTGTTAGTTGATCAAGCATCAGTCATTGAAAATGTACTAATATGTTACCTCAAAAGAAAAAAATTTGTTATAGTTTTCTTAACAGATAATTCTTTTTAATTCAGCAAGAATCTGTACATCACTAAAATAAAATCCTGTCCAGATTACTAAAATAAACTTTGTTATCAGTTATATTTTCATGAGAAATATTACTGAATATATTTTGATCAATATTCACATACATATTTGCTTTTTCTGTCAGATCATTTATCCTTCTAAGAAACATTAAAACTAAGGAAAAAAAATCTTATAATATTTACTCGGTGCTACTAAATGGAACACAAATTTGGAAAGACTCAAGTGAATATTTTTCTTAATTTGAACTGAATACTTTATAAAGCTAAGTTAAAAGAATTTGGGAGGACAACCTATGCTACCAAGATAAGAATTTGTTTCTATGAATCTGAGTTAAAAGAATTTGGGAATGCAGTCTCTGCTACCTACAGAAGAAAGAAATGTAGTATGTCTCACAGCACTCTTCTTCTTTTTATTTTGAAACATAATAATCTACTATTTTTTATTGACCAGTAAAATCTTCTAATACATTTTTATTAAATTATACTTTAAGTTCTGAGATACATGTGCAGAACGTGCAGATTTCTTACATAGGTATACATGTGCCATGGTGGTTTGCTGCCCCTATCAGCCCATCACCTACATTGGGTATTTTTCCTGTTTCTCCCCTTGCCCCTGATCCTCTGACAGGTCCAGAGTGTGATGTTCCCCTCCCTGTGCCCATATGTTCTCATGATTCAACTCCCACTTGTGAGTGGTGTTTTTGGTTTTCTGTTCCTGTGTTCGTTTGCTGGGAATGATGGTTTCCAGCTTCATACATGTCCCTGCAAAGGACATAAACTTACACTTTTTATGGCTGCATAGTATTTCATAGTGTATATGTGCCACATTTTCTTTAATCAATCTATCATTCACAGGCATTTGGGTTGGTTCCACAACTCTGTTTCAAAGCATTGTTTAAATAACCTGCTGATCCAAACGCTGATAACTTGCTATCTTTTTAATAAAATAATTTATAAATTTAATAAGAATGTTTCACTTTCAAAACAAAAAAACAAAAAATGCTTTGAATCAATGCACTAACTGGGATTTGGATTACTGACTAGTGTTCGTATTGATTCTTGTGAAGTTATTAATCCTGATTGCAACAAAGAAGTGAACAGACAAGAGAGATGGATTTGGTGGTTTATGAGAAATTAGGAAAATGGGCCTCATTTACTCTGTGAGCACACTAATTGAAATAGATGTATGAAGACTTCACCAATGTTAAAATAAATATAATCTAAACTATATAATAATAAAATAGAATGCTAAACATGTATTTAATCATTACCAGAATTTTGATGCAGAAATCTATAATTTATGATCCTAATAACGTTTAGAATTTGTTAAACATTTTACATTATGTGAATTAAGGACAAAATATAAAAGCTGTTCAGAGCATGAACAAAAGAGTCTTTCTGTTGTTTGTCTTTCATAGAATAGGATATGAATTTGTTATTTTGATTAATTTCTAAGACAAAAGACAAACACATTATGATATAACTTTACTCTTGATTTTAATGGTCCCTTTTGAAATAGAATTACGTGATTGTCTCAAAACATAAGCATTTATGGTGTCTCATTAATGAATCACGATTTTAGTGGTTGTCTCCTGAGTGGGTCAAATTTACTGTGCTTAGATTTTTTTTCTCACATATTCTTTATGAGCTTGTGTAGTTTCCACATTAATTTACCAGAAATAAGATACACATCTCTTTTAGGAATACCCTAACTTCCCATCATTTTGTCCAATTAAATGAAGAAATTTAATGTTTCTAAACTAGACTAACAGAGAATACTAGTTGTATGACAAGTAAATAAGTTTTGCTGGGAAGATGTTGCTTAAGTGATAATATGGTTCAGCCAACAAGTGAACCCAAAATTAAATATTAACTAAGAGAAGGTAACCATTTCTGAAGTCATTCCTAGCAGAGGACCCAGATATATATAGGATTGAAGATCTTTCAGTTAAGTCTACATGCAAAGGATGGTTTCTTGGAGCTTCCACAAATTTGAAACCATGAAACATCTATTATTGCTACTATTGTGTGTTGTTCTGGTTAAGTCCCAAGGTGGCAACGACAATAAGGAGGTGAATTTTTTTAAGCATTATTATTACTAATATTATTAATTAAGATGTAATATGATCCTATTATATGAATAGTTATTTAAATGAAATTAGCATTGCTTATAGTTATGAAATTGAATTACTAACCTCTGACTTATTGTATTTAAAGAATGTTTCATAGTATTTCTTATATAAAAAAGTAATTTCTTGTTTTCTGGTTTATCACCTTATTTTCTTAAGATGAAGATGGCTTAGCTAATGTAAGCTGTGTTTTTCTCACTTGCTATCCTGAGTACTGTGATTTTCATTTACTTCTAGCAATACAGGATTATAATTAAGATAACAACATCTGAAAATCTCAAATTATCAAATAATAAAAAAGGAGTATTTAAAAAAAAACTGGTAGTAGGTAGATTGTTCTTTGGTGAAGGAAGGTAATATATTGTTACTGAGATTCCCATTTATAAAAACTATAAGCTTAAAAGCAAAATACGTCAAGTGTAATAGAAAATGAAATACTTCTTTTTTCAGATGAAAATTTTAAATTAGAGGTAGTGTGTATTTTTATTATTAATAACATGTTAGGAAACATGGTTCAGTCTAGTTTACATATTTGTAGAACAGTTTGTCCTCAACTATTATTTTTGATGACTTAATGATATTAATTTGCTGTTACTAAAAATGCAAAAATGCATTTAGGACAATGAATATGTAAGAAATTTAAATTTTATCATCAAATGTATCACGGCCAAATTTCTTACATATAGCATAGTATTATTAAACTAGGAATAAGAATACACAATAATATTTAGATGAAATGATTCATTTTGGATCATTGTTGAGTTTCAAGGGAACTTTAATGTTCTAAATATCAGACTCTGCATGTAAGAACATATGGTAAATCTGGTTGTATGTGTAAAAAGATATGGTCAATCTGGTTGAGTCTGGTTAATCATATTAGATTAAAAAATGTAAAGAATCTGTAAGACTAAATTTTTGTAAAGTACTCTGTTTACCAACTAGTCCTCACAGAGATAGTTTCGTAGTTTATGCTCCAGAATGGATTTTGATTATTCAACAAGTGGCCTTCATATTTTCTTTAAGTATATAATTTTTCAAAATACTTTTTAATATTTCCTTTTCTCTAGTAAAGCCAGACCATTCATGCTACCTCTCTAGTGGCACTCTGACATAAAAAGAAAATAGTTTTCTCTTGTTATAATTTTATTCGTAATAAATAGATGAATCACATTTCTTAAAATTTGTTTTAGAGAGGATAAATTCTGACTAGGACCATGCCTTCAATGTGAAATATGCCTATATCCTCCAAATCTTTACGTATTAAGGATGTATATAGTCAAGTGCTTAAACAGGAAAATCTGGAACCAACATGGCTGGGTTTTAATCCTAGCACCATCCTACTAAATGTTAAATAATATTATAACCTACTGAATAAATGACAATACAGTTCCAAATAGAATTTTTCTGATGACTTTTAGACTCACAAAATTGTAAGAGAGCTCAGTTGTTGCTCCGTTGTTCCAAATCATGTCATTTGTTAATTTGTAATTAAGCTCCAAAGGATGTAACTACTGACCAAAAAAATAAGAATGTAGTTAATCCAAATCAAAACTTTCCTATTGCAATGGGTAGTTTCTGCTTTATTATCATTTAATATAATATTTTTAATTAGCAAGTAATTTTAATTATAATACACAAGCCTTGAGAATTATTTTAAATATAAGAAAATCATGGTGTTTGATAAAGAAATCATGTAGGTAATTTCAAGAGAATGGTTTAATTAATAATTTTGTTGATAAAAGATTAGGCTAAAAGTGAAATTAGCAGTGGAGAGGCCACTCAAACTGTAGTACTTGTTATGTGTGATTCTAATAAAAATAATAATGAACACTTATTATTGCCAAGTACTGTTCTGAGACTACCATACACAATAAGTTATTAAATCCTTACAGTAACTTTATAAGGCAAATACAAACTATTATTATGCTTATTTTATATTTGAGGAAACTGGAGCACAGATAAAGCAACTTGCCCAAGGTCCCATAGCTAGTAAGAGGTAGGATCAAGACTTGCAAGCAGACTAGCTCAGAGTATCTTATGAGGGTCAGATATTGTCTTATTACAAATAAATTCTAAGTATCATTAACCTTTGATAAGTATTTAATGTCTCTTAAATATGTTTGTATAGGAGTCTAATCATCAATTCACAAAAATTGAAAGTAGGGAAGTGATTAACAATAATCATAGGAATCTAATAATCCAAGTGGCTTGAGAATATTCATTCTTCTTGACAGTATAGATTCCTTACAATTTTGTGTGTTCCACTGTATATTGTAGGAATATGAAGTCATTACTATTCATAATCTGATACAGCTTTGTCCTAAGGCTTCTCTTTAAAAACTACACTGCATCATAGCTTTTTGTGCAGTTGGTCTTTCTACTGTTACTGAACAGTAAGCAATCTACAGATTCACCATCACCAACCAGCCAGTTGATGCATCTTAAGCAAATCATCAAGCTTGTGATAACCTAAATTATAAAATAAGGTTGTTAGAATAGTTACATTCCAAATCTTCTATAACACTCTGCATTGTATTTCTTCCTGGTTCCTTGTAGGGCCTCTTGGGTGTCCGTGGTCATCGACCGCTTGACAAGAAGAGAGAAGAGGCTCCCAGCCTGAGGCCTGCCCCACCTCCCATCAGTGGGGGTGGCTATCGGGCTCGTCCAGCCAAACCAGATTCCCCTCAAAAGAAAGTAGAGAGAAAAGCCCCTGATGCTGGAGGCTGTATTCACGCTGACCCAGACCTGGTGGGTGCACTGATGTTTCTTGTAGTGGTGGTTCTCTCACGCAGAGAAAACCTGCATTCATGGTGGTCCCTAATGTTTCACTGACCTGCATTCCCATCTTTGTTATTTTATTTTGTAAATAAAATTCAAAACATAAACATATTGGGCATCTGGTTCAGGCTTCCTTTCTTGTTTTCTTTGGTCTGGGCCCAAAATTACAAATTAAGATATGTGGGTGGTACCTTTCCTTTTGTATTTTGCCCACTGCCTTTGTTCAATTGGGAAAATTTTCATAGCCCAATTCTTCTGGGGTAAGGAATATTGTAAATCTCCATAAGAGTATGATGATGACTTTTGAATTTCTGGTGTTTCAGAAAATCAAATAATAAGTTTTTATGTTGACTAATCATATCCCCGAATTTTCCTATGTGCTATTTTAACAAATGTCGATGACCCAAATCGTTCATCTAATGCCTGCTATTTTCTTTGTTTTTAGGGGGTGTTGTGTCCTACAGGATGTCATTTGCAAGACGCTTTGCTACAACAGGAAAAACCAATCAGAAATAGTGTTGATGAGTTAAATAACAATGTGGAAGCTGTTTCCCAGACTTCCTCTTCTACCTTTCAGTACATGCATTTGCTAAAAGATATGTGGCAAAAGAGGCAGAAGCAAGTAAAAGGTAGATATCCTTGTGCTTTCCATTTTATTCTCAGCTATAAAATTGTAACTGTTGACTGCCACAAGAAGGCATGGCTGTGAGAAGATTAACATTCCTGGGTTAGTTAAATAGCATTCATACTGCTTTCGGGCACCTTCCCCTGCATCTTGCCAGATAAACACTATTCAGCTCTTATTCCCAGTCTGGCATCAGTAAGTATGATTTTCTATGAAAATTCTACTATGACTCCTTATTTTTAGCATACAAGAAACTTGCGACTCAGAAGATAATATTCACAGAGTGGAAAAAAAAATCCTAGCATTTATAGTTTTAACATTTGAGGTTTTGAATGAGAGGGTTACCCATAATATATTCAATTGTGCTGTGGATAATGAATGACACCTAACCTGTGAATCTCGAGATTGGAATGTTGAGTGCTGTTGGCTTGGCAGTCAGGAATCAGCTAGTGCATGAGCCTGGCACAGACATCTCAGTGAGTAGCATACCCACATTTGGAAATTTTTCAAAGAAATCAAAGGAATCATGACATCTTATAAATTTGAAGGTTCTGCTATGCTTATGTGAAATGGATAAACAAATCAAGCATATACACTCTATAAGATGTTGAACTTTTCAGATGGAAGGCCCAAATACTGCTTTCTCCTCTTTTCCCTTACCAAGGAAATAAACATTTTTAATTTATTACTAGGCATAATCTCTAGCTTATTCCTATGGTAAATTACTAGTATGGTAGTTAGGCTATATGTTAATTTGTATATGCCATGGACCAAATCATTCCCCTAAATATGACTATATATCATAACTGCTTGGTGGCAGCTCAGTGTTTATTATTCTCAGAAAATCAAAATTGTATAGTTAAAGATGTTAGTTTCATGAGGCAAAAATGCTGACTATTTCTATGTAATTTCATTTTTCCAGATAATGAAAATGTAGTAAATGAATACTCCTCAGAACTGGAAAAGCACCAATTATATATAGATGAGACTGTGAATAGTAATATCCCAAGTAACCTTCGTATACTTCGTTCAATCCTGGAAAACCTGAGAAGCAAAATACAAAAATTAGAATCTGATATCTCAGCTCAAATGGAATATTGTCGCACCCCATGCACTGTCAGTTGCAACATTCCTGTGGTGTCTGGCAAAGGTAACTGGTGAATAAATGTATTTCTAGAGAGTTCCAGAAGAACTCACACTCCAAAAATAAGTGAACAAAAAAAAAGAGCAGATTTTCTCAACAGATCATAATCACGTTATAGTACACCACAAAGCTATCCTTAGCCAGTTGTGTTTTGACTCAGCCTGATGTGTTTGCTGGTTTTGATGAGCAGGACAGGGCACAGGATATTGATGGTGGTAGTCACAGGGGTGTGTGTGCACATGTGTGCTGGCTTGAACAGATGGCAGGATCACAGATAGATGGAGAGGTTTCTCTATCTTGTGCGTACCGGAAGCCTGTGGATATTTCAGGATGCAAAAGGTGGAGAAAAGCGTTTTCAGAGTCTCGGCAGATAAACGTCCTCAAAACTGCATTTGATTTACTAAAGTAAAATGAAAATCTAATATTTGTTAAAATATTCTCAAAGGTCTATAATAAAACATTCCTTAATAAGCTTTGTAATGTTATCTTAAAGAATTTGTGACTAATAACAAAGTAATTATGTTGTAAGCCCCTGAACGTAATGTTGTCTTACTTTTGCAGAATGTGAGGAAATTATCAGGAAAGGAGGTGAAACATCTGAAATGTATCTCATTCAACCTGACAGTTCTGTCAAACCATACAGAGTATACTGTGATATGAACACAGAAGGTGGAGGTAAGTTTTGGACAGTTGTTGACCTGTAATTATTTGGATACCATAAAATGCCAGGAAGCAAAGCCAGGCGTGGTGGGTCTTGCCTGTAATTCCAGCACTTTGGGAGGCCAAGGTGGGCTGATCACTTGAGCCCAGGAGTTTGAAACTAGCCTGGGCAACGTAATGAGACCATGACTCTACAAAAAATACAAAAATATTAGCTGGGTTGGTGGTATGTGCCTATAGTCCCAGCTATCCAGGAGCTTGAGGTGGGAGGATCACCTGAGCCCACAAGCTGGAAGCTTGATCATGCTACTGCACTGAAGCCTGGGCAATGGAAGATAGTGAGATCCTGTCTCAAAAAATAATAATAAAAAAAATAGAAAGTCAGGAAACAAGGTTTAGCTCTAAAATCTAACACAGCTGACAATGAGTCATTTGATTTGGAATTCAACCTGATATTTAAAAAGTTATGAAATGTCTATAATTAATAATTTGGGGTAAGATACAGCACTTGGAGTTTTCAAAGATTTTACAAGTTTTCCTCTCATATTTATTTCCTTGTATCTATTTTAGAGCACAAATATAGGTGAATATAAAATGAATGGAATGGACAGGGGATTCAGATATTCTTCTGAAAGTGACATTATTTGCTGTTGGTTAATATGCTCTTTTTGTTTCTGTCAACCAAAGGATGGACTGTGATTCAGAACCGTCAAGATGGTAGTGTTGACTTTGGCAGAAAATGGGATCCATATAAACAGGGATTTGGAAATATTGCAACCAACGCAGATGGGAAGAATTACTGTGGCTTTCCAGGTAACAAACAGGCATACAAAATAAAATCATTCTATTTGAAATGGGATTTTTTGTTCATTAAAAAACATATGGCCAGTTGCGGTGGCTCACGCCTGTAATCCCAGCACTTTGGGAGGCCAAGGTGGGCAGATCACAAGGTCAAGAGATAGAGACTATCCTGGCCAACATAGTGAAAACTGTCTCTACTAAAAATGCAAAAATTACCTGGATGTGGTGGCACGCACCTATAGTTTCAGCTATTCAGGATGCTGAGGCAGGAGAATCGCTTGAACCCAGGAGGTGGAGGTTGCAGTGAGCTGAGATTGTGCCACTGAACTCCAATGTGGCCACAGTGTGGCCACTAGACTCCATCTAACAAAAAAAAAAAAGCATACAGTGTTGGAAGCCTGTTTTAGGCAATTAAGAAGATTTCCCTGATAAAAATGTGGAAGCTAAAGATAAGAGGAAAAAGGCAGTTTTCAGTTTCCCAAAATTTTATTTTTGGTGAGGTTTTATTTTGTTTTCCTTTTAGGTGAGTATTGGCTTGGAAATGATAAAATTAGCCAGCTTACCAAGATGGGATCCACAGAGCTTTTGATTGAAATGGAGGACTGGAAAGGAGACAAAGTAAAGGCTGAATATGGAGGATTCACTATACAGAATGAGGCCAACAAATACCAGATGTCAGTGAACAAATACAGAGGAACAGCCGGCAATGCCCTCATGGATGGAGCGTCTCAGTTGACAGGAGAAAACAGGACCATGACCATTCACAACGGCATGTTCTTCAGCACTTATGACAGAGACAATGACGGCTGGTATGTGTGGCACTCTTTGCTCCTGCTTTAAAAGTCCCACTAATATTATTACTCAGAATCATTAATAACATTTTTAATAGCTATCGTTTCCTGGGCACTTACTGTGAGCCACTGTACTAAGCTCTTTACGCATCACTCTAAAGCATTTCAACTATAAGGTAGGCATTATTATTCTCGTTTTACCGATGAAGTTTAGAGAGATTAAGTGACTTGTCCAATGTCACACAACTACCCAGAGATAGAACTAGAATTTGAGCCCAGTTACTTTCTGATTAATGACATTTAGATAAATACCTATATCTCTATATTTTAATATGTACATGAAAACTTTCATTTTCATTTCTGGGGTTCTCTGATACTAAGGGATGCAAAAACTATCATTCCGGTATAAAGTAACCAATGCAGTCCCTACATGGATTGGCCACATAGACTCAGTTTTCTCTCTTTCTTGCTATAGGGCACAGGAGGTCTTTGGTGTATTACTGTGACTCTATGTATAGCATCCAGAGGAAAGAGTACTGTGCACACGAGTGTAGCGCTCTTCTATGGATAATCTGCAAAAAGTAACTTGACCATTGTAGCTCTGTTTCTAATAATGCCAAACACATTTCCTTTCAGGGTAACAACAGATCCCAGAAAACAGTGTTCTAAAGAAGATGGTGGTGGATGGTGGTATAATAGATGTCATGCAGCCAATCCAAATGGCAGATACTACTGGGGTGGAAAGTACACCTCGGACATGGCAAAGCATGGCACAGATGATGGTGTAGTATGGATGAATTGGAAGGGGTCATGGTACTCAATGAAGAAGATGAGTATGAAGATCAGGCCCTTCTTTCCAAAGCAATAGTCTCCAAAATGTAGATTTTTACTCTTCTATATGTAACAACATTTTTGTACATTATGTTATTGGAATTTTCTTTCATACATTATATTCCTTTAAAACCGTCAAGCGGCTGTGAGTGTGACTTTTTGGAAAAAGTATAGGCTAAATTACATTAAAAATAGCACACAACTTTCTTTTGTATTCTTCATTTCTCCTTCTCACCAAGAAGTAACTGAAAGTATAGTCTTGACAGAGTTGGTGTTCATAGTTTCAATTCTAGTTGACTGTGAGAAGTTTCAAATAAGGAAGAGGGATGTTTTATCCTTGTTGTAGGAAAACCATGAGGGAAAGGAAAAACTGATGTTTAAAAGTCCACTTTTAAAGCTATGTTTATTTATGTAAGATCTGTCAAAGAAAACTTCCAAAAAGATTTCTTAATTAAACAAGACTCTGTTGCAATAAGTTAATGTTTCCTTGTTTTGTGATCCACACATCCAATGAGTTAGGCTTTGCACTCATAAGGAAGGAGAAGTGTTCATAACCTCAAATATCTAATAAACCAGTCTTGAACATTTGAAGATTTAATATATGACTCTATACCATGGAAAAATCACCACTCTGCCACTTAAATAGACTTCGGGATCAGAGATTCCAAGAGGACAATCTAGATCAAGCCTTCACCAAGTGTTTTCAAAGGGAAATAATAAAATAGGGAGCAGAATGTGCCTATTGCCCATAGAAATGAGGTCTATTCTTGTCCTCAATTAAGCTTTTCCTTTTTACATAGCTATACCAGAACTAAAGTAAAAGTGGGTTTTCTGTTCTTTCTACTTCTCCCTATGAAATGGGCTTATCATCTTAACACTTCACTCCAGCTGCCCCTGGGCAACCATACGACCCTAGGTCCTCCACCCCTAATGAATCATCATTGCCACCCATTTTTTATAGTACTGATTGTTCTTAAGCTTATTCTCTTAATCTTTTCATGTAAGCAAAACTCATTAATTTCTATTTTGGAAATGCTACTACTTTCTTTAATTTCTCAGTAAATCCAACTTTAACTTTTGACCTGATTTCTCTGTCACAAGTTCTGTCACACTGGAGCCTGTACTCACCTACTCCTTTGCCATCACCTTTAATAGAAAATTCTCATCAAGTTACTGTCTTGCTTAACATTAGCTCCTTGCTATCTATATCCAAATTTCCTAAATCTAAATTTTTTAGTTGGAGGTAAGAATGGTCCCAGTACCATCTCCTCTTCCCTTCACTATAACCTACATTTTTGTCACAATAAGTTTTTCACCATTCCAGGACAGGTCAGGCCCTTTAAACAATTCAACAGCTTTATTAAGATATAACTAATATGCAAAAAAATAATTCTGCGCATGTGTCATGCTGGAGCCCTGTTGATTTCAACAGATATGACTCCATGTCCAAGGAGATACCTGGAGCCAGTGAATGGGACATATGGTTTATTTAGGACTTAAATACATTTGTGGTCCAGTGGCGGTGGGCTGGACAGGAGGATTGCTACTATTTGAAAAGAGTATTTGCAGTTTATATAACATTTCTACTTAGCACGCTCTGTTGTACTGGCCCGAGCATAGAAAGTTAACACCAAGACAAAATTATGCCAAATTGCAGGGTCTTTATTGCCAGTGGCCACGGAGGACTTGTGTCTCTCCAAACTGTGGCCCTGAAAGGAGGGTGTCAAGACCTTTTATACCCGTAAAACTACCTCGGGAGTGAGGGTGAGTGGCAGGGGTCGGGGTGAGGGGCTTCAGACGTTCTGAGGGCTAGTGGATTCTGTAAATCACCTCCTGGGCGGAGATGAGGGTGAGGGGCTCCAGACACTCCGAGGGTCAGGGGACTTTTGACATTCTGATTCTTACTTAAGTGGTTCACAAAAGTCAAGATTAGCATTTGTTTACACATTGTCTGGGTAGGGTGGAAATTACAGTCCTTAATTACTTATTCACGTTTGGGTTACAGAGAGCAGTTTCAACAGAAAGCCGAGGTACGGTTGAGGTATGCAGTTTTATGGGACTTTTACCATGTCACAGCTCCGTCTAGCAGTCTCCATTTAACCCGAAATAAAAGGCCTTTGCCCATCCTGTGTTCCAAGGGACAGGCAGGGAGTTCAAGTGTCCTTCAGAGATAAGAAGAGAACCTCTGGGTTGGCCATTCCTGGACTCCTTAGCTTAGGACTCTGAACACACATTCTTCTTAGACCATACAGTCATTCTCAGGGTATGCTTGAGTCATTGCTGTCAGGTGCATCTGCCATACAAAGTGTTTAACAGATACAATTTTATGATTTTGGAAATATGCAAATACCCATGATATCATTGGCACAGTCAAGATATTAAATATATCTATCACCTCCAAAAGTTTGCTCGTGTTCATTTTTTTTTTATGGTAAGAACATTTAATACGGAATACTATCAACAGATTTTTAAGTGCACAATATTGTATTATTAATTTTAGGTACTGTACAGCAGATCTCTAGAGTGTGCTTATCTAGCATAAATGAAATTTTGCTTCCATTTCTCCCTACTTCCCATCCCCTGGCAACTACCATTCTCCTTTCTGCTTTGATTATTTTAGATAATTCATATAAGTCAAATCATGCAGTCATCTTTTGCACTGTTGGTGGGAATGTAAAATGGTGCAGCCACTATGGGAAAAAAGGTGGAGGCTTCTCAAAAATTTTTAAAAATTACAATTACCGTATGATCCAGCAATCTCACTTCCTGGTGTACATCCAGAAGAACTGATATCAGGATCTCGAAGCTGTATTTGTACATCCATGTTCATTGTAACATGACTCACAATGTTCAGGTCCTTTTATACAATGCTCTCATTGCAACAATGTCTTCCTCCCAACATCATCTGACAAACGACTGCCTGTTTTCAAAGCTCACTTTGACGGTCAATGCCCAGAGAAGACTTTCTGAAACCCTTGGGTAAATTTTGACCCTTTTTGACGGTGAATGCCTGTACCCTTTTCCTTCACTAATGACGAGTTCTTACTCAGCTTTGATTTCAGAATCATCAGCTGTCAGAAAGGCTAATTTTCATAGATTTGTGAATACTGGATGACTAAATCCAGTGATGATCAAAGTCTTGAATATCTTTTCTAAATGTAGAACCCATTTTCCATTGAAGGCACACAGAGAAACTCAACAGGCAAAATTCTTGAATGTGGAACTTTTGCGGCAAGCATGACAGTAACAAAAGTTCACTGAACGAAGGCTGAGGGGTGGAAGGACTGCAGTCCTCAGACTTTTGCTCACTCCTTATGTGCACACAGAGGATCAAATGAATCCCTAGAGTTTGAAGTAATGCCACAGAAGAAAAACCACTAAAATACATAATCTAACAATCAATTCATAGTTAATGCACAAATAGAAAAAACACAGAGACCACTCCCAGGTCATATGTAAGTCTATCTAGAAAGAAATATACTTTCTTCACTGGGCATGGAGGCTCACACCTACAAACCCAGCACTTTGAGAGGATATGGTGGAAAGGTTGCTTCAGGGCAGGAGTTAGAGCCCAGCCTGGCAACATAGTGAGACCCTGTCTCTACTATAAAATTTGTAAAAACAAACAAAAACACAACAGCAACAACAAAAAGAAACGCATTTTCTTAAAGTGTCATTTGGTAAGAAATGTTACATATCTGATTTTGCCCATTCAGGCACCACAATTTTGAATATAATAAAAAGGGAGCTTCCCCCTAGTTAGAATATAGAAAACAGTATCAACAAGATTATTTAACTCATGATTTTAGGACAATAATAGAAAGATAGTTGGAAGTTATTAATCCCACACTGTGGCATGAGAACTATAATATATATATTATTATATAATTAGGACTAAAAGTATGTAACAAACTATAATGGTTACATGCACTTGGGACAGAAACCTCTAGTTCCTCTTTATGTACGAACCAACACAAACAGCTAACTCGGGGGTGGTTTTTAAACTGACTACAGATTCCTGTCACGGAGCAAAAATACGGGTGATATGACGCATTACCAGCTGCAGTGGCTCAGGTCACATTTCTGTTTAAACATTACACACTTGGCCGGGCGCGGTGGCTCAAGCCTGTAATCCCAGCACTTTGGGAGGCCGAGGCGGGTGGATCACGAGGTCAAGAGATCGAGACCATCCTGGTCAACATGGTGAAACCCCGTCTCTACTAAAAATACAAAAAATTAGCTGGGCATGGTGGTGCGTGCCTGTAATCCCAGCTACTCAGGAGACTGAGGCAGGAGAATTGCTTGAACCCAGGAGGCGGAGGTTGCGGTGAGCCGAGATGGCGCCATTGCACTCCAGCCTGGGTAACAAGAGTGAAACTCTGTCTCAAAAAAAAAAAGCATTACACACTTAATATCCTGTATGCTGCCCATTTAAACTGACAGACATCTTTTAAAAATGCAGATTTCTTGGTACTAACCTAGGTTTATTACATTAGAGTCTCTACAGGGAAAGAGTCTGAGTATCTATTTTTAAATAAATGTTCCTGAGAGTTACTGATCACTGGTTGGATTTCAGAATTACTGATAGAGAAGACATTTGTATTTATCTGAGACTCCCTTGATATTTCTTACCTGCTACCCATTTCACTCAAATAGTGATCACGAGGCAATTTTTTGAGCAAATAGTCATCCTTGAAATTACCTTGAATGACTTCATAGGTTTAGGACTGCCTATGTTTAGGACTGGACTTGGATTTAATATGTTTCCAAATACTAGAATCACTATTTCCACTATGCTGCCACTAGTCTCTGGTGGTTCTCAAGGTTGGACTTCAAATTCTCTTGAAGTATAGAAAAGAATTAGAGACACTACCTCTCATAGGTACACAGAGCCGATGCTTTAGTTTTTGAACCCCATTCTCACCCTCACTGTTGCATGTTATCTGATACTCTTGCTTGAAATTCTTCTGGTGTGCAGCTCTGCACCGTGTAGCAATGAATTGGTACATAGTAATTCATACACATGGAAAGTGGAATCACTGATTTCTTTTTTTTTTTTTTTTTTTTTTTTTTCAGAGTTTTTCTCTTATCCAGGTTGGAGTGCAATGGTGTGATCTCAGCTCATCGCAACTCCTGGGTTCAAGCGATTCTCCTGCCTCAGCCTCCTGAGTAGCTGGGATTACAGGTATGCACCACCAAACCCAGCTAATTTTGTATTTTTAGTAGAGATGGGGTTTCTCCGTATTGGTCATGCTGGTCTTGAACTCCCAACCTCAGGTGATCCGCCCACCTTGGCCTCCCACAGTGCTGGGATTACAGGTGTGAGCCACCTTGCCTGGCCAAGTGATATTTATTTTAACAACATTAATTGTGGTATTAAGTAATGAAAGTAGCTTGTATTCTTTGTGGACATTTTGGGAAATATAGAAATTATTAGAACCATTTATAACTTCAACATAAGCAGTAGAGCAGCTAATACCTTCATTTATGTTCTTATTCTTACCTGTACATGTTTGAGTACCTGAATTTTTCACATTGTGTCATGAAAAGTTTTCCATACTATTTAACATTCTTCTACAGTATCATTTTCTGTAATTTGCTTTTTAATGGCCATATAATATTCCATTATGGGAATTTATTTAAACAGTCTCTTCTCATTTCACATTTAGGTTTTTTCCAAACTTTTTCTATTAAAGAGAGTACCGACATTAACATCCTTCTCCATAAGCCTTTTATGCATGTATTATATAATACATTCTATACATTACTTATAATATAAATTTTTTTGTTTTAAAATATTATTTATTTTATAATGTTTACACATTATGAACATTTATTTATAATATAATATTTATTTGTTTCTAGGATAAATTACTTGTAGCAGAATATCTGGAGGAAATAAAAGGTTTTGGGCTGAGCACTGTAGCTTGTGCTGTAATCCTGGCACTCTGGAAGGCTGAGAAGGGAGGATTGCTTAAACCCAGCCGGTCCAGGCTGCAGTGAGCCCTGGTTGTGCTACTGCACTACAGCCCGAGTGACAGAGTCAGAACCTGTCTCAGAAAAAAAAACACAGGTTTTGGCTTTAAATATATATGTATGTATTCAAGTAACTCTCCAGAAAGATTATGTTGATTTACCTCGGATGCACAGAATTATGTATTTAAGTTTTATTTTTCTTCTCCATCACTAATATTATGATTACTTTATTAAGGGTCATAATATTAGTAACTACTTTAATTTTAATATCTTTACTAGTACGAGATTTAAAAATGTTTAATGACCATTTTACTATCTTCTTCTCTGAATTACTTATCTATGTCTTTTCCTCAATTTTCTTTCTTTCTTTCTTTCCTTCTTTTTTTTTTTTTTTTTTTTGAGACGGGGTCTTTCTCTGTCACCTCTGCCTCCCAAATAGCTGGGACCACAGGTGTGCACCACCATACCTAGCTAAATTTTTGTATATTTTGTAGAGACAGGGTTTTGCCATGTTGCCCTGGCTGGTCTCGAACTTGTGGACTAAAGCGATCTGCCTTTCCTCACCTCCCAAAGTGCTGGGATTATAGGTGTGAGCCACCGTGCCTGGCCCTTTCCTCAATTTTCCATTAACAAAGATAGCTTTTATATGAATTACTCATTATGTAATATGTAGGGTAGCAATCAGGAACATAGTATTTTCCTCTATTTATACAAATATTTTAACTTGTAAGTGATTACACTGGTAGTTACATACTTACGCAAATAGTCTTAACTGGTACAAATATTCACTATCAGACCCCTTCTCTTCTTCTCCCAACCAAGATGTGATCAACAGATGATACATCTGTTTGTTTTTTGATTCAATTATATTTATTTCTGCCCCAAACTTTTTATTTTGAAAAGCTTATAGCTTATGCTCTGCAGATAAATTGCAAGAATTTTAATAAATACCTCTGTGTCCTTCTCCTGACTTCACCCATTGTTTGTCAAAAGGAGATATTTTAGTGCAGAATTGCGACAGCTTATGTAGGCATGCAACCTTGAGGTCATAGACCTATTAGGGATTGAGACAAAGGTGAATTTAGCAAATATTTTCCAGAGTACTCTGCTGCAATCACCACGTACCCACCTTCAGCAATGACCTGGTGAACAGGGAGACTACTGTTTAGTAAACAGAGCAACTCTCAGCTCAAACCTGGCAGGTTCTAAGTTTCCTTGACTCTGTAGTTTGGAATGGTTGCTCTTACTATGTGAAAATGGAAGACATAATGTCCTGCTCATGTTTAAGAATTAATTGATAGACTTTTCAACTAATTGGGGCAAATTATTCATGATACTCTTTCCTTAGTGATATTTAACACCCTTCCTACCCTCATCCCCAATTAATTAAGCATTTTCCTCTATAAATGAGATTTATAAAGTACTTGGAATTCCATTTAAAAGAGGTAATATATGAATTAAAAGAATGCATAAACAAATACATCAAATATAAGATAATCTCAGAAATGGTTTCTGTGAAAATTTTGTTATTCACAAGCAACTTGTATTATTTACACGGCTACTGAAATCTAAATGTGGTTACTTCCCCAGCTGTTTTGGCAAATAGCAAACATTGTATTACTTTATTTGACTATAACAAAGCTTTAATTTATGATTTCATGTGCTTGAATTGACACATTGGCATTTCCTTTCACGCTTTTCTGGACATGAAAAGGATTAGTGAACTTAGCTGGATGGGTCTTTCTTTTCTGATGCATCAACTGCACACCTAGCATCAGCTAAGTAACTTGGAAATATATATATATATTTTGCTGTGGAACCTATGACAAAATATAATTAGATCAGTAATACCACTGGGCCAATAATGAACAGCAAATGCTATATACAATAGTGTCATGTTTATTTATGAAATTTAGTATCATTATCCCTGAATGAATAATGAATGAGGTGCGAAGCTTAGGTGGTTAGAACCTGCAAGAACAGTATCGTGGGCTTCATCCCCAGGGGTCTTCCTTATCATTACATTATTTCTCCTCCTTAAACTGCTATTTACTCACCTAAAAAATTGATTCATAAAATGTTCTCACCTTCATTAATACAACATTAGCAATAATTGATTATCCATTAAAAGTATCAGCATATTTGGGGGGAAAGTTGCAATTCTTTATTCTAAAGAGTTTCCAGGAAATAAAAGTGAATACATCAACACGATACTTAGATTAAAATGTAATAATATATTTTAATAAGAACTGAATGTGACACCTTAACTTCGTTATATTACCGGATATAGAAGGGACTTATGCATTCTGTAGAAGGTTGAAACAGATTATCTTAAAAGTTCCTTTTCTTTCTTTCTTTTCTTTTCTTTTTTTTTTTTGATATAGGATTTCATGCTGCTGCCCAGACTTGAGGGCAGAGGCACAATCACGACTCACTGCAACCTGAAACTTGACCTCCTGGGCTCAAGTGATCCTCCAACCTCAGCCTCCTGAGTACCTGGGATCATAGGTATGCAACACCACATGCGGCTTATTTGTTTGTTTGTTATTTTGTAGAGACGGGGTCTCACTATGTTGCCCAGACTGGTCGTACACTTCTGGACTCAAACTATCCTTCTTCCTCAGTCTCCCAAAGTGCAGGGATTACAGGCATGAGCCACTCCACCTGGTTCCAAAATTCCTTTTTAACACTTAGATTCCTTAGCTCACAAAAATTTATTGAGTCATTATTATGTGTCAGGCCTTGTGTTAAGTACTAGATATCAAATAGTAGTTCATACATCTAATAAAAGAATAATGAGGTCCTTGCCTATGCCTATGTCATGAATGGTTTTGCCTAGGTTTTCTTCTAGGGTTTTTATGGTGTCAGGTCTTATGTTTAAATCTTTAATCCATCTGGAGTTAATTTTAGTGTAAGGTGTCAGGAAGGGGTCCGGTTTCAGCTTTCTGCACATCGCTAGCCAGTTTTCCCAACACCATTTATTAAACAGGGCATTTTTTCCCCATTGATTGTTTTTGTCAGATTTGTCAAAGATCAGATAAAGCACCAAAAGCAATGACAACAAAAGCCAAAATAGACAAACAGGATCTAATTAAACTTAAGAGTTTCTGCACAGCAGAAGAAACAATCATTAGAGTGAACTGGTAACCAAAAAATGGGGAAAAATTTTTGCAGTCTACCCATCTGACAAAGGGCTGATATAAAGAATCTATGAAGAACTAAAACAGATTTACAAGAAACAAACAAACCCATTCAAAAGTTGGCAAAAGATATGAATGGACACTTTTCAAAAGAAGACATATATGAGACCAACAAACATATGAAAAAGTGCTCAACATCACTGGTTATTAGAGAACTGCAAATCAAAATCACATTGAGATACCATCTCATGCCAGTTAGAATGGTGGTCATTAAAAAATCTGGAGACAACAGATGCTAAAGAGGATGTGGAGAAATAGGAACACTTTTACACTGTTGGTGGGAGTGTAAATTAGTTCAACCATTGTGGAAGACAGTGTGGCAATTCCTCAAAGATCTAAAAATAGAAATTCCATTTGACCTAGCAATCCCATTACTGGGTATATACCCAAAAGATTATTAATCGTTCTGTTATAAAGACACATGCACACATATATCCGTTGCAGTACTATTTACAATAGCGAAGACCTGGAACCAACCCAAATGCCCATCAATGATAGACTGGATAAAGAAAATGTGGCACATACACACCATGGAATACTATGCAGCCATTAAAAAGGATAAGTTCATGTCCTTTGTAGGGATATGGATGATCTGGAAACCATCATTCTCAGCAAACTGACACAAGAACAGAAAACCAAACACCACACATTCTCACTCATAGATGGATGTTGAACAATGAGAACACATGGGCACAGGGAGGGGATCATCAGGCACTGGGGTCTGTTGGGGGGTAGTGGGCTAGGGGAGGGACAGCAGGTCATGGGGAGGTTGGGGAGGGATAACATTGGGAGAAATGACCAATGTAGGTAACAGGAGAATGGAGGCAGTGAACCACCATGGCATGTGTGTACCTATGCAACAATCCTGCAAGGTCTGCCCATGTACCCCAGAACTTAAAGTACAATAAAAAACAAAAAGCCTACAAAAAAAGAATAATTAATTATGATATTTTTCTCATATCTTATGGTATACTAAAGGCGAACATCAAAGATAGCTTCAGGCTAAAACATGGAGATAAATTTTCCTGGATGTAAAATTAAAATCTATCCAGATGTTTTTTCTATTCCTGACCCAGGACTTAAAAACCCAATTCAACATTTTTCTCTCTACAAAAATATTTAAAACCATGTTCTTTCCTGACAAACTTTTCACATTCATATCTATTTTGCTCATTGACCCATTTATTCAACTAAGAACTATTTTGAAATGGATAGCCTGGGTAGAACTTGTATGATAACAGAGAGAGGCCATCATAAGTAAGGGAGCAAAAGTTAAGGAAAGAGGAAACAATAATATTATAAAGGTAAAAGTAAAATAAATTGAGTTTTAAAAGTTATCTATTATTTATAAGAAACTATTCTAAATAAGATGAAAAAGAAATCTTGAAAATAAAGGGATATGCAAAACTGAAGAAAAGGGAAAACAGTAAAATAAAATCATGCTATTCCTTAGTTATTTTGAGAAAGTCTTCTAAACAAAGTGATAAAATTTTGAAAATGAAATGACATGTCAAGATATGTAGGCAAATTCAAGGAAAAGAAATCAAAAGTGATGACAATATTGATATTTGACAGGGTGGAATTCAATTCCAAAAGGAGGAAACAGGAAAAAAAGAGAAACATTTTGTAATGATAGAAAGTACAATTCGTGAAGAAGATATAACAGTCGTAAACTTTCATGCACTGTATAAGGAAGGAGTCATGCAACCAGAATCCCTAAATGCAGAGACCACACACACGCACAAAACCAGAGTGAGGTTTTTAAATATGCACACACACACACTCACACACACAAACATGATGAAAATCTCATATCTATATCTCACATCTATAATCCCAGTGCCTTGGGAGGCCAAGGAGAGGCCAGGAGTTTGGGCCTCCAGTGAACTATGATTACACCACGACTACACTCTTCCAGCCTAGGTACAGTAACAGAATGAGACTCTGTCTCCCAAAAAAAAGTTACATAAATAGGAAAAAATATAGGATATTTAAATAATACCATCAACAGGCTTGGTAATATGGAATATTATAACATATGGATGTGACAATATACATTCTTTTCGCTTACAAACCATTTACAAAAGTTAATGCAAACTCGTCTACAGAGAAAACCTGTGCAACATAGCAAGACTCTGTCTCCATAAAAAAAGAAAATATTTGCCGGACATGTTGGTGTGTGACTGCTTGAGCCCAGGAAGTTAGAGGCGGCAGTGAGCCATAATTGTACCACTGCAATAAAATTAATTAATTAATTTTTAAAAATCTAAAATGTTTATAATGGAACGGTTGGTTAAATTGACAAAATTTATAAAATACTTGAAAACTAACGATTTAAAGGTGACTCACTCTAACCCCCTAAAAAATAAATTGGATTTTAAAATGAAAACATTGGAAATTAAGAAAAAATTCTCTAAGTAGTCTCAGAACAACAACAACAACAAAAAAGTAAAAATTGAAAGTACAATTTTACAGACTAAAAAAAAAGAAATGGAAAAAATGGGGACTAGGATGGAAACTACTTCATCCAAACTCTGTACTTGAGATGTGAGCAAGGAGGTACAAGCACACGAGTGAGTTTATATATAGATCCCAAGAAAATCTTACACAAAAAAATGGATATTTCAATTCTAGGGGAAAAAAATGCTTTCTTTAGTAAAGGATCCCAGTATAGCTGACTGCCCATCCACAATAAGACAAAAGTAGGCTTTCTTCATGACATATTAAAATAAATTCTAGATTAAATACATACATGCAAAAGAAAAAACTGAAAAAATAAAAACTCCATTAAAAAATTTAAGGAAGTATTTAAAAGACTGTATAATCTTAGAATGGGGAGACATTTTATGCAGGACAGGATACACTGTATATATGAGCTCTGCCCCAAAGGAGTTCATCACCCAGTACCACAAATAATATAAATATGTTAGAGTTAGGGATAGAATATGCTATTTTGAGATAAGGGCAAAAACTGTGAGGGCCTAGAGGACAATTCAATTCATTTTATGGTGGGCACTGGGGAAGGGTTCACAGAAGCAGCATTATTTGAGCTGTTTTTAAAGGAGTGAATGAGCGTCTTGTAGGTATTTTATGAAAGGCCTATAATATCATTAAAGAACTTGGTATTTCAGTGCCAGTGAGAAATTCAGTGTAATTAATGTGTAGAATGAATGATCGCAGAGGTTGAAAATGGACCAATTTGTGAAAGGGTTTGTATTCCAAGCTAAGTTTTAACATTATATATATATATATATTTGATATTTGACAAGGTGGAATTCAATTCCAAAAGGAGGAAACAGGAAAAAAAGAGAAACA
>NW_022437007.1:10518256-10534006 GCF_009761245.1 Sapajus apella | reverse complement strand
ATATACACACACTATATATATAGTATATATATATATAGTACTTTAGGTTCTGGGGTACATGTTGTGCAGATCATGCAGGATTGTTACACAGGTACATTCAGGGCAATGTGGTTTGCTGCCTCCATCCCCCCATCACCTATATCTGGCATTTCTCCTCATGTTATCCCTCTGCAACGTCCCTTAATGTCTGTCTCCAGCTTAAGGCCACTGGTAGTAGTTGAAGCTATGGTGACTGTCAGATCAACCAAGGAGAAAGGGTACTCACTGCAGAGTGAGAAAATGTTGTTTGGTTAAGACTGGTAATTGTGGACTCCAATATCTATTCTCCCTCTTTTCCTTATTAGCGGAATCCCAATTTTAGTTAGGATAGTCCTGTACCTAAGCTAAAAGTCGACTTGCCTCACCCTTTCCTGCAACTAAACTTATCTATGTGACGAAGTTGTGGCCAATATAAGCAGAAGTGCTGTTTAGAACACCCAAGAAAGTTCGGTAAAAGAAGAAAGTACTCCTTTGCCCTTTTGTCTTTCCTCTTTCTTCCAAATTGCCACAGGACATGATATTTGGATTATAAGGCGAACCAGAGGATATAAGTCTTTTATTAACATGATGGCTTCCTGAAGACTGCACAGACATATTCCCGGAGGCTTTTCTGTGAGCGAGAAATGAATTTCAGTCTTGTTGAAGCCGGATGTGCCAAACCTAATCCCAAATGATAAAGATGAGTACCAATATAATTGCAATGAGAAACCCCTACATTTAAGAAGTGGTCTGAGAAGAAATTACCAGTTAACACTGAAAAGGGTGAGACAGGAAGAAATGGCACAGAAACCAAGACAAAAGGACAGCTCCAAGAGGCAGGATAAGGGCAAAGTAAGTAGCAGATGTTTAAAAGAGATCAGGTAGAAAGAGGCTTGAATGCAGCACATTTAATTTAGAATTGCAAAATTGTATTGACTTAAGGTGATCAATTTCAAGAGCGTGGTAATTGCATGAAAACCAAGTTGAAATGGGCTTTTGAGTGAATGAGATTCAGGGAGCTAAATTAATATTTTATTTCAGGAAAAATGAAATAGAAGGCTAAAGATAAGGTGAAATAGAAGGCTAAAGATATGGTGAAATGGAAAATAAATATTTCATATATTTTCTCACAACCAAACTGTATCTCCAGTTCTCATGATCCTGCTAATACTGGCTACCACTTCTTAAATTAAAAGAGGCTTATCTAATCCTTCGATAAACTCAAAATCTTCTAAATAATTAGAAGTGACTGGCCCTTCCCATTCACGATCACTTTCATTTCAGGACCCAGTTCTGTTCCTACATAGTGTGCTATTCTGGAAAACAAAATATTTTCTAGTCTCAACTCAAATTCTGTCGAGGCATATGTGTGAGTGTAAGTGTGGGGACAGAGATAGCATAAAGTTCTGACAGCTGAAAGAAACAAAGCTTCATTTAATTCTGAAGAAGTTCTTTTCCAAGTATGTAACTATTTGAAGGTATAGCATTTAGTTTGTATCAGAGATTTACAATTCCCCATAAGGAAATGCAAGAACTCCGGGGTTCATATGTGATGCATATTTCCTTTTTGATCCCCAGGCTCTGGCCCCTAGCTGTAGCCTCCATTTTCCTCCTCCCTCCTTTCTCCCCTCCTTCTTTTCCTCTCTTCTTCCTTGAGAAATAATGCAGTTATGTCAGAATAGAAACTATGCAAGAAAGGGTGATATACTAGATTACTGAGGATATTTTAATACATGTTCAAGAGAAAATGGCAAATATTTCTTAATAGAAAAGGATACAAATTAAAAATCAGAGGTCAAGGCCACCAGGATTAAAGATGAAATTTGGATCAAATATTGACCAATGTAAATATGTTGAATTTCGATTATAGCAGAGATCATGCTTAGTGAGATGCTTTCAAACTAACGACTTACATTGAGTAATAATTAACATTATTCATTAATATAATAATAAACTTACATTGAGTAATAATTAACACAGAATATAGTTTATTGTTGTTAGAAAAATGAAGTAAAATCAATACTTGGGAGATTGTTTAGTAATGTGTGAATTGCGTCTGTTTTTTGAATACTCATAAATATTTTTAAAATTTTAGGTGTGTTTTTCAAAGAAATTGGTTACACCCTGGGAAAAAAATAAGTGTGCATTACAATGTCTTGTGGAAGAATTTAAAGGACAGATTTTCATTTATATTTAGGTAGGAATGTTTCTCCTGCCTTCCTCAATTTGCTCCATAACAAAAGACATGAATACATATCGTAATTACAAATTGTACATTGTAATTACAAGTCATAAATTCTACTACAAAGGTCAGGTATGGTTAGATTCAGTGAGTTTTACCTTAAAACATTGGTTTAAAACCATTCAAATCAAATGGATAAAATAACTTTTTTTTTTTTTTTTTTTTTTTTGAGACGGAGTTTTGCTCTTGTTTCCCAGGCTGGAGTGCAATGGCGCGATCTCGGCTCACCGCAACCTCCGCCTCCTGGGTTCAGGCAATTCTCCTGCCTCAGCCTCCTGAGTAGCTGGGATTACAAGCACGCGCCACCATGACCAGCTAATTTTTTTTTTGTAGTTTTTTAGTAGAGACGGGGTTTCACCATGTTGACCAGGATGGTCTCGATCTCTTGACCTCGTGATCCACCCGCCTCGGCCTCCCAAAGTGCTGGGATTACAGGCATGAGCCACCGCGCCCGGCCCGATAAAATAACTTTTTTACTTTGCAATGGCCTTATGACTTTGGGTGGTATGGGAAGAGAAGTTCTCAAACCAATGCTCTTCAAGGTTGCAGAGAGAAGCTTCTGTCTGACACCTTCCTGATGTACTGAATGTCCCTTGGTATATCCTTATAAACATTTTAAAACCCACACAGCTATTTAAAGATAAAGAAAAACTTATATAACTTTATTTTTCAAAGCACTAATATGTCTCAGGTGCATTTGCCTACAGTACAAAGAATAAGAAAATAGTACCTAGGAATTTTTTAGACTGTAGAGAATCTCAACTGCTTTACCTTTCTTATTTTCTCTCCACTTCTCTAGCAAAGGAGACAGAGTGCTCCCACTCCCACTCCTTCAGCCTATTGGGTCACAAGGGGCCTAATTTTCATGCAAATAGCCCTGAGGGAATAATCTGCCCCTCTTCCCAGACCACTCTGTTCTCAGTCTCATAAGGACTGTTATTCCTTAGGTCATAGAAGACCCCACAGAGGTAGTAGACGCCATTGAGATTGGCTGCTTGGCAGTTGATACCACCAGCCTCCCCCATAGACTTCTGCACAGCTCTCTTCCCACTGGTCTGCATCCCTGTCAAAGGTGCTGAACTGCATGTTGTTGTGAGAGGTGTACTCTGTCCCTTCCTCTACGGAACCCTCAATCAGTGCATCACCCGCAGTGCCTTCATAGAAGGAGACCTGCAGGGCTTTGGCCTCATAGCCTACCCGGAAGTGATATTCTGCATAAGCCTCTTTTCCAGCCCAGTCCTCTGATTCAACCCTAAGAACAGAGCCGCTCTGGGTTAGTAAGTGGAGACAGTCGTTGCCTAGCCAGAATTCTCCTTCCCCCTTGTCATTCAAGATGCCGAAACCTCTCTTGTAGTCTTGCCCAGTCCAGTTAAAATTCAGTGATCCATCCATTCTTTGCTGGATCAAAAGCTATCGTCCCAAACTGGTTTCTTGATTGCAATAAACAGAAAAAATCTTACTGGATCCTGGTAGCTTGCTATTGAAAATGTCACACTGGGCACCCGAAGGATATGTTTAGAGGACATCATCACAGTCTTAAAAAAAATTAAGCTGGTTGGAAGAAGTTATTCTCATTTAACTTTACAAAGATAGGCACGGCTCAGATTAAAGAAGGTAAATACTGTTTCCTTCCCTTCCTTTCTTTCTTTCTTCTTTTCTTCCCTCCACAGGGGAAGAATGCACTTACAGTGAGATGGAACTTATGTAAATGAGGGGTTATTTATACCTACAAATTGCAAAGGGGATTTTCCTCAAATGGATTTGGAATTTTACTTGCACATACTAATAGCAAGTAACCAGTACAGGTAGCTAAGCATCAATTAATACTGACACAACTTGTTTTAGCCTGACCTAAATGTCAACTGAGACACATACTAAAAACATAATTAATCAGTTGGGTGACAATTCTAGCAGCAGACACTTGGAATGATGAAAGAATTTTATTAAATAAGCTCAAATAGAGTTTCAGAGAATTAATTCATTCATTTAACATGTATTTATTGAGTCATGACTTTGTACTGTTAGGCATTTGGGAATACAGAGATGAGACAAAGTCCTTTCCCCCATGGAACTTATACAGTCTAGCACAAAAACAGACCAAAAAAGTGTAGTTTCAATAAAGTGTAACAGAGAGTTAAGAAGGAAATGCAAGGTGCCATGGGAACACTGTGCAGAAATATTTAACATAGTCTAGGGGGACAGGGTAAGGCTTCCCCAAAGGAGAAGTGTGGATACCTCTGGTAAGGCAAGATTTAGCATGGTTTCTCTTAATGGTATGTGTTCCTTCATGATCAGCTTCACTTTAGACCTAATCTGCCATTGCACGGCTCTTGGATTGTACTGTGGAGCCTCCTTTGCTGTATGCCGTGCTACTGACAAACTGTTTGCTGTGACTTGAAGTTTTACTGCTGGAAGGGAATTCACGTACCCCAGCGTGATGAGAACTGGTATCTGTAAAGATGCCAGATTCTGAGTCCATAGACTCACCATCATACTCTCTGAACCTAGATGAGAATAGACTTTCTAATGTTTTTCCAGTTGAGTCAGTGTCAAAGAAGGAAGCTTCATCAGGGTGCCTACGACGGAAATCATCCAGAGTACCCATGCCAGACAACGTGCCTAAATCCATTGCCTCGGGACAGTCAGAACCATCTTCAGAGGTCACCACTTCTTTGGTAACTTCTTTGTGACCATCAGGACCAATAACAGTCTTAGTAACAGTTTTAGAGCATAAATGACGCGTGGTGGTTGTGCTACCAGAGGTGACCTTCTTATTACCAATCATGAGCTCTTTTTCTCCCTTAGAAGTGACCAGTTTATCTGTGTGGTACTCTTTCTTTGTCCCTGGACTTACCTTTCCTGGCACCTCTTCAAATGTGCCCCAGTCTGGGTTGGTAGGCCTGGTGTTCCCATAGCCTGAACTATCTGGCCTAAAACTTCCAGATCCAGAGCTCCAATGTCCAGTACTACCAGTTGCAGAGCTCTCAGAGGTCCAAGTCCCAGTACCTGCACTTCCAGAGCTGCCAGACCAGGTTCCAGTACTACCAGGTCTAGAGCTCTCAGGGTTTTCATTGCCAGTACTTCCAGATCCAGAGCTCCCAGGAGTCCAGGTTCCGGTACTACCAGGTCCAGAGCTCCCAGGTGTCCAGGTTCCGGTACTACCCGATCCAGAGCTCCCAGGTGTCCAGGTTCCGGTACTACCAGGTCCAGAGCTCCCAGGTGTCCAGGTTCCGGTACTACCAGGTCCAGAGCTCCCAGGTGTCCAGGTTCCCGTACTACCAGATCCAGAGCTCCCATGTGTCCAGGTTCCGGTACTACCAGATCCAGAGCTCTCATGTGTCCAGGTTCCGGTACTACCAGATCCAGAGCTCCCATGTGTCCAGGTTCCGGTACTACCAGGTCCAGAGCTCCCAGGGTTTCGGTTTCCAGTACTTCCAGGTCCAGTGCTCCCCGGGTTCCAGCTTCCAGCACCGCTAGGGTTCCTGGGGCTTTCCGTCTCTGATCCTGTTCCATGAGAGGTGGAGTGTCCTCCTGCAATCTCATTTCCACCAGGTCTCTCTAACTCCATTCTCATCTGCTGCATTTCTGTTAATGCCCTCCACTCTGGGGGCGCCTTTTCAAGCTGGCTCTTGAAATGTCCGGGAACCAAGTCTGGAACTGCTTTCATTTTCATCAGTGGTAAGTGTTGCCTGTCTCTAGAGGGAAGTAAGTCTTTGGCAATGACCTGTTCAAGTTGCTTCTGCTGATCTTCGTAGTCCTTCAGATCTATTTCACGAGCTAAAGCCCTACTGCAGGATCCTCTACAAGATCGGATCTTAATGTCAATGTCCACCTAGAAAGAGGAAAGAAAAATAAAGAGAAAGGGTAGATACAAATACATGAACTATGTCTATTGAGTTCCTGGTAGTTAATTTTCCTTCTGGAAACTGGTTTCATTTCTTTGACTTGGAGACCTACCGCTTAATATTCTCTGCTTTCTGGTATTCTACCATCCTCAGTGGAAGAGATGTTGGGTATTCCAAGGCTAGCTGGGATAAGCAATGGGTGCTATTTGATTCATCTTAGCCTCAGAATGGATCAAGAGTAAGGTACTATTCCCTCTCAAAGGAAACACTGATTAAATGATTCTTGGTGAAACTCAGGCTGAAGGCTCAGAGGAATGGTGATGTAATGGGCTTTGGAATTATACAAGGATTGTACATTTGGTTTTGAAATTTACTATCTATGTACTCTTGGAAAATGTACTTAATGTCTCTGAATTTTTTTCTTCAACTATAGAGTGGGGAAAATAATACCTACTTTTGGGTAGATAATGGATATAGCACTTTTGAGTAGTTATACTCAATGTATAACTGCCTTCCTTTTCCCTGCTATTCAAAAACAAGGAAATCTGGGGGCAGAGCCACCAACTTACCTCCAGTCGTTTCATATCAATCAGCTGAGCCCTAACATTGTTCTGCAGAAGCTGGATCTGCTGTACTTTTTCTATGACTTTGCGCTTCAGGACTTCAATTCTGCTTCTCAGATCTTCTGACACTCTGTTATAGGTATTATCACGGTCTGAAACAGAAAATACGGTTATTGAAGTAGCTGCTGAGTGATTTGCCTGTAATTGCCAGCAAGTAAGCAAGAGAGGGAGGGAAGCGGGGGTGGGGGGTGGGGAGAGAGAGAGAGAGACAAAGAGAGAGAAAGACGAAAGAAAGAGAAAGAGAGTGAAAGAGAGAAAGAAAAAGAAAGAGAAAAAGAAGTAAGAAAGAAAGAAAAAGAAAGAAAGGAAGAAAAGAGGGAAGGAGGGAAGGAGCAAAGGAGGGAGGGAGGGGGAGGAGAGAGGGAGAAGGAAGAAAGAAGGAAAAAAACTCGCTTGTAAATATTCCCAATTTTATTGTGGTTATAGTTTAATCTGTGAGTTCAAAACCTATGAGGCATTTGACTTTTGGATAATGTTATGCACTGTAGTCATCCACGAATTCCAGTTAAGATGTCCTAATAGCAACTCATAATCCCAAATAAATATAAAAGAAGAAATTTCTTTGGAATTTTAAAGGTGTAATTTGGAGTTAAAATAATTGGTTTGATTGCATTCCAATTACCTTATAATATCCTTAATCAAAGGACTTGAACATATTGGATTTTCTGACTAAAGTGGAAATTTTGCCCAGGATTTTGTCAGCACGTTGTCAGTAACCATCCCATCCCTATTTTTGAAACTGACCTTATTTTTTTTTTTTTTTTTTATTTATTTATTTATTTTTTTTTGAGACGGAGTTTCGCTCTTGTTACCCAGGCTGGAGTGCAATGGCGCGATCTCGGCTCACCGCAACCTCCGCCTCCCGGGTTCAGGCAATTCTCCTGCCTCAGCCTCCTGAGTCGCTGGGATTACAGGCACACGCCACCATGCCCAGCTAATTTTTTGTATTTTTAGTAGAGACGGGGTTTCACCATGTTGACCAGGATGGTCTCGATCTCTTGACCTCGTGATCCACCCGCCTCGGCCTCCCACAGTGCTGGGATTACAGGCTTGAGCCACCGCGACCGGCGAAACTGACCTTATTTTTGTTAGTAACTGCCTCTTTCTGCTTCTGTGCCTCAGCTTTTTGCTTACTAACTGGAAAATCTTAAGAGAAACTGCCTTGTTGCCTAAAACCTGCTGCATTGTCTAAAGTCCTAAGTTACTCCCCCTGCCCCTTTACCTATAAAAACTGTGTACTTTTCTGAGCTGGGGTCCAGACTTTTGGGTGTGAACCCTTCTTGGCCCGCCAGTGTAATAAAGTGTGTTCCTCTAACCCCTGAGTGCCACTTGGGTTCCTTGTCGGGTAAGATTTTCCAGAACATTACTGATGAGTTTTTCTTTTTATCTATAGATTTGAAATTGTTCCTAAGCTTTTTTGGGTCAACAGGATCACTCACTTGCCTGCTAGTGTTTCATCACTGATTTTAAATGTTAACTGTTTATGAGGGTGTGAAGAGGCAAAGCAAAACTTCAGAAACTGAGGTCTCTCCAGACTCACTGCCCATGCCCAGAAGGAATGCAACATTTCCTAACCCTAATGAGTAGACTATGAGAACGATATAGCTCGACTCTGTATTTTAAACTAAAAAATCTACCTAATCAGCTCAGCAGAGTCTGGGGTTGAACTCCCAGTTCTCTGTCTTTGAGCGAGTTCTTTGACCTCTCAGTATTCTCCTCTGCGAGGCAGAAACAAAAGTATCAACTCCAAGAGTCTGGCCCATTCTACTTTCAGTAGATACTGTTGAAAAGAACACACTTAAATTCTTGTTTTTAATCCAAAATTCTGACTTATTTTGTCACCTTAAACAATCTCAGTTAACGTCTTTTACTTTGAAAAAATAACGAAAACAAAAGCTCCCCCTTAAAATTTTCAGTGATATTATGAAGGCATGTGTTTCTGTACTAAGTAGTTTGAGATGAAATTGTCATAGTTATGAGCAGACATCATATTCATTTAGCATTTTTGTTGTTTCTGTTATAAAGTCAAAGCAATAAGTATGTAATACTTACTATTGGCTGCAGCAAAATCGCCTCTCAAAATTTCCATTATATTTCTGGTCAATGAATTAGAATCCTTATTGTTTTTCTGATAATCAAATAGTGAATTTCTAAGCTTATTTATTCTGTTTGTAAAATCTTGATTGACTTCATCAATTAACCCTTTCATCCTGCAGCCAGAAGGGCATCTGTAGTTCTGAAAGTGAAGGGGGAAAATTATAGTAAGGGTCTATCTCTTGGATCAGAATAATTTTGCATGTTTCCATGCAGCCCCCATTTATTCCTACCCTATCTCTTCCAGATCAGTTGGCTTAAAAGTAGGAAGGGGACTAGTTAGAGGTAGTAGAGAAATTGTGGCATGAGGGTCCACTTAGCCATAAATTAGGTGCCAGGAAATTGAGGCCACAATACTCAGGTGCCAAGTATTGCCTCAGCATGCAACTAAAATCCAATCTATTCCCCCACTAATGATCCAGAGTTGGAGAGGTAATTAAACAGTGATCTTGGAACTAGGTTTCTTCTCTTTCTTTGGTATGTAAGGAGTTATTCAATTATTTTCTATTAAAAAAAGTTTCTGGGACCAATTGGGTCAGCATGTGACCCCCCTCTAGCATCACAGGGAAGGAATCTCCTGCATCCCAGCTCACTGCTTACCCAGTCTTCATCAGAGCAGAAGGGCCAGTCTGAATCTCTGCAGACAGATTGTTGTTTTTCCACAACCCTTGGGCCACGCACTCCTCCTCCTGCAGCTAGAAAGTCATCTTCACCAGTATCTGTAGTCTTTAAAGATTCATTCACATACACAAAAGAGAGCAACAGCAATGTTAGCCAGAAGAGGAGACACCGGCATGCCTACAAGTCCCAAGGAAGAGATGGCAGCTCTCACAGAGATCAAGGCACCAGCCGCAGGGCATCTGCAACTTCAGGTTTCTTATCTTCAAATGGAAATCCAAAGACCCCTTGTATGGAGTTGTTACAAGAATTAAAGGAGGTGAGGTGTACAAATCCCTTAACTGTGTATGACACTAAATAAGCATTTGATAAATATTAGGAGTTTAAAAAGATCCATTCTAAAAGGAAAGTTATTTGAATCCATAAAATCAGTTAAATTTTAGCTTTTCAGTTTTACAAATGACTGCAGACAGAAAGAAAATTGAAAGCTGTAGAGCTCTTTCTCCTGTAATTCTTACTGCTTCAGTAGAAAGAACCCACGCCATCTTAACCTAATGTTCCTCTCTCTTTCAAATTTCTGTGTAGCCTTTAGAGATGAATTCATAATTCAAAAGACTACCATTGCTTCCAAAAAGCATATTGCCTTACTAATCTCTTCTGATACTGCAAAGATGTTTCCAAAGAGCATTCATTTGCTTTTTCTTTTGTCTTGACAAACACAAAAACAGCCTATCAGCAAAACTGTACTAAAACTAAAAGTTCTGCTTATTATAGCAAGAACTTAATAATTAGCAAATAGCAAGAAATTAATAATTAAAGAAAAAAATCTTACCATAGAATGTTTTATTGTATTAACTAGCGTTATAATGCTCCAAGGCTTTATAGCTACAAAGATGGCAAAGAATTCTTGCCCTTTTTAAAACAAAACAGAACAAAATGTGGTGAGACTGCACGACAAATGCTAAAGCTTCCCTTGTGAGTTTGTACACACTCATACGTCTAAGATCTTCCTCTTGGAGCCATATTTCCCTGTATTCTTGAGGTGCCAAGCCCATCCAGGATCTTGCCTCTCAGCCTGGAGTAAATAAAGCTAAGAGTGTGTCGGGACAGAACAGGTAGACTCAGACCTCCAAGCTCTTCATGGAATAAAATCAGAGAGAAAGAAAGAAGAGAAAATGAAAGGGACCATACCCATGCTGTGCCCACCACACTTAGGACCAGGCAGACGATCCTCATGGAAAACATATTTTCTAAGGGTGACGCTGGCTCATGAGGAGCACTCCAGCTGAAAATAAGGATTGCCTCCACTCCGGGTGTCCATCCTATTTAAACCTGCAGGAGATTTGGTTAATCATTGGCTTTGTCCTGTGTCAAAAATCAACTGTCCGTCTACATGCTTTGTTCCTCCTGTGCTGTTGGTGTCCCAGAAATTCTTGCTCAATTCCCCTTAGCTTGTTTGCTTCCGATAATCTGTTGCAAAGGCAGCATTTGATTCTCCAGCCAGCAATCAGGAGAAGATCTCACATTCCAGGAACAGGAAGGCTTTGAGGGCGAAAAGAGGAGCGTAGGAGGGTATATCCATATTTCTGTATTTGAAAGGATATAGAAGGTGCTTAGGTAAGCGAGCTGTAGCCCGCTATAGTAGTGATTTAGCAAACAATATTTCACTTTTGCAGAAATTAGGGTTGGGTGATCTGGCTAAAATATGACTTTGGTGATAAGCTGGCCCTGAAGGCCTTCTATAAGCATATGTAGGACAGGTTACCTTTCTCTTTCCAAAATATTAAGATGACAACAGCCCCAGGAGCCAAACATCTTAGGTTCATAATCCCAGCTGCACCACTTCCCAGCTCTATATTCTTGGACAAGTTATTTTACCTCTTTATACCTCAGTTTCCTCATTTATAAAATAAGGATGCTGATACTACTTCATGTTTTTGTGAAGAATAAATGAGTTAATTCTTGTAAATCCCTCAGAACAGTGACTGTCAGTGACTGTCACATAGGAAGTTAATTATGGGAGAGCATAAAGTGCCATGAAAAATACTATTTCTTTCCTATTCCTGTGCCAGCAATCTCACTCCTGAGTATATTTCCAAAGGAAATCATACAGGACCTTGAAGAGATACCTGTACTCCCATGTACATCACAGCATTATTGACAATAGCTGAGATATGAAAACCACCTAAGTGTCCATTGATAGATTAGTAGATAAAATGTGATGTACATATACACAATGGAGTATTACTCAGCCTTGAAAAAGAAGGAAATTCTGTCATTTGCAGTAACATAGATGAACCTAGAGGACATTATCCTAAGTGAAATGAGCAGATACAGAAAGACAAATACTGCTTAGCCAGGCATGGTGGCAGGCACCTGTAATCTGAGCTACTTGGGGGCCTGAAGCCAGGAGAATCACTTGAACACGGGAAGCAGAGGTTGCAGTGAGCTTAGATTGCACCATTGCACTCCAGCCTGGGTCACAGAGTGAGACTCCAGAAAGAAAGAAAGAAAGAGAGAGAGAGAGAAAGAAAGAAGAAGAAAGAAAGAAAAAAAGAAAGAAAAGAAAGAAAGAGAAAGAAAGAAAGAAAAGAAAGAAAGAAAAAGAAAGAAAGAAAGAGAGAGAGAGAGAGAAAGGAAGGAAGGAAGGAGAAAGAAAATTGAAGGAAGAAAGGGAAAGAAAGAATAATACTGCATGATTTTTCTTGCATGTGAAACCTAAAATAGTCAAACTCACAGAAGAGAGTAGAATGGTGGTTGCTGGGGCTGAGGCATAGGATAAATGGGGACATGTCGTTCAAAGGGCACAAAGTTTCTGTTATGTGATATAAATAAGCTCTGGAGTTCTTATGTGCAGCATGGTGACTACAGTTAATAATACTATGCTGTATATATGAAATTTGCTAAAAAGGTAGATCTTAAGTCTTCTCAGCACACAAAAAAAGTAACTATATGAGGTGTTTTATGTGCTAATTAGATTAATTGTGGTAATCATTTCACAATATATATGTGTATCAAAACACCAATCAGAGAGAAGTTCCCCTTTAAAGGAAAAAAAAAAAAAGAACAAACATCAAGCTGTGTAACCTAAATTATACAATTTTTACTTTTCGATTATACTTCAATAAAAGTAAGGCCGGGCGCGGTGACTCAAGCCTGTAATCCCAGCACTTTGGGAGGCCGAGGCGGGTGGATCACGAAGTCAAGAGATCGAGACCATCCTGGTCAACATGGTGAAACCCCGTCTCTACTAAAAATACAAAAATTAGCTGGGCATGGTGGCGCGTGCCTGTAATCCCAGCTACTCAGGAGGCTGAGGCAGGAGAATTGCCTGAACCCAGGAAGCGGAGGTTGCGGTGAGCCGAGATGGCGCCATTGCACTCCAGCCTGGGTAACATGAGTGAAACTCCGTCTCACAAAAAAAAAAAAAAAAAGTAAAAAAAAAAAAAATCTTCAGCTTAGATTTGCCAGATGTATTAGGTTGGTGCAAATAGCAAGTAAAAATAAGAATGTCCCAGTTAAACTTGAATTTCAGAAAAACAACAAATCTATTTTAATATAAGTATGTCTTGTGATACTGGAAACACTTAAATTTTTTTGTTGTTTATCTGAAATTCAAACTTTACTGGACATTCTGTACTTTATCTGGAAATCCTACCTTGCCTGAAATTCTTATGTGAAGACAATCCTAATAAGAGTAATAGCTAATATGTATTGAATGTTAAGTCCTGGGTTCTTTGCTAGACATTTTGCAGGGTGCCCAATTCAATGTCCAATTAAAAGCAACCTCTTGTTCTTTCATACTTCCTTAGACCGTGCACCACTAATGGCATTTATCATTGTAGGAGTACTGTCTCCACTAGATCACAAATTTGAGAATTGAAATGTTTTATTGGTCTTTATATTCCCCCGAAAAGGTGTGCACCTTCATTGAGCAAGAGGGCATGAGTGGGTTCCATTGATGCGAAGTTGCCTTGCTGCCTCCCCCAGCAATGCAGACATACGAAGCTTTCTATAAATGGATGGAAGCCCTGGTGCAAGGCAGTGCACCGTCTGCTCTATGGAAGGCTGCTTTTCTGATCAAGTTCACCCCTAAGGCAGCTTGCTGGGATTTCTAGAGTTAATTGCAGAGCAAAGAGGAAGACCCAGAGCCCTGTCCAGGCTCCAGAGGGCAATGATTCCATGAAAAGCTGGGTTATACTTACTCACGATGACTGCACTGGCAAAATGTCAGGCTTAGATTGGAAGGCGAGGCTTGATCTCTGCACACATTTTCCTATACCCACAAGAAGTGCTCATTTTGGGAAGTGAGCATGGTATATAGCAAAGAAGTTCCAGGCCAGGTGCGGTGGCTCACGCCTGTAGTCCTAGCACTTCAGGAGGCCAAGGCAGACAGATCACCTGAGGTTGGGAGTTTGAGAACAGCCTGACCAACATGGAGAAACCTCGTCCCTACTAAAAAAATTCAAAATTAGCCAGGAGTGATGGTGCATGCCTGTATTCCCGGCTACTCTGGAGGCTGAGGCAGGAGAATCGCTTGAACCCAGGAGGCAGAGGTTGCAGTGAGCCAAGATCGCTCCATTGCACCCCAGCCTGGGCAACAAGAGTGAAATTCTGTCTCAAAAAAAAAAAAAATTCCCTGAGAGTAACCTGATAGGCCTCAGGTAAATCGGTTGAACATAATCTGATTGAAGGTAAATTAACAGAAAACAATTTGATTGAATGCCACCACGATAGTTCCATGTCAGGGTACTTCTAAGGATGCCACCTGAGGGCTTTATTCTTGCCTCTCAAAATCAGCACATCTCAGGCCCTTACTCAGCAGGCCTCAGCTCACAGAGCACTTACTTAGAGAGTCAGAGAGGCCTCTAGCCGCCCAATCTAAAGAGCTGCCATTCTCACAGGTCATTCCATTGACTCTGCTTGGTTTTTCTGCATGGTACCTTGTCACTCCTGGACAATATACATTTGGAAAGGTATTTGTTTATTCTATGTCTTGTCTACATTAAGCTTCCTGAAGCCAAGGCACAAGGCCTAGCACAAATGCCAGCCATAGAGCAAGTCCTGCTCAGTGTCACCTAGAGGAATGGAAGGCTGGTGGTATCACTGCATGGCGGGCTTTCCAGCATGTGAGGCCTGGATTCCAGCTAAGTGACATGGGAAAACTCTTTAAATTCTCTGAGGTATAAATGGGATGGTGATATTTATCTTGCAGGATTGCTGTGAGGATTATGTAAAATGTTGGCCATACACAGCAGGAGCTCTAGAAACAGTAGGTTTTATTGTTCCTAGACTGTCCCATGCTTCATAATAGAATGTCCCCTCGTTTTGACTGCAGTACGAGGAGTCCCAAATGAGGCACTTTTGTAGGTCACTCTTTGGCCCCACACTGCAGGCTGCACACCAGGCTGGTCTCTCCGCCCCATGAACAGGCTATACTGTAAGCTTTGGAGGAGTAGGTTTTGGTTAGATGGAAAACCATGCAAATTAATAGGCAACAAATAATATAAGAAGTGTCATTTTTTAAAAAGCATGTGACAATAAGGGTATCTTTAAAAGTGCAAAATTGGAAAAAAGATTGAAGAAATTTTCAGTTGCTTAAATTATAATCTGCTGTGCATTGCATTTTTTTTTTTTTTTTTTGAGATGGAGTCTCTCTCTGCCACCCAGGCTAGAGTGCAATGGCGTGATCTCGGCTCACTGCAACCTCCGCCTCCCAGGTTCAAGCAATTCTGCTGCCTCAGCCTCCCAAGTAGCTGGGATTACAGGAGCCCACCACCATGACCAGCTATTTTTCTGTATTTTTGGTAGAGATGGGGTTTCACCATGTTGGCCAGGCTTGAACTCCTGACCTCAGGTGATCCATTTGCCTCGGCCTCCCGAAGTGCTGGGATTACAGGCCATTATGCCAGGTTTGCCTTTTTCCTAGAGATAACTACATCCTATTTTCCTTAGCTCTAATGAGAAGGATGTTTAATAGATCTATCCTTTGGAAATTAATGTAATATAAACATTTAAATATAATTGTTAATATAAACATTTAAATGCAGGAATTTACACATTTGTTATGCCATAACTTTTGGCACGACTAGAATAGTTTTTACTAGTTTTACTAGTTTTATTTGGATGGTGTATAATGCTTACAGAAAGAGTAGAAATTCTATAGCTGTATATTTCAGTTTTTTGGTTTTTTTATTTCTTTTTTCTTGAAAGAAAAGAAAGAATGAAGGAAGGAAAAGGAAAAGAAAGAAAGAAAGAAGAAGGAAGGAAGGAAGGAAGGAAGGAAGGAAGGAAAGAAAGAAAAGAAAGA